>NW_024080746.1:0-537044 GCF_003009895.1 Hyaena hyaena
AATAAATAAATGACATGTTCAGAGGGAATCACAAAGAAATGCACAAAAGGTTTATCAAACATTATCAAGTACATCATGTCTCCTTCTCATCTTCAAATCTTCAATATAATTTGGCAATTACAGGTGGTCAAAAAGTATTCCAATAGTAATTCTACTGTGAAGAACAACATAGAACTCATTGTAAAAGTAAATCCTGAGGTATACAGGCCTACTTTCAACTAGAAGTCCCCTAAACACATCTAGAGGCACATGTAATGGTTGTTGGATAGATGCAAAATGGAATCTTCCTTAGGTAGCCCATGTTCCAGAGTATCAAAACAAAGGCACAGGATTATAAAACCACTTGCTGAAAGCAATATTAAAAATATGAATTAAGGGCACCTGGGTTGCTCAGTCGGTTGAGCATCCGACTTCAGCTCAGGTCATGATTTCGTGGTTCATGGGTTCGAGCCCCGCATTGGGGTCTGTGATAACAGCTCAGAGCCTGGATCCTCCTTCGGGTTCTCTGTCTTCCTCCCTCTCTCTGCCCCTCCCTTGCTCTCAATCTCTCTCTCTCTCTCTCTCTCCCTCTCTCAAAAATAAAAATAAATAAACATTAAAAAATATTTTTTAAAAACGTGCAGTTTATCCACTTCCTTCCTTTCAGGTAGGTCTGCATTAAAGCCATAGGTAACACACAAAGCGCCCTCCAAATCTAAAGGACTAGAAAAAGTGGTTTTATTATAGCAAGACTTCCTCTGCTATAGACCCTAACGTTTGCCTGCCAACTCCTATTATAATAACACTCATTCCTCACCATTCTGCCCTCCCAACTATGCTGCAGCATTTCAGAGATACTTTTGGTTCCCTAAGGCCATCGTGCTATGCTTGCCTCCAAGCCTTAGCAGATGCTGTTCAGTCAGGCCACACAATCCTATGCTCATTCTCCACTACCCACCTAACTCTTTTCCTTTAGGTTTCAGTGTTCATGGAGACGTCTGCTAACCCCCACCCTGCCTCCCATGCCCGCAGGAGGTGCTCCTTCCCAGAACATCTCATCACCTCCATGTTCTCATGCATATACTTCTAAGCTATAACTGCCTGTTCTTTGGTTACCCTGCTCAATACATGACCTACAAGAGTAGAATCTTAGTCTGTTTGCAGTGGCATCCATAGCTCCCAGCTCAATTTTACCACATTGTAGGTGATCTGTAAATTCTTGTTAAATGAACAAGAATGAATGGTCCTGGTATTCAGTATTGTTGGGAATAAGCAAATGCAGAAACTATCATCAAAGAAACAAACTTTTGAAAGAAAACTTCATAAAAAACCTAATGTACTGAAGATTAATAACTTTTCTTGCTCTTTTAACTATTTAGAATATATTAATATTTTGTATTTGTAGAAATCATTCCAGTAGTATACATGGAGAAAAGTCTTTATAGAGTTTATACTCTTACTACTCTTTACAGAGAAAACTATATACAGTGGGTCTATATTAATATGTATATACATACCTATTCTACATGTATTTATGCATAATAGATATTATCTATAACACATAGAAAGAGTTTTAACCACAAAAATAATTGGCACCGTAAGTTTATGTATTCATGTGAGTATGCACGTGTATGTGTATATAAAATAGAATGCTATACTAATTTCTTGACCTCTAGGGAACAAATCTCACATTTGAACATTCCCTAATGCAGACACTGTTACACAGAAGCACAAGGTTGGAAAGCTTGCCAGCAAGTATATATTTATCAAATGCTTCTAATGTCCCCATCATTACAAGATCTAATACCTTCTAAACTTTCAGATTAATGGCTTTAGAATTTGGGGTGGAGTTTTCTTTTAATAATGCACATTTCAATCCTCGGTTAACAAGAGGTCATGTCAATAATTAATGGTTTCTGTAGCAGTTCAACACTGCATCACTTCCTTGACAGATTTTTTAAATGTCTGCTTTGTCTTCATAACTAAGTGCAAGTGGATAAGGGAATAGGAAGTGTGGCAGGAGGCATTTGGGCTTTGCATTTTTTTCTTGTGCTCTAAAGTGTTCTTACATATTATCCCATTTGACAGGCACAACAAGCCTGCAAGGAAATTAGAATGGAAGGAAGAGGAACAAGCCAGAACAGTGGAAGACACTATTCTATATGTTTCTAGAACTGCAGAAACCCAAATGAAGACAAGTTGTGTAACTTACCTAAGAACATAAACTCCATGAGAATGAAGACATTATCTGCTTTTTTCCCCACTGCCTGCTTCACCCCTAGCATGGCAGTGGCTCAGTACATATTTACTGAATTAAATAATGGATGAGAGAATGAAAGAATGAGTAAATACGAACTGAAATTTTCTGCAGAAATAAGACCTCACCTCTAATTTTTTGACTCTCAGGCTCTTGTACTCCCCAATATATGAAATATTTTGTTCTTAGCCTATTCCTTAACAAGAGTAAAAATGACTTAAAGGAAAAGTAGTTATACATATTCAAAGCAGACAATTGGTCAGTTTATCCCCACCCTAAAAGGCAACGTTTATTGATTTTTTAAATTGGCTTTCTTAAATAATTTGTCTCTTCCATTAATTCTCACTTCAAATATATGTATGTATATATATATATATATATATGTGAAATATATATGAAATACATATATTTCATGAAGACTAATAATAGGATCTTGAGCCTCTTAGTTGGTAATTTACCAGGTACCCTGAATGCATAGAATAACGATGACAACAGTAGTAAAGTATGTTACATAGATATCGCATTCACTATACAATGTACCACACATGTATTAATGCAGCAATTATATAGCCTGGCCTGATCACAGTAGTGATGCTCCCTAGATTGTAGTAAGAAGAACCAATGTACATTAGGATAAATCATTTTCAAGAAACATAAGGAACAATCTCCATCTCCTGTTTCACAGCAGTCAAAACTGGCCGGCCTCTCAGAAAAGAAACACACTGGCCATTTCCTGATCACTGGAGAACTGAGGCGCCGCGCTCAGGTCCAACTCAGAGGTGGAATCACGACACTGACATGAGTGGCCTTTGCAGGCATCACTACCTCACAGAAGATCAACAGAAAGTCAAGAGCTCCAAAGACTGAGGTACAATTTTTAATCAGTTCCTGTAACAGGGGAGGAGGTAGGGGATGAAGCCTGACCAAATAAAAATCAAATAGGAGGGAAAAAGGAGCATCCTCATCGGATACAGAAATCAGTATCTGTTGCTAAACCTGCTCCCCAAAATGCTAAAATGAAATAAAAGTAGCTAAACGTCTCACCCTGTAAGAATACAGCAGCTGCAGTCAGAGAGAGCATCCTTGTAAGTAGGAGACCTGTTTGAATTGAGTTTTCCCATGTCCATTTGAAATGAGAAATAAAGAGCTATTCAGAATCATACTGTTGACCTGGAGGGACAGCCTCTTCCAAGCCTAATCCCCAAAGACCAGTCACAAATGACAGGGCCACTCTACTTTCTGGAAATGATGGTCACACCAGAGACAAGGCCAATTAAGAGAGATGGGCAGGCAGATGGCTTTTTTTGTTTTGTGTAGGGGTGTAAGACAACAAGGAAAGTTTTACAGAAGAAGGAACTAGGTCTTCTCCATTTTTATAAGCCCCCAGTGCCAAGTACAATGCTGCTCAATAAACATTTGTTGAATGAATTGAAGAATTGATTAATCTAGAATTAGCACAAATTAACCAGGTAAGAGAAACATTTGACCCTGAGCCAGGGCTCAAACAAACACTCTCTACTGCTTTCTCATCAGGGCTGGTGGAGGGAGGAGGGGGAAGGAGGACTCTTCTACTCTGATCCAATGTTGGGAGTATGTCCTTCCTTCTGGAAAAAGCCTCCCAGAGAATGTGAAAGTGTTCACATGGATGACCAGGTAGTGACATATGGAAGCCTTTAGTGGGTCAATTCTACTCTGGAGGCCGACATTGCATTGTCTGGATTTATTCCCCAACAACCCTACCGCAAAGCCACTTTTATAAGCTTCATTTGACCAAAATGAAAACTGAAGATAAGGGGATCCGATTAATTTGTCATCTAAAGGGGACACAATTAAACTTAAGCAATAATTTAGTTACTGGGGCAGCTTAAATCATTTGCTCAAAACCTTCGATGAATAAAAGAAGGGACAGAAATGTAAGCGCAGGCTTCTGAAACCCATGTCACATTCTGTCCTCGACACCCCAGATAGTTCAACAAGTGGACTAAAAACTTACCATGTGATCAAGGTCAATTGCCAAGACATAAAGAAAGAGGAATGGGGGGAAAAAACATAGCAAGAAATCTTAGCTGAGGAATGCTGTAACACAGGAGTGAAAAATCACTGATGTTAAATTTCCTTAAATCTAGCAAGTTTTCTTTATCTCACATGAGGCAAGATCTCAGTTCAACAGAATAAAACGGGCTTGCAGGCACTGCATTTTGGAAGGAATTTACTATGAGATTCCTTTTATAACATGCATTGAACAATATAATAAATGATTCTTGCATCAACTACTGGTTGGTGATTTTTTCCCCCTCCTTTCAAGTGCTAGGAAGGGCAAGTTTCAATCATATTTCCTTGTGTCTGTCACATGGAAACAAGAACTATCTTAGCAGTTCCATTTATGCCACAGTCCTAGTATAGAGATCAAGAACAGACCTGATTATATTACTAGTATTACTATGATTACCATCAGGTGATAGTATTACCATTATGTCCCATTCTTATTGTGTGCCATGCATTATTCTAAGCCCTGTATACATTATTTTATTGTATCCACTTCACAACCCTATAAAAGAGGTATTGTATGTCTCCACCTTTAAAAAAAATCAGAAAACTGGGAGCCTCAGAGGCCCCCTAACTTTCCTACCAAGCTTGCACCCAGAAAAGAGCCTAGGTTAGGTTTGAATTCAAGTCCGCTTGACACCAAAGACCCATCCTCTTAACCACAGCTAAATGGAGGGTGCCGGTTTTGTGACTGTTAATCGCACCTTTTGACAAGCTACATGTTCCCATTTTTCAAAGAGTGATTGAAAGATGCGATATAGCCCATTAATTTCAAACCCACTTGTATCAAAATCTCTTCAATTCCCTTTGCAGCTTTTCTGCTTCCATTTTAAACTCTGCTGTTCCCTCTGCTCCTCCTGCCATTCTGTGCACACATCAGAATGAAGTCAGGAGGCTCCTTCTAGCCTAATCTTCCAACATTTGAAGAGCCAATGAAAGCACCTTCTCTACTTTCAATTAAACAATATTTAATTCACATGGCACTTCCTTTCTGAAAAATTCAAAGAGCCTTAGGTGCTTTTAATCAGATTCTCTTGGTACCTAAATTATTGCTTAAGTTTAATTTTGTCCCCTTTAGATGACAAATTACCCTTATCCCCTAATTCTGGAATCTGAATTCTTACTCTTTCCTCCCTTAGAAAATGAGGGCCACAAAAATGGACAAATAAACAAACAGAGCCAACCAAAGGTCAGATGCTGTAATAGTAATAAAAAACAGTTAAAGAAAAGCAATATTCTGTGTTCCTGTATTATAGAAGCTAATAGGAATACTGACAGTATTTAACAATTACTGAATATGTTCTGTGTGCCAGATAACACATTAACCGTCTTACTTAGATTATTCTTCCTTCAACAGTGAATCACACCAGACACAAACTCACTGCAAAAGGAACAGATTTAACCCCTGCAATGTACAGGGAAGACAACAAAGGAGAGGAGGAGAAAGTTCACTGGACCAGCACAGCAAGAATGAAGCACTAATATCTAATGATCCCCAGTCAGAAATGTTTGCCAATTTCCTCCATGAAGAAGCAGTAATGGTCAAAAAGTAAATTCATATTTGCAATAGCATGTTTGAAATTAACCATGCTCTGTCTGTTTTAGCTGCTTGATGTATTTTGTTCACAGTTTACCTTTATGAGCCAAGGACTATTTCCATCACCCCCATTTTACAGATATAGAAACTGCAGCTTGAAATGGGTAAGTAATTTGCTCATAGACACACAGATCAACAGGGCTTAGAGGCAGGGTTTGGACCAAATTCCCAAGTCCAAGACCTTGGCCACTAAGCTGAAAGGCTCTCAAGACAGCTCGTTACCTACCTGTTGTCTCTGGGCTATTGAAAAGGCAGCACATATATAGATGATAAAAGGAAGGAAATGGATTTTTTTTTCTAAGCAGCACAGCAAAGGCATAATAATTTCTTGAGTGACTGGGATGCCATTCAGTACCCTTAAGAGCAATTTTCTCAGTGGTATCCTAGGGGCTTGAAACAATCCATTGGGCACTCTTTCCTTTCTAAAGGAACTTCAGAATAAAAAACAGTTATCATTTTTGTTTGACAATTTCTCCTGAGGTCAAAAGGGAAAAAAAAAAAACAAGTAGAAGTTTCCAGAAAATGTGAATTGGAGGTAAAAAAAATAATCCCAGTCCGCTCAGATGCCCATGCCACGAGCTAGTAATAAGCTAAGGATTAGAACCTTGGTCACCTCATTTCCCAGCAAACCCTCTTTATACTACTATTCTGGCCATTTTCCCTCTGCTTCAGCATAAACCCATCCCGCCCCTGTCCATGTAATCCCTGTATGTAGGCAGTAACCAGTTAAAGGCTCCCGAACAGATTTAAAACGTTCTGAAGCTCCAGGAGCCCAGAGTTCTTTTGATCCTGCCTGGAAGATTCAGCAGAGAAGCTTTAAAGTATACCAGTCAGAGAGTACTAGAGAAAAGGGCTGTTTTGTTTCCTGGGGCGAAAATCTTCCAGGGGGTTGAGGAGAGAAGTGATCTGTATGGAAGGTGGTCTTCCTGCTAATGAAATAGGCTTCTCTGAGACATAAACACTCACCCAGACTGGACAGAGAAGGGGAACACAGACAACACTATTATTAATAGATCCCTTCAGCCATCATTTTCTATGCATGTAACTTGCAGCAAAACAGCACTAGGCACAGTCCTCCTGTCAGATCTAAATCTGACAACAATCTGCAAGGTAGGTACCAGTAATTTCAGTGTTTTAGAGACAAAGAAGGAAAAAGAAATGAAAGGATTTAAGTTAACTTATTCCGAGATCACAACGATACTAAGTGATGCTTTCAAATTTCTACCTCAAGCTTGTCACATTTCAAAGTCCACATTGCTTCCAGCATGTTCCACTGTTCCAAGACCAGTGATACAGCAGCAATCTACAAGGGTTCAAGAGGGAGGAGTATGCATTTAAAAATACATAAAATACCATAATAAGGAAAGAAGCCTATCATAGGCTAGGAAAGGAAGTTGGTCAGGCTGTGCAAGAAAGGCGACCACAGAGGATTCCTTTCAGAAACGCCAATGAGCAGACACAACCAAGGAATGGATTTGGTCACTGCAACATACACCAATAGAAGCAACAATCAGCGGAACAGGAATGAGACTGTCCTGGACTTAATATGTTTACCAGTTCCTTCCATGAAGGACTGCGGGCCCAAAAGAAACGTGCATTTCCAATAGTATATTTGAAATTGATCGAGTCCTACCTAAATGAGGAGTTTAATATAATTTAGTGTGAGTCTAAATCACTGTTATGTAATCAATCTCTTTTTGTGACAAGCTCCAGTTAAACCCCCCCAATGATATTGATTATACCAAAGTTTCTCAGGGCTACATAAAGTCTGCAGATAAGTAAGGTTTCCAAATGATGACTGGCAGATTCTTATTGGTCCTCCCCACATACTGTGCTCCACAGTGGAAAGTAATGCAGGAAAGTGATGTAGATTGACTCTCTGAGAGAAACACGCACACACACTTGGACTTTTCCACCTTGCCATGGGCTTATTCTTCTTCTGAGTGTCATGTTTCAGTCTAAAGTTCCTTTCTGACCTCCCAAATACTCTTTTAAGGACCCGTTCACCATTGCATCATGTCACCATCCTGCTTAATACCCCTCAGGGTCCTCAGTGGTACGGCAAATCCAAATCCCCTAGGTTTGCACATAAAGGTTTCCATGATTCCATGACTGGCTCCTACCACCTTCCAGTGGTACACAAATACATTTGACTCCTCACTTGGATTTTCACTTTTGTCACCTCCTTAGCTGGACACAGGCTTGGAATTCCCACCCTGCCCCTTCTCATTCTCTGTGTTCTAAGCAGCTCTCAACTTTCAGCTAAAGAGTCCCTTCTGTGAGAAAGTAACGCCCCAGGGAAGGAGCAGACCCTCCTGGGGCATCGCCAAATGCCCACCCCTTTCCTCTTCACCCTAATCGTCATTTACTTGCTTATTGCTCTGGTAGACTGTGGGGAGGAAATGAGTCATATACAGTTTTATATGTTCATTGATTAGCTAAATGAAACAATGAAGAATCCCTTTTAAAAATATAGAACGCTTCAGAAGGTGAGGTAAATTCTGGACAGCCTTCTAAAGGGAGCCTGACTTCGAGGCCAATCCAGACAATCCTCATAGGCAACAAAAAAATGAAGGCTCTGGAGAAAGTATGTTCTTCTCATCTCCTAGCAGGACTGATGTCTGCATGACAATGACACAAGCAAGAAGATCCTTCTGGTTCATCCAGACCCTGCTGTTTACAAGCACTTTCAGAGCTGGGAGAGCATTTTCTTAACCTGATGAAATGCAGTGATAGAGACCAAAGACGATTGAACTCTTTCCTCCTACCAGCATTTTTCATGTGTTCTCTCCCTTAGCAACCTGAACAGGTAAGCATCATCTCCATTTACTATGCAAAACCCAAAGTCACACAGAAAGTGCCTAATGCACGTTGTGAAAACCTAAGCTCCTTACGCCATATAACAGTTTCTGCAGATGAGAAAAAGCCTTCTATTCATTCCTACCTGTCTCCATTAAAAGAGATTTTCCACCCAGAATTGCAGAATAGGATTCCTCATGAAACAAGTTCATTGCTTTTCATTCCCATTACCTCAGACTTGGGCAAAACAGCCTCTGGAGCATGGTTGGGGAGTGGGCTTCCCCCTCTGCTCCAACCTCCTCTTCTTCCATCTTGTCTTCCCTTCCACCCCATTTCCCATGAAAAAGCTTTCTAACATGTTCTGTTTCTATAAAACAAGGAAAGCCTAGACAAAGGATACCTATAAAGATCTGAGCCAGGGGTCAACACAGTTTGTCTATAAAGAGCCAAAGAGTAAGCACTTTTCAGGCATTGAGAGCCATACAGCCTCTGTTGTAACTATTCAACTCTGTCATTATAGCATGAAAGCAGCTACAAGATAATATGTCAATGAATGAACATGGCTGTATTCCAATAAAGCTTTACTTTCCAAAACTGGTAGCCAGCCATCTTTGGTCGATGGGTTACAATTTGCCAACCCCCTGGCCTAGGTCAAGGGCAATCAATAGATTTTATTTCATATGCCAGCTTTGAATAATGAGTAGTAGTCAGCTTCCTAGAGTTTGGTATCCACAAAGATTCTAAGCTCATATCTATGGGCTCAATAAGATAGATGGCATGATCAACTTGTGATGTCTGCTTTAGATATCAGAAAGATCATGGTGGTACATGTGGCATATTACCCATTTTTGGTTAAGCTTTGAGTGTACAAATCAGTTACAAAGAAACTACCAAACAATGTATAGTTTTCAAAGAGTCCAAGACTCAGCAAACTGAGCAATGGTCAAGCCATCACTCTGCCACTGCCTCTTCCCTAGTAAATTTCATCTCCTTTCTATTCTAAATGGTTCACAAATCAGGAAACTATGAAGTGGAAAAAGAAGATAATAAAAAAGTATCTGTAGATCAAACCTAAAAGTAAATCACACTTTGAGAAGGTGGATTAGGCAAAAATCCTTTTTTATCTAAGTCTTGTACATCAGATTACCTAGGATTAAGAAAGCATCCTCTCTCTGTGTAGCAAAAGCAACTCTAGCAGGTGGGAATTGTTTTTCTTTTTTAAAACAGACTCACCATTAATAACTGCCAAGAAAGCCCTTTCTGAAAGCATGTTGTCGTCGACAATAGGGACAGTTCAAGAATTGTACTTTGAGTTAATATTGAACTCGCGAGTAAATACATAAAGCTTCAGCACCATAAAGCTAATTTAAAAGGGACATTTCTCTTTATAGTTCCCTGGAGTATTATAGACTCGATGATATTCTTCTGCCATAATGTAAGATTCATTAAAGAACTGAAGCTATAATTGTCTACATCAGTACATGCAGGCCGACTGGATAAATTGCCCAAATGAATTGGTTAATACAACCTGAAGTCTTTGGTATAAAGTTCTCCACCTGACCCCTGGCAGGTGGGCAGAAAACCCAAGGCTGGATTTTACTCATGAAGATATCAGAGAAGGGAATTCAAAGAGAACCACTAGAGCATCATAATCTTTACAAACATATGACAATTTCTACTATTCCCCCAAGTGGAAAATGATAAAATAGGTAAAACTATATACATCTATAAAATACATACATGCGTATATTTACGATTTACATAATAATGATTTCTATTGTTTATTGCGCTCTATATTGCCTTTCTCATTATATCAATAATGGGAAACTTAAATTAAGCTGAAGAAGAATTACCATTTGAAGGCAAATCTTGTGGGTTTTTTCCCTTATTTTTTTGGCCAACATGCTTCTACACTATCCCTGTAAAATGTCAGGGTAAAGACACAGTGACAAAGAAAGTAAGGTAAGCACTATGCAAAATGGTAACTTTTTAATAAATCAATGAGAAGGCCATGTGATAACAGGAAACATAGAATAACACAACTTTTACCCTAAACTCAGTACTGATTTTACTGACAACAATTTTGGAAGAGTAAGAAAATGCAGAGTACACTGGCCAGATATAGATATAATTTTGTCTGTTTAAGATTTCTGTGCATTATCATTCATAAAATATGTATGGCTTTATTGACTTCCCAGGGAGAAGAGAGGTTGCTTCCCTTTAGAATATAAAAAGTCAGGAGAAGCTTGAGAGTCGATAGCTCTCATCCTAAATGCCGTGGTAGCTTGGTGAGTGGCCTATATCCGAACGTTTTGATCTCCCTTAGTTGTTGTCAAGTTTGAGGAAGATTTCAATGATTAAAATTCCAAATGGGATACTGTGACTAAAATCAGAAATGAAGACGCTTGATTTATTATGTATCGTGAGCATTGCGATCAACCTATGAGTGCACACTTATTTATTACAATAAAAAGAGGCATCTGTGATAACAGCGGACCCTGGAGATGCTTGTGCCCATCTTTTATTTGGGCTGGTAACAGGCAACAAAGAACCCAGCATATGTAGCACTTCCAGCAAGTGGATATCTACAAGAATACCAACGGCCTCTTCCTGAGCGCCTTTAGAAGCCACAGTATTCCCTACCCTCTTCTGTGGAAGTTATTGCTGTATTAGATGTTGTTGAACATATTTGATATGAAAGCATTGTCTGTTTGCTACCAGTATCTAACGAGTCTCTCCCCCAGAGTTGCCAGCAAGGTGCTGATTAATTAACTGAAGTAGTGAAGCTGAATCGTACAACAGCTGTTTAGAGAATTGTCATTAACTTGGTCTCCTTTCCCGTCTATTAGCTTTCTTGCAGCGCTCCCACTAAAATGCAAATCTGGGAAACTCGGCATCACAATTTACCTTCACCTCTGTGCCCTCTTTGATGCAAAAAAAAAAAAAAAAAAAAAAAGATGGTCTGGGCTGATTTTTTGTTTGTTTTTTAAGGGAAATCCGATGAGGAAGCAGGAATGGAAAGAAGAGAAGCCATAGGATTTGGGATTTGGGAAACTTTCTTGAAGTTACAGTTCGTCTTGTCACTTGTCATTGGCAGCTGACAACAGGACAGTCCTTTGGGCTGAATGTCGGAACAAGACCAGCAGATATCCTGAGCTTATTGAACAGTTCAGCTATCTGACAGCCTCTCGCTGGGACCTCCTTGCACTGGAGGGGTGAAGGCACCGCCATGGAGAGACTCAGGCAAGGAGCGGTGTGGAGAGGCAGATGTGGCGGCTGCTCTGGAATGATGACAGTTGGCGAAGGATTCCAACCTGTAGACCTCAGCTGCCCCAAGAACAAGGATGATTATTCATAGGAGCTGAATCTGTATTAAGTGGCAGATTGGAGGGAGGGTCGAGTTGATGAGACACAAGCGCGTCATTGAAATGTTCTGCGGTGAGGTGTAGTGACTCAGACCAAATAAAAATGATGGGATTTTTTTTAAGTCTCTTTCTTGTTTCCTTCCTTCTTCCTTCCTTTCCTTCCTTTATTCTTTTCTTTCTCTGCTCTCTTTTTTCCCCATCTTTTTTTCATATTTGTATATATGTGTATATTTTTTTTCAGTCTATCTGACACGTTGTGTGAAAGGCAACCATGTCTTCCACACACAGGCCAACAAAATTAATTCATAACAGAGGCTGTCACCGTTTCATCTCAGGTATCACCTGATAACCCCGGTAAGCTCTGCTTATTCCCTCTGACATGAATCTCAGAGACTTGGTACCAGAGAGCTCAGATGTTAACACCTTCTGTCGCTATAACGGTTACCCCTTGCCATTGCCTTTGCCGTGGCACCTCTTCACATCAGACTCACTTCAGAAAATACATATGGAATTCCTTAAATGACAAAGAAGTTGAAATTAAAGGTGTGATTAAATAGCATATAATCAGGTCATCAGGGCATATATAATAAAGAAGCCAAATACACCCCCCCAACAAAATGCAGCAGGTGCTTTTTTTTTTTGTAATGAAGCAGATAAATGCAGAAATGAATACACTGATACAGACAGAGCATCTGCCTTGTGATAAAATTAAGTCTTGTGACAGAAATAAATCACCGTGGGGGAGAATGTAACCCATTATCCAATGGGATTTTTTCTTTTCTTCTTATGTGACAGGACTTATTGGATTCCCTGACTCTAGGCAGCTAAGTGCATCCATAATTTGATGATAAATCAGAAAGACTGCAGGATTTGAAATTTAACAACTACTTATTTTTCTGTGATGTAGAGATAAGGGAAAATTTTCGGTGAGTAACTATTAAATTGGGAATCTCCTTCTTTCCTGATAATCTGATCTTCTGGGACTATGTCACATCATCACACAATGCCAACAACCAGCAGTGAGTAAAATGGATTTTGGACTAAGATGAATAAGGAAACTACTTATCTTTCTCTTTCCTTCCCAATATTCAGTTTTATCTAAAGAGTACCACAGAAAGGTTACTTTTGACATAAAAATATACTGCTCTTACTACACGTTCCTTTTTATCCCCTTCAATATTTTAAAAAATGGCAATAAAAGCATGTTTTTCTTTTTAAAACATTTTCACATTTGAACAATAGAAAAGGAAAATCCACATATCATGTTAAAATCCACAGGAACTAATAGAACTCAGGACTACTTTACCATGTTTGATAAATACGACTTGAAACAAACATACATTCGTGTTTTAATGATTTCCTTTGTTATAATATGCTATTAATTAGTGGGAGTGGGAGGGAAATAAGTCATCTCTCTGAGATGTACCTTTATATTTTCGTGTTGAATCTTTGTAGTACCTAGGCTCTTTGCTAACACTCATACCAATCACAAAGCCCTTGTACTGAACTGTATAGATTGCCCTTGTAAGAAACGGAGAGGGAGAAATCAAATGATTTTTTTCTCCCTGTAATTTTTTTTAAGTGAGAACATGGTACATCTTCGAAAGGAAACTGATCCATTGTAGAAAAATATAGGAACAATCTAGCAACTGACATCTCAGAGAATACTCAGAAACAGCACATTGTAGAGCTTAAGTATATTTCAAAAGCAGAACACAATCAGTTTTCTTGTAAACTAAATCAAGCTCACTATAAAGCTGCTATCGCTGATTTTTTTTTTTTCTTTTACATCGTATCTTGTAAAGGGGCAAAGGTGGGGTTGGGTGGAGAGGCATTAAACATTGATCACTGGTAATTGCGGTAGCGTCCTTCAAGAGCGTTAACTGCCGCAAAGCCAGCCTGTCTTCAGAAAGCTAACTCTGTGTGACAACACTAGGAAAGCTGTTAGAGAACTGTAAACTCCTACAGCTGGGTACCAACCTTTAATTAGAGTGTGGTACCGAAACAGACGCTCCTCAAGAATCCAAAGAGATATATGGAATGTATCAGTTCAAGAAGTAAGAGATACAATTAGCCAAATCATAAGTCTATCAGGAAACATACCAAGAAGAGAAAAGGGGGCTGTACAGTCAGCTTAATGTCCTGACCATCAGGAAGAGAGTCATTCAAGGTGGTTTGTTATTTAGTTATTCTGTTTCACACAAATTGGATGATAAAAAAAAGAAAACTTGAAGACAAACATTTCCAGGAGTGTCTAGAAATTTGGAACATTCTTCGAGGCTTTAGAAATTCTTAGTTTGACCTGATTGGTCATTTCCGGAAAGCAGAAGTCACTGATCTTCTTGCCATCTGCCATTGGGAGAGGGGAAAGGGTTCTACAAAAATCAAACAAGAGATTCTGGTATAATCCCAGCATTAATTATGGTTCTCAAAATGCATACTGCTTTTTTTCTTTTTAATAGTCATGACAATACTTCCCTGGCTTTGTTTTCCACTAAAACACAAACAAAAATAAATGGACACAATATTGAATTGGCAAGTTCTTCAATAGAAACTTCATGCTAAAGGAGTAGAAAATACACCTCATAGTGTCCTTCATTCTATGGACCACCTCACAGTTTGGGTCCAACTACCTGGCCTGCCACACATATACACGAATGTCCCACATATTGTTGTTGTGATTTTTTTTTCCAGTCACTCATGCTAAAAACAGTTGCCAGGGAAAATGGACCCTCACAAATGGGACTGTGTCCACCTCACAGGGTCTTGAATCATTTCCAAAACAGAAAGCATTTGAAATGGAAAGCCATGCTCATGTCAATCTTGTTGGATTTCTTTAGTCTGATACTCTCTTGATCACCACAGAGAAATCAATTTTTATGATCTCATAAGGAATCATTCCCATGCTGAAAACTTTGTCCAGGATTAAGAGATCGAGCCAAAAACATCTGAGATGGATGTGTTACCTATACCCATACAGCTGGTTAGCAAGTGGGTTAATCTAGATCACACATTCCCTAACTTCGAGTCCAATATTCTTTCTACTCTGTCTGCTAAACTTCATATCTTCTTACCCTCCAAGTGAACAGCACTGAAAGGAAAATCACAAAGAAATCAAAGATATGTTCCTCCAGCCTCTGGGATCCTAGTTGAATATATTTTCAACAGTACACAACGCCTGCAACAGACGTCCAGATGAAAGAAGAGAACTAGCATAGGAAAATGTGCAGTTGGAGAAGTTTTGAGTGAGGAAGAAGGTAAGGATTTGGACTCATTCGGGAGTCTTACCCAGGCCATGAAGATTAATTCAGCTGACACCAATTTCAGGTGTCAAGGAGCCAGCTACACAGACATCTTCACAAGAAGCATTTAGGCCCAGAGAATAGCAAGTACAAAGACCTTGAGGCAGAAATGAACTCCAGAAATAGGAAGAAGACCAAAGTGGCTACAATTGAGTAGGCAGGAGATAGAACAGAGAGGTAGGCAGGGGTCAGCGCCTGTAGGGACCTTGAAACCATGGGAAGGAATTTGACATTTGTTTTGATGGCAACAGGAAGTGGATGGAAGCTTTTTAGCAAGGGTATGATATGATCAGATTGATTTTTTTTTAAAGATTACTTTGACTTCAGTATGAAGAAAGGATTGTAAGATTGAGATAACATACATGAAAGTCCTTTTGAAAAAAATGCTAAGGTAAAATCTAAATGGAGGCAGTGGCTGTCATTATGTAAACAGCATCACAATCTCAAATGATAATAATGCAGTGATAGTTCTCAGAGAATGACTTAAACTTTGGCATGAGCCAAAAGCACGTGGTCTGTCCACATTCCAAAGCACTGACTAGATAGATCTTTGAAGCGGAGGCAAGAGAAAACTGACGTTGGGCTTCATTGGGTTGTGTCATCACTGGAATTCAAGCCATCTGTGCTGCTAGTGTCGATTAAGAAAACCCAGACTCTAACACAGGCAAGTCTCTGGTGCTCTGAGACCACGTCAGAAGCTGTGAGCACTTCAGAATTTTGTCTCCTAAGCTTTCCCAGTTGAATTGAGGGAAATGATACACATATATATGCATATGTGTACATATGTGTGCACACACATATATGTGTATATATGTATATATATTTTTTACACATATGTGTGTATATATGTATATATACACATATATAAATATATATGTTTCTTTGTTTATTTATTTATTTATTTTGCAAAGAAGGGCCCAACAATCCTCTTGCTTTAAAGATAGGTGGCACAGCAGTGTCTGGGTTAGGTGTCTGACTCGGCTCAGGTCATGATCTTGTAGTCCATAAGTTCAAGCCCCATGTGGGGCCCTGTGCTGACAGCTCAGAGCCTGCAGCATGCTTTGGATTCTGTGTCTCTGTCTCTTCCCCTCCCCCCTCACACTCTGTCTCTCTCTCTCTCTGTCTCCCTCTCTCAAAATTAAAGAAACATTTAAAAAATTGTTTTAAAATTTTTAATGTTTTTTATTTATTTCTGAGAGAGAGAGACAGAGAGAGAGCATGAGCAGGGGAGGGTCAGAGAGAGAGGGAGATACAGAATCTGAAACAGGCTCCAGACTCTGAACTAGCTGTCAGCACAGAGCCCAACGCAGAGCTTGAACCCACAAACCATGAGATCATGACCTGAGCCAAAGTTGGATGCTCAACTGACTGAGCCACTCAGGCACCCCTAAATTTTTTTTTTAAAAAAGAGATGGTACAAGTGATATGAGAGACAGAAATGCAGTCTCTGCATTGAGAACAGGCAATACCCTGTGACTTGAGGGATCAAAGTCTAGATCAGTTGGGATAATTAAAACACAACTGGTCATTTCCTGCACTGAAGGGGTGGTAGAGTCCTGCACTGTGCTGAATTCAAGCCAATTAATTTCATTCTGCCAATCTCCATTCAGTTTCAGTAGTGCACTACTATGCACTACTAACCCATGGCAGAATCCGCCTCTAAACTGCCGCCCCTGAATGTAAATGTCCAGGGACGTTCAGGTAAGACAGAAACTGAAAGAGACACTTTATAAATCTCTTTAGGGAAATTACTGATTGTGTTATTGGTCTTCACTAAAAGATAAATAATTAAATTAAAAGTTAAAGAACCATGCTAGCCACACGTTATGAAAAATTCAAGTTCTTGGATTTGAAAAGGCAAACTACAATAACACCATGCTTCATAAAGAGACAGATTTGGGTTTGAATCCTGGCTCCACCACTTGCTACTTGAGTGACTTGCTAATACATTACTTTTAACATCTTTATACCTCAGTTTATCTATAAAATGAAAGTCGTATTGACAGCTGATTGCTGAAAGAGTTAATATGAGACCATGTTAGTAAAGCACACAGGAGGTACACAAGATACACTCATTCCATGCCAACTTGCTCACCCTTTTCACCCTTGAGGGTTTTCCACCAGTATTCATGATTTAGATTCTACCTGTGTTATACACCATTTGTATCCCCCACTCCCAAATCCATATGTTGAAACCTAATCCCCAACGTGATAATATTTCAAGGTGGGGCCTATTTAATGAATGGGATTAGTGCCCTTATAAATGAGACCCCAGATAGTTCTCCTGCCTCTTCCACCAAGAACCAGGAAGCAGGCCTTCATAGGATGCTAAATCTGCCAGCACTTTGATCTTGGACTTCCTAGCCTCCAACACTGTAAGAAATAAATGTTTGTTGTTTAAGCACCTAGCCTATGGTATTTTGGCTATAATATCCCAAGCTAAGATGATCTGGTTACAGAGATAAGGTCTTCAAGTGAATGAGAATCCTTAAGATAAGATCCTGAAGAAATGTCCTGGGACCTCAGGTTATTCCTAAGAAAGGATTTACATTTAAAAAGTGGCAACAAAGTGTCTTAAAGTTGATGACTTAAAGAAAATTATACCACTAAATTTGTAAGGAAACTCATATTTGTATTTTTTTAAATGCAAAATAAAAGAAGAACTTTTAGGGAAAAAAAAAAGATGTTTCTTCTTCAAAACAGGTTTGCAAAACGCCAAAGTAAATAGAAACTTAAAATAGGGTACAGGAATCCATTGTCCTGGGGATTGTTAAGAATGAAGTCAGTTTGATATGCTGCAGAGAACACAAGATGGTAGCCCAGAGAGTTCTGTCTTAAGTCTACCAATACCACCAGGTAACCTTTGGTAAGTCATTTGCCCATCCTCTTGAGAGTCTGCTCATCTGTTAAATGAACTAATTAGCTAAGATAATCCCAACAGATCCTGTAAGATCCAGCATTTTTTATATTTCTATGGCCCACAGTTCACAAGACTGAAAGAGCAATGGTAAGTGCTATATGAGTCACATTTTCATTTCTAGACACAATTGGAAGTTTCTGGAGTTGAGGTACCATAGCTAAGCTGAAGAAGAGAACACAGGGTGAACCTATGAAAAGAACAAATACCAGGAGTGAGGGGGGAAATGCAAGAGAAAGGGGAAAAGGAAGGGTTTTCTCTATGACATTGTCAGTGCCAGTTACTATGCCAAAGGTAGAGAAGAATCTGTGGAAGGCATAGTTACACAAAACTCAGAAATCTTATGATCTCACTGTCATGGGGGAGGGGGATTCAGATTAAGTGTGGGGACCAGAAGAGTGTTGGAGACAAGAGCTACCCATTGAGTTTCACAGGATGACATTATCTGTCAAGGTCATTCAGCTAATCATAGGCCTAGGATCAGAACCAAGATCCTTGACTATTGACCTGAAGAACTCCTTTTGCTGGAAATTCTATAGATTGGTTTCTAGAGAGAAAGCTGTAGTGCCCATGCAAGGAAGGGCCACTGAAAATTTCCACTCCTAGGAAGCATGAGTAATGGCTTTGCAACTTATAGATTTGTCCCTAAACATTGGTTTAAACCATGGTTAATCCGTTACTTGTCTTTAGAGTACCGTGGTGCTGAAATAATCTCAGATATATATATAAATATGCTACTCTACAGGAACTAAGCAAGAAGATATGCAAGAGGACCTCTTTGGACTACGTGCTGTACTGTCTGTAACCTGTTAGTCCATTGGTTAGTGCATGCCATTGATAGCCGTGATGTCTTCCTCTTGCTACAGAGTAGACTGTTCCTCATAACCTCAACCACCTGAAAATTGAATGCCACTTCTCACCCAATGATCGAGGCACACCTGTGTGACTGGATGTGCCCCAATCCATACTATACTACCAGAAAAGAAAAATAAAAACACTGTTGAGGTCAGCAGTGGCATCCTGATATTCAAAAACTTATGTGTAGTAGCACAAACTCCACATCCATTTGACTGTCAATTTAGCCCATTTTCCCCAGACTCAATATCATCTAACTCTAATGCACATTTATTCCAAGATACATATCTTTCCACATTTTGTCATCTGAAATTTTAATTTCTAAAATTGGTGGTGGGGACATTTTACAATCAATGGTAATTTATATTTTAATTGGAAGTGTTTTTTCAATCTTTGTGATATATAAAGTAATTATGTGTGATATAATTATGGTATCTTAGACTTAATGAAATACAGTATTCAAAGTGGCAATGGAGACCTATTTCATCACTTACCTTCCATAAACTACAGGACTCTCTCTCTGTCTCTCTCTCTCTGTCTCTCTCTCTCTCTCCCTCCCTCATGTATGCGCATGCATCTCTCACTCTCATTCTCTCATCCTTTTCTTCTTTTAACCTAAGATGAATCAGATGCCTCCTCTGTGACAAGCACTGTGCTAAGCCCCAGAGGTGTAATGATGAGCCAAAACAGAAGTGGTCCCTGTCCACATGAGGCTTACCATCTACTAAGTCTCTGTACAGGTAATGATTAAGTAGTACAAAAACACATGTAAAGCCACAGGTATAGCAAAGTGCTTGAAAGGAGAGGTTTATGGAGTTAGAAAGGAGTCTAGAACAGAGTAATGACCTAGTTGGGAAGACTTCCTCGAGGAAGTGAAGAAGAAACTGAGATACCATGCTTGAGAAGAAGTTAAGACAAAGGTTGAAGGCAAAGGGAACATCATATTGAACGGTCCTTTGGTAGTTAGAAGTAAAGCTTTGAGGAAGTCATGCTGCTGGAGCCCAGAAAACAAGGTGAGGTGATACAGATATGGGGTGAGTTGGGTCAAGAGTCAGAATGTGGCAGGGCTCTGTCTTTATCTTATGAAAATTTGAAGGCATTGAAGAGATAAAACTAAGGGGATGGGGTGAGAGAGGTAAGATGCTTAGATCAAAAACAGCATTCTAGTGGCCCAGATGGGAACCAATAGAGAAATAGAGACTTGGGGCTGCTCTTCTTCCTGGCTCAGCCACAGACCTCAGCTCTGTAGTACAGCGCTTTCCATAGCCTGACACAGACCTGCATTGACAGCCTGGGAGCAATTTCCAGAGAAGGAGGACAGAATATTCAATAAAAGTTCCCACTGCAGAAGGGAAAGAACTGTGAACAAAGCATGACAGAGAAGGGGACCTGGGCATGCACCAGGAGAGGAAGGAAGCACAGCCCATATGGTCTGCCAGGTCTGGCCCAGGGGGAAAGTTATGTGACCAGTCCGGCCCTTCCTCTGAACTTTCCAATGCTCTGAAAGTACCTCTGACTTGGTCCTCTTTAGATGCACTGGAGACCTCACAACCAACTTGTGGAAGATAAAAGTTTATTTGAAGCCTGAACAAAAAGTGCTCTTTTTTAAAGGGAACACAAAGGGTCCTTAGGAGTTTTTTTTTCCTTGGCAGATATTGACTTACAAACTGATCTTATTCCACTGGTTGGAATATATCTATTTCCAGTCCTTGTACATCTGCCCTATGAATTGCAATTTGATGAAGCCATATGAACAACTAATAAAGTCTCAGTGCAAAAATGCTATATGTTCTTAGGAAGGGAAAACATAAAACTTCAATCCATGTTTTATTAAAATCCCCAGGTAAGCACAGTTTACAAAGCTAAACGCCAATACCTATAATTCACCCCCATGATAACGTTAGCCATAGAGTAACTGCTATCTCTAGCTGCATTCGAGTTGGTTGCCCTTCAGAAGTACTGAAGATCTAACTCCTAATGGCTTTTTATATAAAAACAGTCTTTGATTGACAGAATCTAATCACTAGAAGGGCAGCAAACAAAAGCTGGACAAAGCACAGTTCCCTGTTAATTTTTTTTTTTCCTTGCAACATCTATACGCATCTGATCACACAGTTGTGCAATTATTTGCTAACTGAAGATGTTATTATTCTGTTACTGTCTTAGAAAAATAGTAACCTTTCTTGGCAAAGATAAAAATATGTGGGTTCTTTTCCCGCAGTTTATATATCTTAAATCTTAGGTCATTTTTACAGCAGCTTCCTTCTGGACTCTCCCACCATTTATCTTTCCATTCTCAGCAAGGGCTAGTTTACTTAATACAGGAAGACCTTCACATAACTTTCTGGCATTAATTATTGTGGTGGCACAAACTCCCATGTGAAATATTTGCTGCAATGTGTCCCGCAGCCTATTAAACAAAAATACAGGGAAGGGAAAAAATGGAAGGCAAAACACTTCTGATGATTATTCACTATTGTACAACAACTTTACATAATTAATGGAGAGTTTGACGGTAAAGCACAGCACCTCTCCTACACAGCCTTGCACTAAGAAGCTAATATAAACATTTTCCAACTATGTCTCCCACTAAAGGAAGCAAGAAAGGAAGGTGGTCAAGGTTAGTATACAGGCTTCATTTTGAGAACAAGATCTGATTCTACTCTTGCTAGATCTCTTCTGGAAATGGAAGATTATGAAGCAATGTGTGTGACATTAAAATAGTAGCCCTAAATGAAAACCGATAAACAGTTCTGAAGAGTCAATCAGTCCATTAGGATGACAGGAGGTGAGACGCTGCACATTTCTGGGCTGACAGTGGATTCTAGCTTCCTTCTTCTCCCTCTCCTTGTGACTACAAACAAGTCTCTGTACACTTCCACTCTGAGAAGAAGTGAAGTGGGTAAAACACAGACCGGGTCAATATTCTAAGGGACAGCTGTGGGTTTAACTTGAATGGGGAACATGGACAAGATCTCTGTTGCAGAACACAACATTGAGTCTGTTTTGGAAGCAGTGGCAACCTCCTTGCAAACAGGCTGTCACTTTGGTCAGGCTTTGGAGCATTTCACTGTGCGTTACCCACTCCCTCAGGAATGTCTGTGAAGTAAATTGGTAGACTGGTTGGGGCGCCTGGGTGGCTCAGTCGGTTGAGTGTCTGATTCTTGATTTAGGCTCAGGTTGTGATCTCATGGTCATGAGATCAAGCCCTGCTTGGGATCCACACTGAGCATAAAGCCTGCTTAAAATTCTCTCTCTCCCTCTGCTCCTCTCTCTCACTCCTCTTCTCTCTCTCTCTTTCTCTCTATCTCTCTCAAAAAAAAATTATTGAAACTGGTCAGTTTATCCTACTGGTGCATATCTATGCCTTCTCCAAACCCTGCTCTCCTTAGCATGTCAAAAATGTGAAGGTCATGCCACCAGGAACCCAATATGGCGCCTGACATGGAAAGCCCTCAAGAAGAGTAGGTTAGTTCATTGGTTGGCTGAATAAACAAAACAAAGAAAGAAATTGGAGGGCTCTCATGATTCTGGAGTTAACCAGACCTAGAGTCAGATAGTGGCCATTCACCTTATTAGGTCTATATTCCTAGCCAAGTCTTTAACCTCTGCAACTAGAGTTGCCTCAATTACAAAATGGTTATATTCATAACACACACTTCACAGAACTGTAAGTGAAAGATTCATGCATGTGTCAACAAACTAGTTCTCCCAATACCCAGAACACAATAGACTCTCAATAAATATTGACTCTCAAGGCAGCTTTGTGCACTCTAGACTATTTAAAGTTGCCCCAGCAATTCAGAAATACCTTTAAAAGAAGATTTCAACATTATCACCATCATTTGTTCACTCAGTCAGACCTCTCGGGTGAACCATTCATTTAACATCATCAAATGACGACCATATCCCTGCCCTGAGAATATGCATTGACTAAAACAAGGTTCCTGCCCTCATAGACATATTCTAGTACAGAAGACAGGTTAAAAAAAACAACAAAACACCAAGAGGATCTGCAACATGTCATAAAGTAATGATGCATAGAAATCATTCATTCATTTATTCCATGTATATTTATTTGATTACTTCCTACAAATCACTGAACTTATATAATTTTTCTCAGCATAGGGTAAATAATTTTTGATAAACATATGCCTAACATATCAAGAAATAAAAGAGCTAAGAAATTAGAACTGTCCACAAAGCCTCTTCAGAGGAGGCCGCATCCCATGACACTTCCTGAAGAAGTACAGCAATGCTGAAAATTGTGACTACAGACACATTCCAGGTTGGGGCAGGGTCTCCAAGCACTGAAGCTCAGATCTTGGTTTCAGAATAGCGCAGAGTTCCCAGGAGTGTTAATTTTTACTTGGCATCATACAGAATTCCAGAGAACCACTCAGAACCATCTGTTCAACTATGGTAATGAGGGGCAGTGGGTTTCTTTGGGGAATGTGGCAAGATATGTGAAGAACCAGTAGCAGAAGCAGGACCTTGTCATTTTCAGAATAAATGGAGGCAACCACCATCTATCCTGTGGGCTACCTGTAAAACTCCCAGGTGCCACCCCTTCTTTCTCCTGTGACTGCAAAGTGAGTCAACTGAATAATAATAGACTTTAATTAGGATTGTCTCCTTTTTAAAAAAGGTCAAAACTTTCTGTCCCTTCTCTCTATAGCTCTTGGGCAAATGCACTCATGTAGGGACTTTACCAGCTGCCATCAGGACATTTGCTTCCCATACATATTAAAGTCTGGATGACAACAAAGCAGCACCAATTATACACTCATGGACTCATGTGCATGCACACACACACGCACACATGCAAATATATACTGGAGACTCTCATTCAAGGAGTTTGCACAGCTTTTCGTTCCAATGCTTGCAGAGTAAACAAGGCTGTTTGAGCCCAAGAAGGAATGTCCCAGAGTCCCTTGGCTTTCTAGCCTGTGGGCTCGAGGGAGAGTCATCTGGAACCATCTGAAGGCTGTGCAGAGACTGCTCTCTAATATCCACAAGGTCTTGGACTTTCTCCTTGAACTTCTCTGACTCACAGTCACTACAACCATATGTAACAACTCTAGTTCTATCATGCTCAAGTCCTGATTTCAGTCAGCTCGGGGTCTATCGGGAAATGGAAGAATGGCAGAAAGAGGATAAATTACCACAAGCTTGTGGCAGCAGCTTTATGTGGAGTCTGTGGCAACCTTAAGCCATTTGTGAACAAGTGTTGCCTCTTTAAGGACAATTGGTGTTAGGTGCAATATATAATTTATTCAGGAGGTAACTGGTTTATGAAGGTTTGGGAAAACTGCCAACTTATCATCTGAACTGCAGTTATGAGTAGTAACAAGGGTTATAATTTACATTCAAATTCTGTTTTTAAGTTAATGAGGTATCTAACATGCAATCCAGCAAAAGGCCTTTTGTGAACATAACCTTTCTGCTCCCTAAAATAGAAACCTGGGTTGATATTATACCTTTCATACTCTGGGCCCTCTCATAGGAGCAGTTACAATATTCACTGAGAAAATAGTGAGAGAGCGACTCATCAACAAAATGGAGCTGACGTCATGTATCCAATGGGTCTTAGAAAGGAGGAATCATTTTTGTGAAGAGTGTCAAATATGGGTAAAGCTAAAACGCCTGTGTACTTAGAGGTGAGCAAAAGTATGTTGCAGACCAGCCAACCTCATTCAAGCAAGGTGGTAGTTTCTAGGTGTGGGAAAGCCTGTTGTCAAGAAGCACAGCTCAGCTCTTCATGGCTGACTGAAAGTCTTATGCTCTTGACCCATTACTCAGACTGAACCAATGATTTATGCTGTTCATTCAACCTCCCTTCCACATTAGCAACTACCTGCACTCCTACCTTTGAAATATTCCCTGGCCATTGCCAGCCCATCTCGATGGGACTCTCCTCTGCCCCAGCTCCCTGATCGCCTACCTGATACTGAGCTACTCTTCAGCTCTGAAGTCCTACTTCACAGCAGTTTCTAGATCTTGATCACTTGTCCTGAACTCAAGCCTGGCTGATTAATTGGCTACCAAAGCCCATTATTGTCCCTAAAGCTGGTAAAACATCAAAAAGGAGAATCTATCCAAAGTTCATGAAATCTTTAATCATCCCAAAGGTGAGACAGGAAAGGCTAATAAATATTATTTTTGAAAAAAGACAAATACATATGTGTGTGTGTGTGTGTGTGTGTGTGTGTGTTTAGTACATTGAAAATATACAGTGAGTCCCACTGGGCTATCAGTGAATTCATTTGCAGCCTTCCTTTGGAGCCCTGCTTTAATGACTGGGAAACAATGTTTTGTGATTGAGCAATCATTTCCACGTAAACAGTTCATTCTTGCCACTTTTTTGTTTCTACAAATGTAATCACATAATTAATCTTATTAGGAAACAATTTTAACGGGTTTCTCAGTGGATAAGATTCACTCACTTGGTCCCAGTTGTGTTTGAGCATACACTGCCATGCAAAACTCTCTGGTAGGCATTATGGAAGCCAGGGAGAATGAGATAGACATGTCTCTTGCCCTGTGGTGGAGTTTACATTCCAAATTCCCATAAATTCTCAATTAGCAGAGTCTTAACTAATTAATTTTTATTTTGCCATGTGTTGGGTAATACAAAATTTTCCCTAAAATTATAGTTTCAAGTCCAAGTTCAGTATGTGTTGAAAAATCAATGCGTTTATCATCACTACAGACTCTTCTTCTGGCTAAAATCCCCTATCCAACTCCATTCCCAACACTTCTTCCCTGATGCCTCCCCTCTTTCTCCTGCCCCAGGATGGTTTCATCTCCCTATCTTCTTGTCCTTCATCTCTTTGTTCTTGTAGCTCACAATCTATCAAGAGTTCACAGTCATATTTGCATAATTGCTACCTGAATGTACTGTAATCTCCCTGAGACATGATTCAGCTTTCTAGAATGGTCCTCTCACAGAGCTCTAGGGCAAAAAAATAGCAAAGAATGACTTGATAATGGAATACAGGTATTTAAGGATTCCCTCATGGTCCTCATGGGAATTCCCGTTTTCCCTTGCACACACGTAATCACCATTGCCATTCCTCCTAGAGCAAGTTCAATAAACAATTATTGGCAAAAGGAAATGCAATAATTGTACATACATATCCTATGCCTGGACATTTAGTCGGTCAATTCATACCTAAGAAAGTCACAGTTGTGAAGCACTGCTATGGTGCCAAGAATTAATTACCCCCAAATAAGTTCTTGGGGACAGACCAACTTTCCCTCATCAACATTCAAGGCAGATGCTACAACACAAAGGGAAAGAGGAAGAAAAAGCCTGAAGCCTGAATAGGAAAGAACATTAAAAAAGAAAGTAGGGAAATAAAAGCAGTATATTATGGCAGCCACACGCCTTCTTCCTCTCGCAATGGTGTAGGATGACGTGTCTGCAGGGAATGGTCCAAGACCCCATTCCTAGGATCAAGTGTCTGATGTTTCCAAAACAAGAGAAAACTAAATATTTCTTTTTCCTGGAAAGAGAGTTTCTCCTGACTGCAGTAATGGAACAAAGTAAATAAGAATAAAGGTGAGCTCACAGATACAGATGCAAAAACACCCACTGAAGCACGAACACAAGACTCTCTCGGTACCTCGGGCTCTCACCTAGAACCTTTCTCTGGGTCACTTATGGATGGAGGTGGACGAAGCAAGATGCTGAAGAGGCAGGTTGTGGCAGGCACAGGAGCTGTCAGACCTGCTATCTGAACGTGCAGATATTTGGGTGTTTGTATTCCTTCTCTGTTGTTACAAACCTAATTACCAAAACTTTGGTGTCTTACACAACACACATTTCTTATCTCACAGTTTCTGTAAGTCAGTTGTTGGGCACATCTCAGCTGGATCCTCTGCCCAGGGCCTTACAAGGCTTTCATCAAGGTGCTGCCAGCCTGTGCCCTCATCTGGAGTTTAAGGTCCTCTTCCAAGCTCGATCAGATTGTTGGCAGTTCTCAGTTTCTGCAAGACTGAGACTTCAAGAATGAGACCCTCGGCTCCCAGGGGCCATAGCCAGGTCACAATGTGACCGCCTGTTTCATCACTGCCAGAAGCAGAGTGTCTGTCTCCTTGGAAGGACCCTTTTTAGTGCTCTCACCTGATTAAGCCAGACCCACCAATATGATCTCTCTTTTAATTAATTCAGAATTAACTGATTTGGGACCTTAATTACATATATCAAATCCCTCTCCTTTTCCTTTTAATGCAACCTAATTATAGAAGTGGCATAGCATCATATGCACAAGTCTTGACCACAATCAAGGGGATGAGATTATATAGGGCACGTACACTAAGGAGTAGAAGTCTTGGAAGCCATTGCAAAATTCTTTCAATCTTGGCAATTCTCTTTTGGCATTTATAGTTTATTTCTGTAGTGTATAAGGAAATAGAGAAAAAGGGATAGGGAAAGTATGCAGAAACCCTCTCTGTGGTCAGGGTTATTGGGCTGAACCCTATGAAATCAATATTTCATCTTTTTTTTTTTTTTTGAGGGAGGCCAACAGAAATAGACAACATGCAAAGAGCAGAAGATATATATGTATGCATATGTTTCTGTATATGTATGTATATACATGTCTATAATCACATACATATAGATCAGATATAGGTATAGGTCTAGATCAGATAGGTACAGATAAACATGGAATCAGTTTTCTTTCATAAAGTGACATTTTCCAAAGCACTTTGTCACAGCACTCTGCCCACAAGTACTCTTTTCAGTTTGGTGCATATTATGAGTATTTGAGCTGAGATTCCAGTGGCTTTAGGGGTAAGACAGTTATTGTTTGCTCTCCATTCTACTGGGTCCTCTTTCTCATCTTCACCTTCCTATCTGCAGCAACAATGGAGTCTCGAGGAAGGGAGAAGCTGGATAAAATTCATTCTAGATCAGGGTTTCCTCACAACTTCAGTGGCTCGGAGCTCTTCTCAGTTCATGGTGGCATATGTATGTCTGTATGTATGCAAGGGTGGTGTGCTAGTATGTACGTGCACTTGGGAGACTCTGGAAGGAAATGCCTCCAAAGTACTTGTCATTTCTGAAGAATGAATTAAGTCAAGTCTAACAGGAAATTCATGCAATTCATGCAAAGCTACACAGAGAAAGTCTCGCCCAGAGCAGCAAAATAAAGCACAATGAAACTAAATTAATATGTATTTTGTAAGGTGGAAAAACTTCCAGAAGACATCATATATGAACTTGGAGTACACAGGCTGGGTTCTATGCCAATAGTCACTAAAAGAGGTAGACTGAGTTCCATGGAAAAGCCCTGGGACATTTCAAAGGCATGAGTTGTTTGCAGGTTGATCAAACACGTACAAATATGTGATCGTGTGTACTTTGGGTTGATAAAACCTCTGCCAACAGACTGTGATGTCTGCAATATGAAGAGGAAATTATGAGCCTAAAATGTCAGAATTCCATAATCATTTAAGTAAGGAAACAGTTTGTAAATTTTCTGAAAACTGGAAGCCATTATTTGAGTACAAATCTGTTAGAAGCATGAATTAGAGTCAGAGCCACCAGTACTTATGAGCATTCCGAGGGCCTACGTTAAGTGAAAATTGAACATTGACTGAAAAGTTGGACATTGACTACAGTTGTCGTGTGATGGGAAGTGGGAAGAAATGGGGAAAAGGCAGCATTTATTCACTTAAGCAAATGTTTGAACTAAATAGCCAAATGTAACCTCTGTTTGCTCAGTGACTTCATGTGTGACCAAAGACAAGTTACTTCCCCTCTCTCTGTCTCAGTTTCACAAATGTTCATTCAGTTAACAAACATCTATTGAATGCAAAGTGAAGGTCAGGCACTGGTCTACTCAGTGTATTCAGAGAGATCAACACAGCCAGAAGCAGCAACACTAGGAAAATTTTATCAAATATATGTGGGGGAAAAGGAAGCTCAGGACCTCACAAAAGACCCCTTCTGAAATCAGAAGAAACACGAATATGGGTGTATTATTGGAAACTAGACATACACCAACAGAATTTTTGAGTTCTTTGAGCTACTTATTCAAATTGTGACAAAATATACGTAAGTACTTAAGCTCAACAACAAAAACAAAGAAACAAAACGAAACAAAAAAAAATACCACACTGCAATCATACCAGAGAATGAATTATACCAATATAACTAAATGGTTGATTGATTTAGATGCCAGGGACCTTGAATGATATCCACAGAGTTTTTTACTCAACATTCTTTATGTTGGGGCCAGCTTTAGATATAAGGGATAACCAGAAGCACCCCTTCTTATTTCTCCAGCCATTGTAACAGGAAATCCGATTGTTCTCACTTCTGGTAGAGGGGAACGGGTGGGGGTTCCAGGAGAGGAAGTTGTGGGAGCAGAAAGGAGGAGCAAAAAGGTGGCAAAGTCAAATGGCTGCAGAGATAAGGGCAGCGACATTGATGAATGAAGACCCCAAAGGGTGAGGGAAGGGCTGGGATATAATGGACATTGGGGGGTGCTACCACTCCGCTTCAGTTCACTATTACCTAGGAAAGTGCTTAGGATGCCAAACTCTTTTTATCTTTTTCAAAGAAAATCCAAATTTTCATGTAAAATCTTAAAGCCCTGGCAAACAATTTAAAAAATTTAAATAGCATTTGTATCAAAGAGAACAACGAGGTAGCCAGTTGTGACCTCCATGGTGGACCATAAAATATTAAGACATTTCTATTTCCTAACAGGATACATGAAAGTATAATAACATAATTATATGGAAATGCATGATAAGAGTAAGTCTTACTGAGAAAGCTAAGACCTACATGGAACCAGAGGGAATTGAAGGGGAACAAGGAGAGACTTGGACAGAAAAGCGGTGTACACCAGAGAGAACAAATGGAAGACAATACAAATAAGCAGAGATAGAGAGAGACAGGAAGCATACAGCGAAAGAGGGAGAGGAATGGAGGGAAGGAGAGGGAAAGAGAGAGAGAACACACAGAAACAAAGAATAGAATGAAGACAGAAATGGGCATTCCAGGGAAGCAAATATAATTTCTCTAAAGTTTCACTTAGAATAGTCTATCTAGTAAAATCGTTTTTAGAAATTTTTACTGACAAAAATGTCACTATTTGTAATAACATTTAGCATACTTTATTTTTTTTAAATATTTATTTTTTTATTTATTTTGAGAGAGAAAGAGCATGAGCAAGAGCAGAGAGAGAGACAATCCCAAGCAGGCTCCATGCTGTCAGCACAGAGTCTGACACAGGGCTTGATCTCACAAACCATGAGATCACGACCTGAGCCAAAATCAACAGTCAGATGCTTAGCCAACTGATAAACCCAGGTGCTCCAATTCAAATACTTTACGATACTGAACTTCTGACTTGTGTTAGAGATGAACGGGGCTCCTGAATAAAACTGGTTACTCCTGGAATTAAGTATTTAACAGACAGAAAATATGTCTGTGGACATATCTAATAGTATGATGGTGTTGAGACAAATATTACTTTTCCATTGCAAAACACGTGGAGTTATAAGGGTAAAATATACATAAATGTGTGTTAACCCTTCAGAGGAAAAATAAAGAGAGTTCACAAACATCTGGGGTATAATCTTATATCTGAACACATAGGCACCCCATCTCTAAAATATTCAGCTGGAAGCCCTGAAAATTCCAGAATCCTAGGGGTCACGTTGTAGCATCATAAAAATGATAAACCACCATTCGTGAAAATAATTTTCCATTTGTGAAGAAAATTAAGGGACTGGTCCACTCCTGAAGTATGAATATAAATAGATATTTATAGGAATCATGTGCTCCTTCCAAACATTATCTCAATTTTGACAAAATCCATAGGGATTTAGACCCAACTATTTCAATAAAGACTTGATATGAAACTATTCTCACTTCTCCTTTTTTTCTCTCTGAACAGGTACAAGTTTCCATTTTCTTTATTTTTTTTTCCTTTTTTTAACAAGAGTCAGTAAAGTGTTTAAAATGTCACAAGTTACTTTTTCAAATTTCTATCCAGATAAGTCATATTTTGAAAACAACAACTAGTCTTTCTGCACATAGCAATTTTAGGGAGTTTTATAGTTTATCCAATTTTATCCGGAGGGTGGATGGGTGAGGGTTTGGATACAGGGTGAGGGAGGTGGGAGGGGGGCAAATCATGCCTTATACTACCCATAAATGCCAATCAACCTCTGTGGCACAGGTCTCCATTTTTCAAATGTCAGAAAGTCTTCCATTAAAAAAAAAAAATCTATGGGCCAAGCAACTGTATAGTTCTCATTCTTCATGATCTCATTTTCAAATGTTCCTGATCTTTCATCTCTTGCTTATGTTTTCTGATGGAGTGACATAACCTTCAACACGTCCAACTTCATATCTCAAAATCTCTGATAAATCCATACTGATGTGTTGACTTTTTTTTTAACCATTAGAGGATATTCCTCAATTGGGACCATCAACCCCTTCTTAGCTTTTCTTTTTTCCATTCAAAAATATTCAAATCAAGAAAGGAACATGACATTGTAAACAATTCAGATAAGCAAAAAGTGAAATTAAAACATAAAAAATTGTGTATGCCATCACCCATGGATACCTAGATATACTTTTTTGGTGCATGGGTATATAGTTATGCTTGTATTGTTCAAACAAACAATAGGATGATACTATCTTATTGATAACAATTAGATGATGTCTAATGTTTCACTTAAATTATTGAGAATACTGTTTAATCAATCAATCATCACCTGGTTCTTAACAGCCAAATAAGCCAATAGCCATTATATTTATCTTCCAAAATATATTTAGTTAATCCAACTGTTCAGGGTTGTAAACACTGTGAGAAACATCTTTCCAATTAAATCTTTGTATATGTCCATAACTTTGTACATGTCTTAAGATAGATCCCTACTAGCAGCAACAGCAACAACAATAGAGGTAATATTTACTGAGGACTTACTTTGTGCCAGGCTGTGCCTAAGCACTTTTCATACATTATTCCATTTAATCTTTGTACCAACGCCAGTTTATCAGGTTAGAACACTGAGATATGATAAGGACAACTAATGCCTACTCTAAGTAGTATTCCCACACCTCCCAGATCTGGCTGAATCCAAAATCCATTCTTTTACCCACCTGTACTATTTTATCACACTAGAGATGAAGTTTTCAGCTAAAGCAATATTCATGTTTCCAAGATATTTTGATGAAACTCAACAAATGGTCCTCCAGTTATGCCAATGTCCATTGTCTCTGTATTCGGGGGAATGGTTTTCTAGACTCACCCAGACTCCTCCAGGAACACATTACCAATACCACCAACACTATTTAAACACTGCCTTTAAGTTTGCTTTAACACCTCAGAAAACGGGGCTATAAAAATAAGCAAAAGACCTGGGACTCAAATTGAACATAAAAGTTGTTGCGGATATTGTTTCTTGACAAACAGCCTCTCTAAACCACATAAATTGTCCAAAACCTCTTAAACCTTTGCTCTACATCACCCACATAGGACTGTAAAGGGAATATCACAAAGGAACTGCAGGCTAATTGAAAAATCATTCACTTGAGATGCCGTACGGATCATGCTCCATTTCTATGGATGTAGATAGAAACTAGAAACACATGGAGTCCTCCCCAAACCAAGCAATTGGCTGATCAGCAAACTCAAAGGAAAATCATCTGCTTTTTTCTCCCTTGCATTGCTGGATGTGCACTTAATAATTCATGAGAGATGCGCACAAACACATAACTCTACCGGGGAGATCAGGTATCCAAACTCCTTCCACCCCTGAGCCCAGGCTTCTCCCCTTTCAAAGAAAAGCTGCTGCATTGACTGGGTGGGAAGCGAGTCTACCACCCAAGAGCTGATGTTTCTAAAACCTATTGTTCAAAGATCATTATCATGGTTTTCCATTAGCAAGACTAAGTAAATGCTTTCCTAAATAATCCTGTCAATGGTTTAAAAATATATTTATTTTTGGAAGAAAGGCTCAATACGGTGCTGGCAGGGGGATTATATTGATCCTCATTTTGGAGGCTTTTTCCCCTCTGCTTTTTGGAGGGACAATTAATATCGACTGTACCTATCATTAATTTTCCACAGTCAGCAGGGGCTTTTAGGCTTTATAAGTATAATATCAATACAGACTGTCTTAGAAGCTCTTATTTAGTTTATGTTTTCCTCCTGCATTCAATGTTCTCTACCCCCCAAGACAATACTTCACAGGTTTAAGGCAAGTGGCTACTACAGAAAGGCATCCCAAGCTTGTAAGGAGGTAGACTCTCTGTCTTTCTGGATCAGGATGTATAGGGGAAGTGCCGGGATTTCCCAAATTCCCTGTCCTAGGGGGTGTGGGAGAGCAGAGACAGGAAAGGGAAGGGTGGACAGAACAGGTGTACCAGACCTCTTTCTCTTCTCCAGCAAGCTGGATCACAATTCCTTATACCCCTTATCTCTGGGAAAACTCCCTGGAGCAGGCACCCATGCAGACATGCATTTTTCTCCCCGGGGGAACAGCAATACTCAGTATAGTTCTCTCTCACACATCTTTCAGATATTCTCTATTCTTTCAAGAATCCCTAAGAAAACACCACCAAAGATGCCAACAAAAGCTAGAATGCGGCCTCTATGACTCTTCTCAGACCAGTATGGCCTGGTCACTATTCCTGCCTTCCCTGGTTGATCTCAAAGTTCCAATCAACTCCCCCAGACTTCTTGGCAAAGAACTACAAGGTCATCTGAGCCCCTGAAATGACACCTGAAAGCATGGATTTGAAGAAGTCTTCTTGGTCCTCATCTGTCCCCCTTTCCCCTTTCAGACACATGAGTAACAGAGAGTCTGCTGGCTGGGCAGGAACATCCCTTCCCCAGCAATCTGTCCCCAGGCAGGATGGCACTCAGGTTTTCCAAAGCCATGGCTCAGAAGCACACAGATCACTCATTAGCCCACTCCTGTATGGATGTCCTAACAGAAATACATCCTTTCCTTGCTCAGTGATGTATTCAGAGCTGACTCTGCCAGGTGCTAAGCTATGCTCTAAATACCTCTATCCTGCCTTCAAGTAGCTCACAGTCTGGGCATGTATATTACCTGGGTGTGGGAGGGAGGGAAGAGAAGGGCAGGCATGGAAACATCACAAAAACAGTGATAAATCTAGTATTAGGACAAAGCACAAGGTGTACATATTCATTTATTTAGGTTAGAAGGATGGGCTGCTTTGCTATTTGTAAGCTAGGTTACCCTGGGCAAGTTTCTAAAGTTCTCTGAGCCACAGTTTCATCATCTCTCAAGTGGTAGGTAATAACAGTACCTACCATTAAGGGCTGTTGGAGGATTCAGGGAGCTCAGACAGGAGAGTGCCCAGGAATAGCCTGGTCTTTAGTAAGCTCCCATGTTCGCCGGCTTTAGCATTAGCATTCCATGCCTCCATTCACCTCAAATTGAGACAAGTTGGTGGGAACCCATTAAAGTAAGCCTCATCCCAGATGGGGTGGGGTAGTTAGAAAAGCCTTTCCAGGGTTGATGCAAGAACGTGGTTCCTAAGAAAGACCTCTAAGTGCAATGTGGCCACAGCTCAGTGATGGCAAGTGCTGGGACCTGGGAGATAGAAGTGGTCAGTGCTAGTGGCGGTTGGTCATATCCTGAGGGCACCACCGAGGGACCATGACCTCCAGGTAGGGGTGGGGTCCATGCGGAATTGGCTTCGGCAGCAGCAGCTGTGTGAGAAGGGTGTGCAGGGGAGGGCAGGGCTCTAGGAGACAGCACTGGAGGACTGCAGAGCAGGGAGATTGGGGAAGGCAGCAGACGGGGAGCTGGTCCTCCTGGCATGAGCAGATCCCTGCCTGCTGTCTATCTTTCTGTCCACCACCCTGTGCCTCACTCTTTCCATCTGTCTCCTCATTGTCCCTCACAGTTTTTCTTGCCTCTTTCTGTCTAGTCTCTGGTTATCTGCCTCTCAGTGCCCATGTGAATATCTCCCCTCATCCCCTTTATCTCCAGCTGTCTGTCTGTCCCTCCTTTTTTATCTCCCCCTCACCCTGCTCTCTTCTGCCTCCCAACACATCTCTTATTTACTTACTGTTTCATTTTATTGGCCCCTCCCCTGCCCATTGAAGTGTAAGTACCATGGGGCTGAGATTTTCCACCTGCTTGCTCACAGGCATATTCCAAGCACCTAGAAATATGCTTGGCATGTGGTAGGCGCTCCGTGGTGGTAAATCCAGCATCTGTTGTTATGGTGGCAAGGGTTAGTGACTGACTCCGGAGGAAAGGGAGCACAGGAAGCTTCCCTGAGTAGGACCTGAACATCGAATTCCAATATGGCATCATCCATTGCCTCAGATTGGAAAGTGGACAGAGTCTCTGGGGCCCCAGAAGTAGGGGTGGATCACAGCCCAGTTAGTCACTCCATTCTGCCATGGTTTGGCAAATTGTCCCTTCTTTTAGCTTCTGAAATCTAAATTAACAAAGAAGAAATAGGTTTAGGAATGAACAGGTAAGCTCAATTAAGACCTTCATTGATAAGTAGGGGAAGATGGAGACCAGTGTCCTTTGGCACTGACCTGGACTGTTTATTCTAAAAAATTTTTAATGTTTATTTTTGCGAGAGAGACAGAGACAGAGACAGAGTGTGAGCAGGCAAGGGACAGAGAGAGATGGAGACACAGAATCCAAAGCAAGCTCCAGACTCTGAGCTGTCAGCACAGAGCCTGACACAGGGCTTGAGCTAACAAACAGCGAGATCATGACCAGAGCCAAAGTCAGACGCTTAACCAACTGAGCCACGCAGGCACATGAGGGCTGTTTACTCTAATATTCAGGCACTTGTTTCTGGAGTCCAGAATTTTCTAACCATGGTACCTCAAGAATATGGGAGTTGATATCACTGGAAATATACACTCATGGGGCCACTGACTTAAGTCTTATTTCCCTTGGACATTTAAAGTAGAGATGATATAATCACTGGCCAAGAGAAACTAAGATCAATAAAATCATCCTCCAACCTTTTAGCAAACTGTTTATTCATTCAACAAACATTTGTCGGGCTCCTATTATAGCTGGGGATTGTACTGGATGCTCTGAATGCATCAAATCTAGATCACATAGGGATTTGGTCTAGAGGAGATTAAAAACTCCCCACACACAGTAACACAAGGTAGAATATTAAGTGGCATAAGAAAAGTAAAAATAAACATGAGGGATGATCAGAGCAAGCAGTGTCTCTGAGAGTAGATGGCTGAGGTGGTTTTGTTACAAACCTCAAAGCAGGTGAAATCTAATCTTCTCTTAGTACATTCCAAAGTGTAGCCAACTTAAGTGGCAGTTTAGAGCTAAAATGCTACCCAAGGATGTCCTTGTTGCAAACAGTGGCATAATTCACTTACTTCTCCCTTTTCTCTGAGTATAATCAACATCTAGGGGCAACAGGCCAACTACACCTACTAAGCAGACTAGACTAAGAAATGACAAACGTCCTTTTTGAGTTTAGATCAGTATTCAAGCTTAACTTACTAATGGATACCTTTCTGTGTTCAGTGTCAGTCTTCTCATCCCGCTTGGACCAGCATGTATAAAGCATGCTCTACCCATCAAGCCTGGACCCAGGTGCCTTGCATAAGCCCACTTTACAGACTGTGAAAGCTGTGGCTGGGAGGTTAAATCAAGTCATACAGCAGGTGAATGGGGAAACCAGCTTCCCAATCCATGTGCGTCTAATTCCATAGACTGTGATCTTCCCACCGCATCAACGGTCAGCTGTTCCCTGGCTTAGTTCACAAGAAGCAGCATCCGCCTGCACCTTCCCTGTCCACCCACATCCTCCTACTTAACTCAATTTCGGGTTTGGCTCTTCTCAACAGCCTTGTCACAATGCTGCCCACAACCCAGCATGACAGTCCCTAAATTCTGATGGGCAGCAATTTCGATCCACTTCACCCTGCCCAGTTTCTTCTCAGAGATTGACTTCAAGAGTTCTCTGGAAATGAAAAGCATCAAGCGTTACGGTGTCTAATGGCAATTTAAGCAGACCAGCCAGTGGTCAAGCTCTCCCATTGTCGGAGTGTATCAAGTTATCCCCAAATAAGCAAGTGCTAGATTATGCCACAGCACAATGCAAGGTGAGAGAGGCACTGCCAAATATCTGCTGTGCTCCGCAGTTCTGTACCATTTATCTAACAGCTAATATAATATCAAGTGACAGTTTAAACAGGCTACTTTCACCTAATCTGTGCATGCTATATGCAAAACAGCTCTGACCCTGGCTTGATTCCTTAAAGCATGTAGGATTTAATTATCTCCCACTGTTATAGAAATAATGACAAGTTACTTAGTACTTTTAAGACTGATAAATAAAGTACTTTAGACAAGTGAGTTGAAAACCGACCCTGTTAACAAAGTTGCAGTATAAAATGGCCCTGTCCTTAAACCCAGGCTTTCTTTTCCTAAAGACGAAAGAAAATGATCCCTAGTCCCATAACACTGATCATGCCTGGTCACTCTTAAGTATGTTACACCCAGGGCAATGTGTTCTGAAAAGGGGGCATTTCTTAGGTGCTACCTGGGATATATTAACAAATGCAGAGGGGGAGCATGAGGAAAAGAGAAATAGAGAGATGCATCTGTTTATTTTATTAACCCTGAACTTCAAATAAACATGTGTGGGAGTTTCAATGCACTTGACTATACACCATCATCTTTATGTCATAGCTAAAGCCCCGGATCTGGAGAGCACAGTTGAGATTTATCTGCAGTGATAAAATCTGCAGTTTCTCTCAATTCACATTCATTTCTCCCATCTTTCTTGAAGGCATGCTCTCCCCTCCCCTCCCCAGGAATCACAGATCTGCTCCCTCTCCCCATGCTCCCCTTCTAATCTTTCTTATTTAACTGAGTTTGACATGTCTCTAATACTTATTTAGAGCTGCTGGTCACCTCTGTCCAATGCCTCACCCTTGCAGATGGATATTTGCCACCAGGAAAGGAGGCATGGAGATTAATACAGGTGGTATGGGACTCCGCAAGGCTTTAAGCACACAGCACAAAGAGAAATGGAATAAGTGATGTCGTCATAAATACATTTAAGCTCACGGAAGGAGGAGATGCTCTCAAGTGACATAAATATAATTCTAGGTTTAGGTGATTTTTTTTTAATGCTTGTAGAATTCAATTGGGAAAGAAGCAGGAAAAACTTGCATTCTGATGCTGTAACTGTCATTAGTGAAGCCCATGTTTTCTGGATCACAGTCTCTTTCAAGAATCTGATGAGAATTACAAATCTGTGTTTGCACATGCATGGCCCCTGGTTGATATCTAACCTGACGTCATGTTGTGCTTGGCCTGCATTACCTTACAAACCTTCAAGTGAGGTGACAATATAAAATTGAAATATTTCACATATTTCAGAAAAAATGTGCTTCTCTTGAAAAGTTCACGATCAAACAGTAGTGGGCCAACATTCCCCTATGGTAACAACTGGCTGATTCTGACTAGAAACTTTTCCTTACAATGGGGTATGCGGTGTCTAATTGGCCACACTCCCCACCCTGTCCCCACTTCTCTCCGCCTGACTCCACATTCATTTGCATGACCTGTGGGCCCATGAGCGTCTGATTCCTACAATAAACCTTCTCTTCTGAGAAATGTTTATACACTCAAAAATCACTGTAAAGGTTCAGAGGTAGATGGAATCTTTGTAAAGATTATCCATTATCCAGGGCTTCTTGAGCTCAGCCAAGTCACCTCTCTGATCTTTAGAACTTCCGGTCTGTAAATAAAGAGTATGCATGATCATCAACCCTTTCTCCCAAACTCCTATTGCATTAAAGTGAGAGACAAAACCTCTTTTCAAATAAGTTGCTCAAGATAAGTGTGGAAAGCTTAGAGTTAAAAAAAAAAAACTTAAAAAACATTTTTTTTATTTTGCAGACCAAGAAACAAGCCACTCCCTATGCCACATTCAAAGACTCCATGGGGAAAATTGGCAAATCTTTAGATACACACTTCCACCAAATAATCATCCATCCTCCACTCTGAGTCATGGAGTGTCCACTTTGCACAACAGACAATCATCTGCAGTCTTTAGAAGGAGCTGAGCGTAAAGGCAAACAGTGGGATAAGAAATCCAACCTGACAAATCTCTCCACCTACAATGCAGCCATGTGCGTTTGGGAAGAGAACCAGTACTCTAGGACTAAATCCTGAGTAAGAAGTTGATAACGTGTTTTCAATTGCTCTGTTGGGCCTCCGTCCTGATTTCTTTCCCCAAAATTGTATAACTAGGGCCTAAGTATACATTAAGCCTTTCACATGCTGGCCACTTTCTATCAGGGCAGTAACGTGGTGGACATACACAAGGGAAGCTGTATTTTGGCCTCCTACTTGCAGTCTTAGGCTTTTAGTGGCTGAAAGGACTTTAAAGAGGCCCTAATACAACCCTCTTATTTTACAGAGAAGGGAAAACATTTAACTGAAGAAACAGGATAATGCACACCTGCCCCAGGCACGTGTGTTTATTTCTTCCCCATTTAGAGCCTTTCGTGGGCTACAGAACCAGACTATCGGCGTTCAGAGCTTGGGCCCGTTCTCACTACCTGAGTCTCCTATTTCCCTTGACTGTGTTTCTTCATCTATTAAAAAAAAAAGGATAATGGTGGTACTTATCTCGTAGGATTGTGTGAGAAGAAAATGCAATGATTCAGGCAAAGGACTTGCTATAGCGCCCAACACGTGAAACAAAGTAAGTGCTAACCCATTATTTATTTCGTTTCTGAGTGGAATTAACTGGAGAACAGTGACAGGTTGACCCAGGTAAATCTTGATTCAACTTGGGAGGTCTCTATGCCATCACACTGGGACACTGAGCAAGTAAGTTGACCACCCTGAGATTTAATTACCAGTCAGTAAGATGCCAAGAGAATTCCATGAATAATGTGTATGGGAATGACTAGCACGAGATCCAGCATGTACAGATGCTATAGGAAAAAAAAGTAGTATTATTAATTTTTGCCAACCACCGGTTAAAGGCCATGTACAAAGAGCAGGTGATATCTTGGAATCTCACCCTTACCAGACAAATCAGCACCAACAATGATCAATATTTGGCAAGTGCTTATTATCTACAAAGCACTGTGCCAAATGTACTGCATGTATTGATTCTCTAAGTCCCCATAGTGACACTATACGACATTAGGTTGTGTCATTATCATCCCCCTTTTATAGACGAAAAGACTGAGGCTTGGAAAAGTAAGCTTAGTCAAAGACACACAGTTAATAATTGGAAAAAAAAACAGACATCAGATCTTACAGTTGTTTTCCTGTCTCCCCAAGGAAACAGAATCTATTCTCCTGATGAGTTTTATAGCTGGCCATTTCTGCCACAGGGTTTAGGAATAAATGGGCAGAGATATTAAAATGATAAAGTTAAACTTAATTTCTTTCATGGAATAAAAAAGCCATTGACAAAGTGTTTTCTGACAAACATGACAGTTGAGACGCATTGGCATGTGGAATATTAACTGCACCAAATCTAATAATCCACCCTAAATCATTATCAAAGTGCCACTTGGATTTTTGTCCTTGTCAAAATGAATGGCTTCTATTTGTTGGGCACCCACGCCATGCCAGGGGCCATCTATGAGCCTTTGAGATGTCACTTAATCCTAATACCATCCAGGTGCTAAATGACCTAGTCAGGACTTGCCTGGAGTCCATCCCACTCTATGCCCAAACACTGCGCACCCATGATTCAAAGCAGAAAGGGATGTAGTGAACAGGGAAGGTCCTGGAAACAGCTGCCTGCCTTCCACTGTTTGTTCCTCATTTCGCCAGCTTTGTGGCCTTGAGAAGCTAATCCTCGTGGCTCTGTCCATTCTTCTGCAACATGGGGAAAATAATCCTACCAAGAATTACTGCATGTGAGTTGCTTAGAGAAAAGTTGCTCGAAGTGTGATCTGTGGACTGCACTGTCTGCATCCTGTATATCACCAGTCCATGTATCAGATAAATGCTGAAATTGACCATCTCACAGAGAGTAACTTTTTTTTTTTACAAATAGTTTATTGTCAAGTTGGTTTCCATATAACACCCAGTGCTCATCCCCACAAGTGCCCTCCTCCATGCCCATCTCCCCCCTGTCTGTCCTCAGTTTGTTCTCAGCATTCAAGAATCTCTCATGGTTTGCCTCGCTCCCTCTCCCCCACTATTTCCCCCCTTCTTCTCCCCCATGGTCCTCTGTTAAGTTCCTCCTAATCCTCCTATACGTGCAAACATATGGTATTTGTCCTTCTCTGCCTGACTTATTCTCTCAGCATAACACCCTCAAGGCCCATCCATGTTGCTACACATGGCCAGATTTCATTCTTTCTCATTGCCATGTAGTATTCCATCAACAGACAAATGGATCAAGAAGATGTGGTTTATCTATACGATGGAATATCACAGAGAGAAACTTTTATGTCCATTGACCCCAATAACAATAAAATAGTGGGGGCATGTATTTTCTATGCCATTTTAAATTTCATTTTTCTATTAATTAATTTTGTCATATTTTATTGGACAATAGTCCATGATAGATTGGAACTTTTTTAAGGAAAAAGAAGGACGGGGGCCTTCTCCATAATGGTTTTAGAAGCATTAGATTAGATGCTTACCTGTTACAAAGAAAGTTCTCAATAAGTGTTAGCTATTAATATTAATTATTTGCTACTCTGTTCCTTCAATTCTTGCAAAGGGAGCCAAAAATTCAAGCAGCATCAAGAAGATAAATTCCAAGACATAGGATGCTGTTTACCGACCAGAGCTTGACTCCTTCCAAGCCCTGGTTCATGATCTATGGAGAAAAACTCTGAGCAAGTTCTCAGAGTTTTGCTGGATCAGAACAGTGGACTTCCAAGATCCCCTTTGGTGGAAATGGTGAAAAATAATTGAACCCCTCAACTTTTCCCCTGCATTCCATGTCTAGTGTTCTCCCATTTTCCAATTATAAAGCTCTTTGCCTTAACCTTTCCCTGGTCCTCTCCTTCCCTTTACAGGAAGTGTTTGATAAGATTTACCAGAAGGTTAAAGCAAAGATATATCTGGACTCTAAATCCCATTTCTCAATTGACAGGCTCTGTGCTATTAGGCGCATTTCCTATTGTCTCAGAACTTTGATTTTCCCATCTGAAGAACTGGGATGATAAGGCCTACCTTAGAGCAAGGGGTCAAAGGGAATACCATATTAGAAATGCTCAACAGATTTAATCCTCTCTTCTCTATTCTCCTTTGTAAAGCAGGTGACACTACAGTTAGTAGAGGTAGATAGAGAGATAGAAGCGATAAGGTCTGAGAACTACTACAATAGAGTCATTTCACTCTTATTTATTTAAAGCCAAGACTCCAAAATGTCCTCTAGACCACAAGAAAAAGAATAATATGAAGATAATATTTTAATACACTGCCAAAAAAAAAATTCTCAGGGAATAAGGTTGTTCAACTAAAGACCTGTGAGAAACACCCTATATGAGATAGTTGCTGGGAGAAAGTACACACTGCTAAGGACTCACTTTTTGATGGAGGTGTGTTGGCCTGAAAAGGGGTTTACAGAAAAATGAGTATCAGGGAGAACCCACCCCCATTCAACTGTCAGCCACCCACCATGCAGATGCAGCACCTCTGCTTGTGAGCTGAAAGAGAGGGACTAGACCATAAATTAACCCTAATAACCTGTTGACAAGGACAGCAGACCATTGACCAACTTATATGATCCTAAAAGAAGTGAATTAACTGCTACACAATCGTGTTTAACAAGCACAGTCACTATTTGATTGGTTGCAAATGCCTTTGCTGGGACAGAACTTCTAGTTTCAGTGGCAACTGAGGGTACCAGAAGAGGAAGCCACCCCTGAAAAGGGATCTGGTATATCTGAAAACTCCCTCCCCAGTCCCATCCCCAAGAGAAAAATACAGTCTCTGGCAGAAAATACAGTTCACACTGGGAAACATCGTTTATAAATGGCCAATGCCACAAGTCTGAGAAAGGTTTACATTTGGTGTAAATAAGTTAGATTTGAGAAGTTAATGAGTTCCACTACCCAAGCTGCTCCTTATTAATTCATGCAACTCGAAGACATCCACTAAAAATAATACCTTTTGAGCCATATACTATCTTTATGGAGATCATTAATATTTCCCCATAATAGAGCAGTTACCAGTCCCATTATTTCCCTTGATCACCTTCATGCTCCTGACCCAAAACACCAGGTCATCCACAATTCCTGCCTGTGTTAAAATTGGTCTCAGATCCTGCTAGCCTTCCTTTCTCCAAGTGACAGTCACCTCAATGTGCCCCCATGATACCTCAACCAGAAAGTTGTCCTCCTCTCTGTCCAATCTACACTACACACACTGGAAGGGATGGAGGTAAATGGAAGAATAAGTCTTAAGGATTGCATGAAGGTTGGCCTTTGAAGCCTTGTCCCATTCATCCATTCATTCATTCACTCTCTCACTCATTCTTGCAACAGCACTATTGAGTCCCTGCTCAGTGCCAGGTATGAAGTGAGATGCTCAGGATACAGAGAAGAATAACACCTGACCCCTGCAGGGAAGCAGACAGATAAACAGATGAACTAAGAAAGTAAATGCAGGGTCCAGTGGGAGAAGAGAGGAGGGCACCTCGCTAACCAGACGAGACAGAAAGGAAGCTTCCATGAACTGGGTCTGGACAGAATAGTAAGACTTGCCTGGGGGATGAAAAGAAGGAAGCCAATCTCATTTTAAAGAGACTAACTCTGTTTTGCTCTGTGTTTTGCTCTACCCCCAGCAATAGCACAGAACCTCACAGGCAACAGGTATTTTCATGCAGAGTGAGAGAGTGGATTAATGGCACAAAGGGATTCCCAGAAAAATCTCATCACTCATTGCCCATCAGTCCCTTAGCAAGTTAGACTGATCCATTTCTATTCCTTTTGAGGTCCCTTTACATAGAAGCTGCTTTATGCTCTTCACTCCCTGGTGTTCCTGATTCCATTTCAGGTCGTATGACACCTCATCTTTGTTCCCAACTGCCTATCATGAAAAGACAGAAGAGAATAGGAAGAAAGAGCTCCTAAATAACACAATTTGTATGCAGCCCCTTTCAAATAACCAAGATACCTAGTAAAGTAACTATGGATGGAGACATCCACGCATGTGCAATTGTGGCTCAGCCTCCATGTTCTGAAAACACAAGATAAGCACTGAGCAAGGATTTCTCAACCTCAGTGCTGTTAACACTTGGGCCAGATCATTCTTTGTTGTAGAGGTCTGTCCTGCAGGTGGTTAGATGCTTAGCAAAGTTCCTGGCCTCGGCCCACTAGATGCCAGTAGTACTCCCCAGTTATGACAACTTAAAATGTCTTCAGACATGGCCAACTATCCCTGGTTGGGAGGCACTCAAAATCATCCCCAATTGGGAACCACTATATTAATATGTTCCTTGAAAACCTAACCTTCTGAGGGTCTCCATTGGTAAGATGTGCAATCTCAGAAGACCAGCTCAAAATGCCAGTATTAAAAATGATGTGGAGGCTCAACCAGTCCAACTCAGATCTTTCCTGTGAGGAAACTAAAGCTCATTCAGGGAAATGGCTGTTCAAAAATCACCTAGCCAATGGTGTTAGAATAAGCCCCCAGACAAGAACCTTTCTTATCAATCAAACAACAGTCTTGGGGAACCTGGGTAGTTCAGTCAGTTGAGCATCTGACTCTTGATTTTGGCTCAGATCATGATCCCACAGTTGTGGGATTGAGCCCCATGTTGGACTACATGCTGAGCATGGAGCCTGCTTGGCATTCTTTCTCTCTCTCCCCTTCCCTTTGGCTCACATGTACACACACACTCTCTCTGTCTCTAATTAATTTAAAAAACAAAAACAAGAATTTCTCTGCTACACCATGATTCTATATGACATTCTTTTTGAGAAGTCCAAAAAGAAAGGAAGCTAACATTGATACAGCATCAATATAGATGGTTTCTTACAATAACGAAGTTATGTTAAGAAGAATAAATAACAATACAAACAAAAACTAACATGGACTAAGCAATTACAATACACCAGATGTGTTCTAACAACCTTTTTGTTATTTTCTCATAACCTTTTGATGTCGCAGTCACAGAAATCCTGCAAGGTACATATTACTAGTTCCATTTTTATTAATGAGGGACAGGGACTAAAGGCTAAAAAACCTTAAAGGCTAAAAACCTTGTCCATGGTCCCAGAGCAAGCCAGTAGCAGGGCTCACTTCGAGGCCCCAGTTTAAGATACCTCTTGTCTTTCCACACTGTTATGTATCTGCAGAGCTCCCCTGCTCCTGGTGGGGACAGCTCCAAGCTGACTACTGCCCTCCTCCTCCTAACTGGAATTACCTGCATATCGTTCATTTAAGTCAGCCCTGCTCCACTCTCTGCCCTTTCAGATTGCACTGTCTGACTTTTGCATTTTTAAGCCACATTTGGTGGTAGTCTTCAGCAACTGAAGTAGTCCATCTAATCTAACAAGTATTTTCTGGGCTTCTCCTACGGCCCAAGCTCAAGGTCAGCATGCCTAGAAAAGCTAAGAGTAGTTTATTTCTTTTCCAGCGCTTGTCAAGATTGGTCATTGTTTGTTGATTTTGTCGACTTCTCCCACTGGACAGAAAGCTCCAAGAGAACATAGATCATGTCTCTTTTGGCCATTTTATGCCCTCTGTGTATAAAATGTACAGAGCACATGCTCAGCTGGTGCTTGTGAAACCACATGGAATCGATGGAACATCTGCTCTGGGACAGCATGCTTTGATATGTAAGATCATCTTATTTGATCTCACAAAAACACAGAAACATATCCTTATCATCTTCCATGAGGTATATCTCAATTTTAATGACAAAAATCTAGGAGCAGAGATCTTGAGGGGATTTGTTTAAAGTCACACAGCTGGTATGCAGAATTGCCCCGATAATATCCCAGAAGGACTAGTACATGATTTGAAGTGAATATATACATAAAAATTCCAAAGAGGCTGAACAGACTGGTGGCTAAACACACAGGCTTAGAAGACAGACTTTCTGGGTTGGCAACTCTGGTCCACTACTCACTGTCTGTGTGACCTAGGACAGTAACTTCTCTCTGCCTCAGTTTCCTCATCTGAATAATGGAGGTAAGTAGAATACCTATCTCAAAGAGGAACGAATGAGTCAATATGCACAAAGTACTTTAAACATTGCTCGACACATAATAGCTAACACTTGTATAACACTTATTATTTTCATAGTAAAGGAGAGAGAAGGAATAAATAGATGTTCCTTCTCTCTCTCTCTCTCTCTCTCTCTCTCTCTCTCTCTCCAATTAGAAAACAGTGTAAGAGTGAATAAAGAGTGGTACAGTGAAGTGTCACAGGGGGAAAGAATCTTACCCTGCCCCACAGGAAACAACACCTTATATTCAGAGTTTTACCACTCCATTTAGAGTTGAAAGAACACATCCTTGTCTCCAGCATAAGCCACAGTTTTTACTAACATTAAGTTCAATTTAGCTTTATGTGTTGTTTGAAAAAAAGAAGGAAGGAAGGAAGGAAGGAAGGAAGGAAGGAAGGAAGGAAGGAAGGAAGGAAGGGAGGAAGTACTATTCCAAAATGCCTTGGAGTGGATGACAGAGGGGAAAAGATACATGCACAGACATACAAAAGCAGTTATTCCTATGTCATGCTGCTACCCTGTGTGAAACTTGCTAGGCAGAGCTCTGTAGAAATGTCTTCAGATGGCCGCAAGAGACGGGGGCTGTGTGGAGCCGGGTGATGGGATACTTAACTCCAACTCATATTCATTTACTGCTACATTTAAACTCCTTTCAAGTCGATTTTCTCTCAAAAATACCATTCATATCAAAATGGCAAAGTTCTGGCTCTGACCCCTGAGGATGCTAAGTGATTCATTCTGCCTTCATCTTCTTAAGCATGTGGGTGAGCAGAGTCATAGACAGGTTACTGGTGCCATAGCATTATAAATAAATAATTATGCAGATATCTGCTGGACATGCAAAAATACATATTCCTAAACAAATAAAGAAGCCTCGTTATTCTCTCCATGACTAGCTCAGAAGTCAGTCCTAAAGTCTTCTACTTATAAAATATTTAAGATGGGGAGAAAAGAAATTCCTACATCCATTGTCCACTTTGTTACTCTGAACTCAAAAGTTGGAAGTGATTGGTCTTCAGTAAATAAATTACATAGTACAACAAAAGAGATGGGGAGGGTCCATATTACTCGAGTAAATGAATCTTAAGAGACATACCATCAACAGCAACACATAGATCTTATTTAGGTCCTTATTCAAACAAATTGTGAAAACATATGACATTTATACAATGATTGGAAGTTTTAACACTACATTTGGCAATAAGTATTATTATTAAACTTTTTTATGGGCTAATGGGATTGTAATTGCTTTCCTTTAAACATACATGATAAAATATTTACATGAGAAATAGTATCTTGGATTTGCTTCAGAGTAATGTGGTAGTAGGAAGAAGATATAGGTATTAAAGAAATAAGATTGGCCATGAATCACTAACTGTTGAAGCTGGTAACAGGTGTATAGTGGTTCATTACATATTATACCATTATACAACATTAGTACTATTTACTCGCTTTTTAAAATATGTTGATGATAAAAAGTGAAGTAGATTCTTTTTTTTTTTTATGTCTTTTATTTTTATTTTGAGAGACAGAGAGCGAGCAGAGGAGGGGCAGAGAGAGAAGGCGACACAGAATCTGAAACAGGCTCCAGGACCTGAGCTGTCAGCACAGAGCCCAACATGGGGCTCAAACCCACGGACTGTGAGATCATGACCTGAGCCGAAGTCAGACGCTTAACCAACAGAGCCACCCAGGCACCCCAGTAGATTCATTTTTAAAGGAACAAAAAAAAAAGACATTTTAAAAGGAAGTGATTGAGGATGAAGACAGAATGGTTTTTTTCTACATCCCATCTAAAAGTGCACCAATCATCAGCTACTGTGTCAACAGTGTGTTGGGAAGCAGCTGGATGATATATGTGGCAGAGCTCCCAGACAATGGAGAACTCTGAACAGCTCTGCAGCACATGACATATTCTGACTTACACTATTGTAGCCATACCTAATTTTCCCCCCTCTTCCTCCGTTAGATTATAACCTCCACGACAAAGACTGGGTCTTGCTTATCACTCTGCCTTCTAGAGAGACAGACATAACATCCGGGACACAGTAAATGTGTAGGAAACATTTATTGACACTATTGAGGGAGTGTTTATATCTCTATTTAATGCTAGTTTTTCATCGATATAGACAGCAACAAAATTTTTAAAAACTTCTGAGAAATGGGTGATTTTGGCAGGCAGATGATCACATGGCTTAAATCGGTTTCCCAAAGTATGAGTACCACAATGGTGGGTATACAGAGTGATTTTATATGGTTCACAGACAACTCTTCTTTAGGAGTTACATATTTACTTCTAATATTTACCAAAATGAAAGTAATTGGCATTTATATAGATACAATAGTTTAGGAAGAGGCCACAATGGTCTGTATTTTAAATAAAATAGGTAAATATTTGTACTATTGGTAAAGAGCTGTGGGAAAAATGTTTGATGGTATGATTTAAATGGAAGAATCCCAGAGAACAGCTACCTGTTTACTCCTTATAATACCCCAGTGGATAGCAAAGTGTTTTAGAATGTGGACTCTGGAACAAGACTGCCTGTGTTCAAATACTGGCTTTGCCACTAACTGATGAATCACTGGGCTCTACTCCTGAAATCAACACTATGCACTATGTTAACTAACTTGAATTGAAATAAATAAATTAGAAAAAAAGAAAATATTGACAATATCTAGTGTTAGCACAAATATGGAGTGACTAGAATCTCATATATCACTGGCAAGAGTATAAATTGGTTCAACCACTTGGAATCTGGCTGTGGGACCCTGGGAAAGTTACTTAACCTCTCTGCGCCCCAGTATCCTCATCTGTGAAATGGGGATAATGATAATGCCTATTTCCAGGGTTTTTTTGTGGATTAACTGTAAGGCATTTGGAAGGAAAAAAAAATGAGATACTACCAAATAATCCACCAGAATGGCTAAAGTTTAAAAGACTGACAATACAGAGAACAAACTGAAGGTTGCTGGAGGGGAGGAGGTTGGGGGAATGAGCTAGATGGTTGATGGGTACTAAGGAAGACACTTGTTGGGATGAGCACTGGGTGTTATATGTAAGTGATGAATCACTGGGCTCTACTCCCGAAATCAACACTATGCACTATGTTAACTAACTTGAATTGAAATAAATAAATTAGAAAAAAAGAAAATATTGACAATATCTAGTGTTAGCACAAATATGGAGTGACTAGAATCTCATATATCACTGGCAAGAGCATAAATTGGTTCAACCACTTGGAATTTGGCCATACCTACTAATGTTAATTACATGCCTCACCTAGGGCCTTGAAACTCTGCTCCTAGGTTTATATCCAAGCACACTGAATATCTATGTCCACAAAAGTCTTGTATAAAAATGTTTCTAGGACTTACATTATATTAGTCCCAAACTGGAACCAATTCAAAACATCCATCAGCAGGAGGACTAGATAAATTGCAGTAAATTAATAAAATGAAATAGTACATAGCAATAAAAATAGAGAATTAGTACTATGTGTAACAACATGGGTAAATCTTAAAGACATTTTGTTGAGCAAAAGAAGATAGACATGAAAAAATAAATAATGTATGATTCCATTTATATGAAGTACAAGAACAGACATAACTAATTGATCATGATAGACGTAACCTCTGAAAGTAGTAACCTCTTGGGTAGGGAATTGACTTGAAAAGGGCACTAGGGAAGCTTTTGGAGTGTTGGAAATATTGTATACACATATAAAGATCCATTGAGCTGTACATTTAAGATTAAAGCCCTTTACACACTTTACTCTTTATATATTGATCAAAAGCAAATTTAAGGAAAAATATTTAGAACATGTCAAGTACATAATAAGTACTCTGGAAGTGTTTGCTATTCTTATTTACTCTTATCTTCTAGTTCTCTATCCACTGCAAAGAATCTACCAGCACATCTTGGGAGCTCAAAGGTACCATGATGGTACAAAAGTTATCAAATCCAGTCCCCATCTGAATAGGTGGACAAATTATTTGAGGAGACTTGTTAACCAGTTCTAGTCAGTATTCTGGAAGCATCATCATGCCTTAGCAATTAAGCAGTTAGCCTCCAAAGTCAGAAAAAAAATGCTGGTTCTGCCCTTATAAAGCATTGGTAATGTTACTCATCATCTTGGATTCTAAGGTTCTTTATCTTTAATACACAACTGATAATAGAAGTTGCTTCAGAAGATGTTTTGAGATGCTTGCAAAAAATTAGCTACTATTACCATTGCTGGGTTTATTTTATTTTATTTTTTAGAGAAAAATGATCAGGGCCAAAGGTGAATATTTTGGACGCATTAATTACAGTTGAGTTAGCTATGCTCCCAGGTTCACCTTTGTCCGAGTCATTTCAGAATATTTATGTAGACATCATCTAAGAAAGGCCACATGATCTTTCCAGATCACATGGGAGTATCAACTCCAATTTATTTACAGAAGTGCTTGTGAAAATCTGTCAATATGGCAGTCAATTATAATTGTTTTTAAGTATTATCCCTGTTACCAGCAGAGAAAGCAGGGCATCCCTAGCTGTATATTTGCATTTGTCTCTTGATTACTGACAGATTTTCCAATGACCTAAAAACAAAAATGAAAACAAAACAAAAAACAATGGAAAAATGCAAAGCCTTCTCTGCACACATGAGTGGGCATTGCATCAGTATTTGTGCATGTACCTTTCCCAAAACTGCCAAACTACCTAAACTTCCTTTCTCTTTGTATTGATGACACACTGCATATATGGACTTTTATCACTGCATATATTGCATGACAGCCCCTTTATCCCTTTACCTGGCCGCTATCCCAACTAGAACACAAAGCTACAAAAAAGAAGCTATGGCTTGCTCATCTCATACCCACCAGAGCTTAGCATGGTGCCTGGTACAAAGTAGGTACTCAACAATTTTGTGTTGACCTAAATATCCAGAATGATCCAAGCTGCCGCTAGCCTAAATGGCAGCTTTTTAGAAATCAAACATACCCTTTTCCCCAACACAAGCAATCACTCACCAGGACACACTTAGTAAGCTGAGAATGGACTGGATTTCATCCCCACTCTTGCCCTCTCAAACCAAATCCCCTATATAGTATACAACGTGCCCAAACATAAATGGAAGACCAAGAGAACATTATGACCTTGTAGAGTAAAACAACACAGAATGCTCATGGCTTCACCATGCATCACTCTCTAGCTCAGAATTACTAACAGTCCCCTCTGAGAACCTAATCTGGATGTCTTTGTCACTTCTAGATGAGATTATAACTAAAAGGGTTCCCAACTACTATGGGGGCTTTCTGGGGTACAGTTGTGCCTCCCCAAACTTCCCTTCAACAGGAGAATCAGTAATACCCAGTCTCCATGACTCTCATACCTGCTGAGCTAATGCAATTAACACAAGGTTGAACTAAAAGTCTATAAATGATACCAATAATTCAGGGACCAGATACTGGAGTAACTGCCTCTTCTGATTCTGATCCTCCAAGGTTATCTGGATCTAGTCTGTTCTAATTCTCTCCCCCAGTGAGTCCCGAGTAAGAGAATTCCAAACTCAGGCCCTCAAACCATTCCAACTGTTCTCCCTGAGGGGAATATTCCCTCTGGGATCCTCAATGTAGGAAAGTCTTTCTACATGGGCTGCTGGCTTGGGTTGTTCCTTTTGGATCGTTTTTTCTTTTTCTCTCTCTCTCTTTTTTTTTTCTCCACCTCTAGTCGCGTTTATGAAAGCAAATAGCTATATTCAGTACTGGACCCATAACCAGTTTAGTTTCTATTTAAACCTTGTAAGTGCACCCCAGACACCGCACTGAGATGGGCATTCCAGAATCCAAATAGAGCAAGTGATATATGGCAGAGGCGAGCAAATCCTCCCTCTTAACTCCTCAGCTTGGTAATTCCCTACAGAACAGACAGGCTCACCTCACGTCGCCACAGAGATTTAATAGCTAAGAGCCATGGTGAGGCCTTGTCTTACACAATTTAATTACATTCACAAAATAGACAACAGTGCATTTACTGGCCCGCCATTAAATATTATCATAAGTAATTTAAACTCAACTTCACTTGTCCAAATATATGGACAAAATACATTCTGTCATCCCAAAGCTTTAATGTTCCCTCCATAACTGTGAATCATCGACAAATCCTCAGTAATTTATTCTGCTTTCCAACTGGAAGCATATCTTAAAGGAAGAAAAGTCAGAATGTGCAACACTTCTGATAGTAAACTTGTCCACCTGCTATCCAACATAAATTAAGGAGCCATACTTTAGTGATTCAATTACACCACTGAGTAATTGAAAATACGCAATTACAAGGAGTTGAGGTTCTTATGAGAAATATAATGTCTGCATTCCAGATTCCCTGGTATTTGATTTATAATTGGAATATTGGCATAATATTCTACATTTAAGAGAAATTGCTCCCTTTTGGATAGTTCTAGAATCTGAATATTTAGGGCTACAAAGACCCTTAGAGCTCATCTTGCTTAACCCTTTGTTTTATGTATGAGGAAGTAGAGGCTCAAAGACCAATCAGCTTATAAATTGAAAAAGGAACCCTCAAAAAGAGGTCATGTGACTACAATTCAGAAAGTTTAGCATCATGGTCAAATTCACATCTCTGGAGTGGGACGAAATTCAATCTTGATGATATATAGGCTACTTAATTTTTCTATGCCTTTCTTCTGAAAGATGGTAGCTCCTAGAGCAACTGAAGACTATGATCTGCTTAAATAAAGATGTCTTTGCCTCTTCTTCTGTTAAACAGAGATGATAACCCTGAAAGCAACTAGCAACAAATAGAGAGCAATCCCTAGATCTGCTGACAGAGTATATTTTCTAAAACACTTAGCTTCGTGTTAGACATACAGTAGTAGACGTACTAACTTTTACTCAAAAAAAGAAATTAGTTATGGCCATCACCACTACCACTGCCACATGTCCAGTGCTGGTCACTGTAGCATTTCATAGTCTTTTATTTAAATCCTATGGAAACTCTCAATATCAAACCAACAATTTGACCACAACAGAGCGTGTTACTATTCCACAGTAGCCAGAATATCGTCACATCCTGTCCCAAAGATGGTACATCTTGCAGCACACTTCTCCAGTTTGCAAAACTGGATCTCTATTCACTTGAGAACAATATCCTAACTAATCACTAGACATCTAATGCTGGATTCACTTCCAGGGTTCTATACTGATTAGGTCTGTTTGTATCAGGCACCTTATCAGATCAGTCCTCCTATGCTAGCTGTCCCAACTCAAACACAGATCTGCCATTTTAGCTCTGTAACTAACAGTTATAGACTCTACATCTTAGCATGCAAATATTTTTTTAGAAATCACAAGTGATTATTCCCATGATGGGCCTCCATTCTGTCTCTTGACAAAGAAAACCATAGCTTCTTTGAAACACAAAATAAGCACGTGTGATCAAATGCTAATTTAGCAATAAACAGGAAATTGACTTCAAATCATCTCTCTGTTACTCTAATTGATTAACAGTCACATGAAAATTGATAACATGATTTTCAGCAACAGAGCGTGTGGCACAAGCTTGTCGGTTCTATTGGCTTTGGATATTGACTTCCTTCCAAATAAAGCTTTTTAAGAGTACATTAGTGAGTCCACTAATAATCTTAAAAAGCAGTCTAATTACAATAATGAACTCCATACAATGAGTTAATGCAATATTGGAGCTTACAGATCTGAGTCTCTCACTGAAACAAAAACAAAGTACAAATTCTGTTGAATATAGTACTCGCAGTGTTTCACTAGCAGTGAATAAATGACTATGGTCTTCTTGCTTCTCTAACATTCTAGCAAAATATGCTCACATGATATCTACCTGCCTTAAAATTTTCCCAACATCCATAACACTTATCTTAACATAAAATTAATTTTAAGCTGGGGTGCCTGGGTGGCTTAGTCGGTTAAGCGTCCGACTTTCGCTCAGGTCATGATCTCGCGGTTTGCGGGTTCGAGCCCCGCGTCAGGCTCTGTGCTGACTGCCAGCTCAGAGCCTGGAGCCTGTTTCAGTCTGTGACTCCCTCTCTCTCTGACCCTCCCCTGCTCATGCTGTCTCTCTCTCTCTCCTAGAAATAAATAAAACATTTAAAAAAAATTTTTTTTAATTAGTTTTAAGCTGCTGATCCTCTAGGATTCGTACAGCCCAATTAGAAACCATCAAAAACATAACGTTGCATTGGTCTAGATTGTGAATATTTCTAAAGTGAGCAAGTTATAAACACAGAACTTGGATTCAGTTCCAGACGGCAGTAGGAAAACAGACATGGGATTACAATAAAGCATGCTAGCTAAGTTTCACTGTGCTGTTTTCTGTTTGCTTCTCCAGATCTATGCTTCATCCTCCTTTCTACCTGTGCCCATGAAGCTGACCTTTAGAGATTGTATTCATGGACTTCCCTGCCTTCCAATCCTGATTAGACTAAGATGCTGACAGGCACTGAGGCCAGGAGGAAAATGAAGTGTGTATTTTCCCTCCACCTCCCTCCTGATGACCACAGGTTGAAAGGAACTGCACTCCACCACCTGAGGCTTCATTCCCAAGATGTACCCTGTCCACCAGCTATAGCTACAGCTGTCTGGGTTCCCTAACAAGTTCCGTCCCCTGGCAACTTCAGGTCAGGGGTGATCCTGGCCTCCTACTGCTGCTAGCCCTGCGTGTTTGTCACTTGTTGGTTTCCTTTAACCCTTCCCACACTTTTAAAAATAGTCTTTTTATCAAAATCTAATCCCATATGAGTTTTCCATCTCTTCCCTGCCAGAATCCTGACCTATATGTCTACCTTCCATTAACCAAGTGGTTCTCTACCTGTTGGGAGTTACATACCCCTTTAAGAACCTAAATTTAATATATATATATATATATATATATATATATATATATATGGAGACCTCTCTCTGCCAAAATGCACATAGTGACATGCATGAGAATTTTCTGATACAATTTGAAAGAACTGACAGATATCCTGAAGCACATCCAACAATCCCAAAGTGTGAACCCCTACTATGTATGGCAAGATGATTTTTAAGAAAACACTTTTATTTTCAGATGTAAATTATGTGAGTACCATGTTGTTCTTTAAAGAGTCCTACTTTGAATATCAGATTGTAGAGTATGAAGTTATGAAAAAGCACCCACTCCAAAAAAAAGATAAATAGAAAATACATTATTTTGTTTTACATATTTAATTTGACTTCTTTCCTTGTTTTTCATATCATGTAAGTATTTATCGCTTATACCCTTAGGAAGTCTTTCCATCAACCAGTGTTTTACTTACTTGTAAAGTTTATTATTCATCATTTTGAATGCCATCAGGACTACTGATAAGTAAATGTCTTTAAAAATCTCTGAAAAAGATTTCTTAAACTTCTACCATCTATCAGACCCACTCAGCATTCCAAAATCTGATCTCTAAGGATGCTGATATGTATTCAGCTGTTTTCTTATTAACACTGGTGGCTTCATAATATTAAAAATGTATACAACAAGTTACCCCAATAGAAAACATGCATGGGTTGTGATGAAAAATAAATTCCACTTCAAATAGCCACCCTCTCTGCCTTGATGGTCCTGAAGGAGCATCCCTTTATAGAAGACTAAAAAAAAAAAAAAAAAAAAAGAATGCTCAAGTCCAAGTCCAACACTCCAATGTGCTCGAATCTCTTAAGGTCTCTATCAGTGGCTATTAAAATTTAAAGTGCACTGTATAACACTTAACTGTAGAAAACACATGCTACTTATGCCATATTCCTCCAGCAGCTTAAGTTATTCTGTGTGGTTCACGGGGGGACAAAGGAGCCAGTGCAATAGATGTGAGACCATATAAATGTCAACCAAGGAGCATATAGAAAAAAAATAAAAAACTTAGCTGTTTCCTTTTGTCAATCATCTTAATGACCCTGTATTTAAGAGTCACCTTTTTTATATACTTGTTTAAATACCATGATATAGTATATATAAACTTGTATGTGCCTTAGGGGTATATAAATTATTCTTTTTTAGCCACATAAATAAGTTTAACATAAAAGATACCTTTGGTGTTCATAATTTTAAAGAATACATGAATATATAAACTCCATAGTTCACATAGTTTATTAGCAGTGGAGCGCCTCTCTTTATTATCCTACATTATTTTCTTTATTAACAAAAGTCTCCTATCTTTAACGATCTTTAGTGCCTATTCTTAACATCAGTCATCAGCAGTCCTGCCAGAGTGGTCTATCCTAAAGTGTTATTTTTCGTCCCTCATGATTTCCTAATCTGCTAATCTTGTAGGCAGCTATCTGGGGTCAGCAAACTGTGATGTATGTCTTCCCTTCATCCTCTCCCCACTCTGACTCTCTCCTACTGAATCAGGAGATGACTTCTGTTTAATCTTAAAAGAATAAACATGCAACCAAATTCAGAAGTCTAAGCTCTCTCCTCACTGTCTTCAGCTCACATAGGGATACTACCCCTGACTCCATCAAACAGGCTGCTGCCAGACTAATCTTTCCAAAAGCAAGCCCTAATAGTTGCCTCCTCCTCCAACACATCCCCATTCAAAACGCTTCAAGAGCTCTTCTTGTCCCATGAAAGGAGAAATTGTTTTAACTCTGCAGCCTGGGATTCAAAGCCCTCAATAATCTGGTACTGGCTTTACTCTGATTTCCACTTTCTTGCTTGGTGATACTGGGGGTTCTAGATGGATTACATCATCATTCACTGGAGGTGCCATGTTCCTTATGACCAGGACTTTGATCATCTTTCCCAATCACCAATACAGAATGCCTTTTCTAAGCCAGTCCAAATGTTACCTCATCTAAAACATGTTCTGACATCTTTGGGCCCTCCAGCCCAATCCTCATGATTTATCTGGTAGTAGTTTACCTATTTGCAAACTCACTAAATCTAGTTTATCCATTTGTAAAATGGGGTTAATAATAAGTAATTATGAGGATTAAATATGTGAAATACTTAAAGCACAGATATAGTTTTTGTGTTTTGTTATGTTTTATGGTGGTTATGCTTGTATTTTAAATCAATTACTATATAGTAAGGGACTTGAACATTGAATGGGATTTTGTTTATTTTTGTACCTTCCACTGCCAGTACTCTGGTACAAATAACTTACAAAGGAATGAGGAAGGACATATGAAAGAACTACATGTCCTCAATTCTGGGGCAAAGAAACCAATGGTTTCAGATTCTGAGTATATCATCTATGTAGATCAGTTTGGCCTGGAAATGCCATATGTGTACACCGGCTTTCATTTAACAAAGAGTGTTAAATTGGGTCACTGCACTATCACTAACTGAATTCTAAGAGATGTCAACCATAACGCCTAGGCTGAAGCTCTTTTGAGCAAGATGGCACTTGAGTATAACAAGGATCCCCGCTGCTTTTACCAGAGGAACTGAGTCTTTGAGTAGGGGTCCATTTCCTCCTTTCCAGCTTTCCTGAGCACTCACTTACACAGAGAGCAAATGAGGTGCCACTTTGTCATCTTGGTCTGCAGTTTCTCATGAAGCCTTCCTCTTTTAAAAGACCTTGAGGGTCAGATTCTAATCTGAGCAGTACTGTGATGAGTCTGTTAAAAGAACCACTCTGATGCCTGCAAGCACAGCAGAAAGTATTAGGAAACACAACCTCATTAGTCAAAATCATGGGCACCTCACAGAAATCTCACTTAGACCAAAGCAGCCATTTTGTTTTTAGTAAGGAATACACACCTCATAACTGTCTACCAAGCATTAACAGGTTTTGTTCTATCAAAAGACTGTTTTCTTAATCCATAGCTTGGAATGAAAACTCTGAGCTGAGGCACATTCAACTGCTCTGAGACACTTTAGACATCATATACACTCTGCTGAGCCAAGAGAGCACTGGGTCCATCTCAAAATGACATACGGCGACATAGAGTTCCTCCAGAGCACAGGGCACCCAGTTAATTGGCAAGACTGGTCACTAGAAAGCACATTTCACTCTCCAGCAGCTGGAAGGCCACTTGGGCAACACCCAAAGAAACATTTGAAGTGTACAAGCATTGCAAGCCTCCCTGCATCCAGCTCACATGACAACCAAGAACAACTCCTTATTTGCACTTGTCTTCTGCACTTCCCAGTGCTCATGGAGCGGGAAAAGTAAGTCTTTCTGCACAGCCAAGTATTTTAAGCCCTACTGAGCACGGAAGTTCTCCGGGGAACTACCCACAACCTGTAGGGTCACTGCTTCCTAATTTCCCCAGGTGGTACCTGATGACTCAGCAAAAGCGTACATCATAATTCGCGCACAGAATGGATCACTCTAGTTCCAGGAATGAGTATTAAAGCCAGAGGACCTCAATACATTCACTAACTGTGTGAGCTGGGGCAAGTTCCTTAACTCACTAAGCCTTACTTCTTCTTCTCTACAGTCGAAATTGTGTTCTATGAGAATGAGAATATGTATAAAAATAGTTTTCTAGGGTCGCCTGGGTGGCTTAGTCAGTTAAGCGTCCGACTTTTGCTTAGGTCATGATCTCGCGGTTCATGGGTTCGAGCCCCGTGTCGGGCTCTGTGCTGACTGCCAGCTCAGAGCCTGGAGCCTGTTTCAGTCTGTGACTCCCTCTCTCTCTCACTCTCCCCTGCTCACGCTCTCTCTCTCTCTCTCTGTCTCCTAGAAATAAATAAAAATATTTTTAAAAAAATAGTTTTCTAATTTGATAATATAGAAATATTTTTAAGTTAATGTTAGTTTAGATGCTGAACAAGGATATACCATCCTTCTCTGTCAAAATGCCTCTTTCTATTTGGTGCTGTTAGATTCTACAGTGTGCATTAGTTGCCTGGGGCTGTCATAACAAAGTGTCACAATCTGGGGGGCTTAAAACAATAGAAATTCACTCTACCATAGTTATAGAGGCTAAAAGTCCAAAATCAAGGTGTCAGCAAGGCCATGCCATCTCTTTAGGCTCAAGGAGAAGAATTCTGTGATGGTTAATTTTATGAGACAACATGGCAGGGCCACAAAGTATCCAGATATTCGATTAAACATTATTTCTGGGTGTGTCTGTGAGAGATATCTAGATGAGATTAGCATTTGAATTGGTGGACTGAATAAAGCAGATTGCCCTACCATTCTCTCTCTATAAACACACACACATAATATTTATAGGTTTATTATTTAGAGATGTATTATATGTTTATATATGTACTATATTATACATGTATATATCTTCTATCAGTCCTATTTCTCTGGAGAAAACTTTTATACAATTCTTGTCTTTTCTGGCTTCTAATGGGTTACCACCAGACCTTGGCATTCCTTAGCTTGTAGATGCCTCCCTCTAATATCTGACTCTGTCTTTGCACGGCATTCTTCTCTGTGCATCTGTGTTCAGATTTCCCTCTTCTTGTAAGGACACCAGTAATTGAATTAGGGCCCACCTTGATCCAGTATGACCTCATCTTATCTTGATGAAATATGCAAAGATTCTATCTCCAAATAAAGTCACATTCACAGGCTCTGAGGATTAAAACTTCATCATATCTTCTGGAGAATACAGTTCAATACTTAAAAAGCAAATTAGGCACCCCCTGACCTCATAGATTAAAAACAATACAACTACCAACATATTGGCTGTATCACATAGCCCAATCAACCAAAAGTTTTCTATTCTTTAGCATCAACCCCTAAGCACTACAATTATTTGTTTCTGGCTAATTCACAGTGCAATCAGGGCCATGTCTCAGCTGTAGGTGCCAAGGACTTTCTTGACACATATTAAGATATCAATAAATGTCAGATGAACAAGTACTATGAATGGATGAGCATATGGACTATGGATAACGGTAGACACAGAGTAATAACACACCCGGGACATTCCTAGATAATTCTGATTGTAAATATGCCAGCCCCACCATTTCACTTGTGTATATCAGAACATTCATCCTAATATTGGTTTGGAAAACAGGCTTACTAAAATATAGGAGTCAGAAATGGGGTGTCTTATTCCTCAAACTCTTCATTTCCTCTCAAAAATTTCTTCTCCTGTGTTTCTTCTTTCAGTAAGTATCAGTTGGGAGTTTTTGATCCTTCTACATCAATTTTTGTCCTCTTTATACTTTTTACTTCCATTAACTTAACCCTGTACACTCAAACTCTTCCACATACCTCTATCCGCCTCATCTTCCCCATCCCCACACCATCTCTTGGTTGAGGACTCGTTGCATCTAAATTATTCACTTTGCTAATGTGAATTTTTGGCCTCACCAATTTTTCTACTGCCAGACTCATCTTTGTATAATGCAAACTTGATCATTCATTGGCTTAAATTACCTCAAGTAACTGTACTGCCTTCAGGATTAAATCCATGCCACATGCCATACGTGGCAGACATTGCTGGCTATGTGTTCATTAAAATCCATTTCCCTTTCTCCCAGTCACATAGCTGAAATTCACTGTCTAGCCTTCCTTGTAGTTAAATGTGACCATGTGAGTATGCTCCTAGCCAACGGCACATGAAAGAAAATAACATGCGTTATACCCAGCCTGGTCCCTAAAAATCTCCCAAGCCATCCCCAGTGCTTTTTCTCTTCCAGTTTTCAGCTAGATGCAGAGGGACTGCTACAGGGTCCTGGGGCCCTAGAAAATGGTAGAGACACAAGACAAAAGAAATCTGGATTCCTGGTTTAATATTGAAAGCTACCTGCTACCTGAGTGAGATATTCATTTCTACTGTATTAAGTTGCTGAGTTGTGGCAGTAGTTTATTATAGCAGTGAGTCTACTCTCACCAATGCACCAATGAGGCTCTCATTCTTCTGGCCTCTACCTACCTCTCCCATCTCATCATCCGTTCATGATTCCTTTCTACCTCATACTATCTTGCTGCCTCAGCGGACTACTGTGGTTCTCCAAACTCATTTCCATCTTGACTTTGATTCCATTAGAGTAACATTCTCTCTACTTAGGATAGTTCACTGCCCTATTGCTTTGCCTAACGACTTACTTGTCTTTATCATACGTGTCACTGCTTGACATATTATATATTTTTTTCTCTCTTTCCCACTAAAACTTAAGCCCCCAAATATGAACTTTAATTACTTCATGTTTATCTGCCCAACACCTTGATTAGCAGGGTCTGAACTAGAATCTTAAACGCGTCCTGAAGAAAATGAATAAATAACAACTAGTGATTTCAATTGTTTACAATGTGCCTGGCATGTGCTAAGATATATATCTTTTAGTCCTAATAAAATTGCTAAGAGACATACTGTTCTTTATCCTTATTTTACATATAAGGAAACTTAAGTCCTAGGTTAAGCTCATTGCCAGATTGTCAACTAGTGTGTAACAGACTCAGGACTTGAATCCAAGCAGATAGATACAAAACCCTTGCACTTAACCTCTAGTTCATGAACCAATAAATGGTTTGTAATTAGTCCTTTTCAACCAACAGCAGAAAAATACTCAGGGTGGAGCCATCCCCAGACCTGTCCCAGACCACTTTGAAAGCTCAGATGCCATCCAGAGATGTTATTTATGAACACACACAGACAAGCTATACAGTTTCCAATGCTTAATGTCACTCTTAATCTTACAGAGAAGAAAGTTAATAATATCATTCCTTGAAGGTAACATAAACACTTAAAATGTTTTCTTTCCAACTCTTCAGACTTTACACTTCACTTCCTGCCTTTTCTGGTTCAGTGCCATTGAACTTAGTGGGTAAATGGGCAAATATATATCTCCAGACCATACTAAGCATGTCTTTTGATGTGCTCAAGTTTCAAAATGAATGTCACTCATGTTACAACCTCTCAGGTGCTTAGAAGTATTAGCAATTTCCCTTTTCCTTTGCTATTTTTTTCTCTAGGCTATCTATGCTATATTACTTCAATCTTTCTTCGTACAGTAAGTCATGCCCTCTAATCCATTTATCATTCTCGTCTTCCTTGCTTGCAGTATTTCCTTTTCATCTTTCTTTAAAAGCAAAATGGTGCTCTAACAAACACACACATATAGAGACACAAACTCCACAGTCTCAGACACTCCAAAACCAGTCTTTCCATCATAATCTTCTCTTGACAACAGTTGACATAATTTTTGGCTTGCCTCTTCCTCAGCTCTGCTCCTTGGTCAACACTTTCCTTCTTGACCTAGATCTGTCTCTCTCCATAGTCACAACTAGATCTTTGATCTGCTGTAATATACATAAGTAAATACATCTTACAGTCGAATTTTTTTAAAACTCAAGGATTCCAAAGAGTGATAAATATAAGCAACTATAAATGGACCCTTGTAGCACCCTGTGAAAATCAGGGTTCAGACAGGGTTCAATTCAGTCTTTCCAATACTGATTAAATGTAGCATCCAAATGGTGCCTGTGAGAATGCTGTCTATACCAACTGAGCCTAGAGAATTTATGATGAAGAAATAATTCTGCTTTGCTATTCTCATGGCTTTTTATAATTTCTCCCAAACTGTCCAGAGATCTTATATTCCTCCCGATCATCCGCTGCTCACACTCTGATCTTAGACACCAATTTTTTCCAAGCTATCAGTCAGTTAATTTGATAAACTAATTCTAACTAATGGAAATTAAGGAAAGTTTTTCCTATCTTTAGTCAGATGATAGTATCTCTGAATCTTAGTTTCATTATGTGTAAAATGGAGATAAAATTCTGCTTTATGTATTTCTTTATGTAGGGAATTCTCAATTATCCATATGGTTATTGCAGTAACAACACATTAATTTTCATAGCCTCTTCCCTTCACCCTACCAAAATAATTCTAGTATTGTTATGTACTCCTCCTATGAGGTCTTGGATCGTTATATATATAATGAACATCACATATATAATGAACATAATATATATATATATACACACACATACATATATATACACATTACATATATACATACACTTATATACATATATGTGTGTATATATATGTATATATACAAATATATGTGTGTGTATATGTATGTATTTATATATACAGGATAATCAGGGAAGGGGAAAACCTGAGAAGGTTGAAACACAGGATTTATCCTGAAAAAAAGTAAAAACAATAGGTTCAGGAATGAGGTAGAGGATACATCAGTAGCTTCCTGGAGTGGATTTGGGAAAAAATCTGGGGGAGAATGGAAAAAAAGAGTGTGTGTTGAAGGGAATGACTATTGTCTGTGTGAAGACAAAATAGGAACAGAAGGAAAATATTGTGGGTCTTTTACACATTCTACTTACTCAGCATTTGTCAGAGAAATAACAATGAAAACTGAAAATCAATGGCAATGATTATTTTCATTTCACTTGATCCTTGCCAAGACCATTCTATAAAGGGTTTTGGCTTTACGAAGGTTGCGTGCAGACTGTTCACTTTTCCATTATCCAAAGCCATCTTTGTTTCCATCTTCCCAAATCCAGAATGGCCCACTTCTACCCTTGCCCTTTTGAACCACTGGCTCCCAACCAGTCAATGTCCACCAAGGGACTTCGGAACAGCATTAGCAAATACTTTTCGAAAGTTCATCATCCTACTGTGAAGGGGACAAGTACTGGAGCACTTTAAAACCAAAACCAATAGTTTGAGGATTGTCCACAAATGTGATTTATCTGAATTCCTCTCCATTAGTGTGCTTAATCAAGAACTGTGTGGTGAATCACATATTTCCATGGTTTCTAATGTTCATTCTGTGACTTTTCTGAAGATTTTTCTTCATGAATTACTTCCTTGTTAGCTCTTTAAGAACCCTTGAAATAGATAATATAATCTTGCTGATTTGTATGGTATAGTTTGGTAGTGAGTACCAATGCTATTTGTGTAGCTTTCTGACTCTCCCACCAAAAATCTTCCCAATTTTGGCTCCTCTAAGCTTCTCATTTCTATAGTTTAGTTACAGAAGTATGCCAAGTAATTGCTAATTAATTCCCTCAGATCACAGTTCTCTGGTAGTCTGGTTTCCCTCTTCACATGAAGTGACCTGTCTAGCCACTTGTTCTCTTTCACTTTCTAATTCCATTGTTTAGATGAAATATTTTGTTTTTGGTTGTTTTTGGCATATTGGAATGTATTTCTACAAAATGCAAATTGTCCAGGGCAAGTCTGATCCTTAAATATTCATTGACACGAGCTTATTTCAAAAGCAATTTTATCAGCCTTGCTACCAAATCCAATGAACATTTTATTTAGAATCTAGTCTATTCATATAATTCTGTCCATTCATTCCAATATTTTATTGAATGCCAGGTAGTATACTAAAGAGCAGGGAATATGAAGAAAGATATGCTTGTTGGCTTCTGGAAAGGGGTTTCAAAAAAAAATCTTCATATTTGAGAAAAATGGAACATATTTTTTAAAAAAGACTATATTCTATCATAAGTTATATCAATAATAATGATAGCTATTTATTGTACACTTATTCTCTGTAGGCTCTCTCCGTGCTAAAGGCTTTATGTTCATTCTCTCCTGATACTCACCACAGACCTGAGTTAAGTGCTATTGTTACCCCCGTCTTATAGGTAAGAGAATGGGGGTTTAAGGAAATTAAGGCACTAACCCAAATCACACAGGTCACCAGTGGCATAGCTAAAATTCTTATCTCTGCTGTCTGCATGTTAAAGTTCTAAAATGTACAGCCAGCATGAGTGTGTCTGGCATATAATGCTTGGTTAATCATTAGTAAGAAGAGGGGCTGGGGAGACAAAAGTGCACTTAAACAACAAGTTTGAATCAGGAAGCAATGGAAGCAAGGAGTGGATATTCAGGGCCAAAGAAGGGAGTGGCCTTAGCCTCCTCTGGGAAGCCAGATTGTCGAGTGAACACTAAAATGTGAACAGGAGGGGGAAGGCAATGAAGGCTTCTGAGCAGGCAACAAACTTGGTCAATGTATCATTTTGGGACAACTATTCTCACCAGTGATAGCACAAAGAACTAAAAAATGGAGGCCTTGAGACCAAATAGAAGAAAACAACAATAGTCTATGGGTGCGGCAACCATGAATTAAATGAAGAGAAGAGGCACCATAAAAAACAATGGGCAAGATTTGGATATTGGACTTTGCTGGAAGGTATAAACAGTGATTCTGAGGCTCTGAAGCAGGCGACTATTATTGCCATTACTGAAAATATACAAATCAGAAAAAGGCATTAGTTTCAGCTTGACAAAATAGTTGGTATATAGTAGACTCTCAGAGGTTCTTACAATGACTAAAAAGATGGAGGGACAGGTGAGTATGTGAATGAGGTCATAGAAAAACTGATTTTGCGGGAAGGGCAAAGACTCCCAGGTAGAATCTGACCCCATAGAACTGCCCCTGGAAACAATTCGCCTTCCTTGTGCTCTTTCATTTATTTTTAATTTACTCCTGTTGTAGCCAAGCAGACTGATTGTTCTTCCTTTTCACCATATTCATGTTAAAACCACTTTTCTGAGTTATTTCAGAAAATGTAGTAAACAAACATTCAGATTTACAGAAGTAATTCCAAAAAAAATATTCTCTGAAGCCAGATTTTTTTTTTAATCCAGCAGGATTTCTCATTCTCTAAGTTCTCTGATACCTCTAGCCAGTTAATACAAAGTGTAATTTTTTGAACTCTCCTTCAGAATACAAGTCAAATTAGAGAACCCAAAGGGTTGTACAAATAACCTAAGGAATTATTCTGATGTCCTGAACTGGATATAAGACATACATGAAAAGGAAAAACAGACGAGCAAGTGGAATAATATGGGTGACAAGTCATATTCCCAGAAGTCTAGGTACCAGCTTTGATTACCACCACCACGATACCTCAGGAGTGTGAGACAAAGGCAAAAGATGAGTGGGCAACAAGAAAACAAAGACGTGAGTCAGAGACCATCAATCCTAAATCTCTGAGATTATGAAAAATGGAATTTGTTGATGGATCCGTCCATCTACCCAAATGCTGTGTGATGAATACGAATGAAGGTTCCGAAGTCAGACAGATCTGGGATTGAATCTTAGCCACTCTTGCCATTCACTGAGTGACATGGTGGCAAGATGCTTTGCTTTTCTGTTCCTCAGTCTCTTCATTTGTGATATGGAGATAAAGCCTCGGGTCAGTTGTGAGGATTAAATGAGATAATGTGTCTAAACTCTTAGCATCTGGCTAGTGTACAGTAAATCGTTCAGTAAACTGCAGATATTATTTAAAATGTTATCAGACTGCACTAGGCACTGAGGTGAGTCAAAGGAAATCTAAGCCATGCTGTCTTGACCCTTCACTCCCCACCAGCCTCAGCCAACAAACATCTGTACATAAAGCTGTTTCAATCATCAAAACACCATGAGGACATGAAAGGAACAAGAAAATGTGTGGAGTAAATTAGAAAGACATACGCTAGTTACTGGTCTAGCATTGTGGCTGCTCTGGATTAAGGAGATTTGGGTCATCAGCTCACCAGTGTTGCTCAAAGTCGGGTTGAATTCTCTAATGGCACAAGGATTAGAGGACATAACCAGCTGTCGGAGGTATTGGAATTATAAGAATTGAGTGTGATTTTAAGGAGAGGTAACCTAAGGAGAAAAGAAATGCTCATTTCTATATGTGTAGTGTTACTGGTTACTAAGGACAGGTGGTGTCAGGGAGAGAATGAAACACACTCCCTCTTTACAGTCTCTTAAACACACACACACACACACACACACGGCCACAGACGCACACACACATAGACACACACACAGGCACAGACGTGCACGCACGCGCACACACACACACACACACACACACACACACACATATTATATGGGCACTTGTTTGTTGGAGGAAGTAACCAATCTGAGATCACAGCCAATTACTGATGTCTTGGGAAAAAGGAGAGTTTTTTTGGAGATGTTTATTTCGCTTGCATTTTCAACTTTATGTTATATATATGTGTATTTAGAGTTTTCAAATACTGCTCTCTTCTTTCTGTCACTAATCTTATTTGTACTCAGGAAAAAGTTACTCTGTAATGTGGTGGATGCTTGAAGATATCTTTTCAATTGAGTAAAATTTTTACATAATTTACATTTTACATACATATTTAACTCTCATGGTAAAAACATAATCTCACTCAACTGGCAAATAAGTCACTATTAACATACTTTATTAATAATAGGAGGAATCCTATTTAAATAAAGAAATGTAATCCCTTTAGAACTTGAAGCCAGTACATTTAACACCTAGCAATTGTGCTTTAAGGCTTATTTCACAAGATCTATCTGAATCCCAGAGTGGTCATGAAGTGAGGAATGCTTTTAAGCAGGTAGATGATTGCATCAAAGCAGCAGTAGTGACTATAGAAGTAAAATAATAACAATAGAAGTAGAAGTGGTAGAAATAGCACAATATTACTAATTCACCAGTCATTGTTCTAAACGTGTCATGTGTGTTACCACACTTAATCCTCTCAACCTTTTGAATTAAGTTCTTTATTATCCCTTTTTACAGATGAGCAAATTGTGATGCAACTTGGTATTGCCCCAGATCACACAGCTGTTAAGTGGCAGAGCTGGAAATTAACCAAGAAAGACAGGAGAACCTGCGACTTTTTACTACTTCCCTAGAACACAAAAACACTTGCATGACTACAAGAAAGGTAAGCTTGACATCTAGCCCACATCTCGGTGATTCCAGCATGCAGTCCCTGATTGTGGGACCACAGTTCATTTTCAGGAGGCTCCCATGTCTTTTGGGCAAATGTTATGCTAAGGGACCCATCTCATGAGCTCAGAGTATACGACATGCCCTCTTCATCCAAAAAGTAGCCATAAATTAGGTCTGGGCAGCAATGGAAAAAAAATGAATGTGCATCAGGGAAGTAGTTCTATAGGCTTTAGTTGAGAACTTTACTCATTTTCAGAGTATATGTAGGAGAGATAGAAGAAAGAAGGGAGAGAAAAGAGAAAGAAAAAGGAAAAATCTTAATGAACAACTACTACTAAGTGCCAATAAAAGTACTAAGGACCTTATATGTAAGACCTTGTTTCATTGGAGCACAGAGTTCAGAAATAGAGCCACAGTGTGATCAAAAGACAGAATTATTAGAGAACTGGGTTGGGAAAGCTGCAATGGCATGCCCCAAGTCACACATTAAGTTAGTGCTAAAACCAACACTGGACCATTCCACTGGATTTCTCTCTGCCCAATCTCCGTGTTTGCATCCAGCTCCAGGAGCTTTGCTGGGCCTTCCTGCTTTCCCCTGGTGCTTGGCACAGATCACATCTCAGCTAAGACATTCTATCCCCAAGATTGGCTAGCAATGAAGATTTCAATCTGAATCAGGGATACCCTTTGTCAGCTGAACCTAAGGGAGAAGTGGTGGGTACCAAGTTAGACTTTCCAATGTATCCAAGAAGTTTTGTTTGTTCTCATTCTCTCTTTGGGGAAAAGAGGATAGATATTATGAGCTAGATATTTTTACACCCATCCTATAGATGAAAAAACTAGAGGGTCAAAGAGGTGAATAAATTATCCTACGGTTCCTGAGATAGCAAGTGACAGATTTAGGGCTCAGCTATAGGACAGGTGAATAAAAATTTCACCAGTGTCAATGAAATGCATACATTTATATGTCTATGCCTTTCACCTTGAATCTAAGATAAAACCTTCTGTTCTACCAAATCTTCTTTACAAAGGCATGTTCTGCTCAGGCTGACAGAAAATAGCCACCCTCCTTCCAGGCCTAGGAGGAGTATTAGGTTGGTCTTACCTGCACAATTAGGAAAATTATTTTGACATAGAGAATAAACCACTCCATTGTTGTTTAGCTTATTTTTCCCTTGCTCTTCTTAGGATAATAAAAGAATAATATGTTTTTTATGCTCATATGTAACGTGCAGAGCTCTGTTTCCTGAGAAGGTATATGGCAATGTTAGCCATTAAATGGAAAAGAAGGGCTTCCAATTCTTTGTTGATATGCTGTCAATATAGCCAGCACAGAAGGCCTTATGGAACCAGAATCTTATTTTTCTAGAAGGGCTCTTGAGCCAGCTGAATTTGAGTATAACCAGCTGTGCAGCCTTGAACAACTTATCTGATATCCCCAAGCCTCAATTCCCTGATCTTCTTTTTTTTCCCCCCAACTTCACTGAGGTATAATAACTGACAAAATCGTAAGATATTTAAAGTGTACAATGTGATGATTTGCATTTACATTGCAAAAGGACTTCCCCCACTGAGTTAATTAACACATCCATCACCTCCCATATTTACCTATTTTTGTTTTTAGGAGAACATTTAAGTTTAATTTCCTGATTTTTGAAATGAGGAAAATAATACCTTCTACAGCATAGAGTGGTTGTGAGGCATATAAAGTACTGAGGATGTCACCTTGCATCCATCAGGGTGACTACTATGAAAAAAGCAGAAACTAACAAGTATTGGTTAGAGAAATCAGAACCCTTATGATCTATTGGGTGAATGTAAAATGGTGCCACTACTATGGAATACAGTATGGTGATTCCTGAAAAAAGTAAAAACAGAATTACTATGTAATCCAATAATTCCTCTTCTAAGTATATATCCAAAAGAATTGAAAGCAGAACCTCAGAGAATATTTTATACCGTGTTCATAGCAGCATTATTCACAACAGCCAGAAGGCAGAAATAAATCAAGTGTCCATTGATGGATGGAAGAATAAACAAAATGTGGTATACATATATAATGGGATATTATTTAGCCATTAAAGGAAGGAAATTCTGACATATATTACAATATCCATGAACCTTGAAGACATTATGCTAAATGAAATAAACCAGTAATAAAAAAGATATATACTATGTGATTCCACCTACATGAGATACCTATAGGAGTCATTTTCATAGAGACAGAAAGTAGAATAGTGGTTGCCAGGGGCTGGAGGAAGGGGAGAATGGAGAATTATTGTTTAGTTGATATAGAGTTTCCGTGTTGTAAGGTGAAAGAATTCCGGAGATGGATAGTGCAGATGGTTACCCAACACTGAATGCACTTAATTTCACTGAAGATACATTTAAAAATGGTCACGATAGTTTAAAAAAGAAAGTCATGGGAATAGCCAACTTGGAGGAGGGAGAACAATGATATAATTAAAATACTTGAAAAGAAAAAAAGTATTTAGTATAGTGCTGGCCTACCACATGTTGAACTGTCGGTGAAGATGGCCGAAAATGGTGGTTGTGAGGTGGTGGCAGAGATAGGAGAGGAGTGATGTGATATTAATGTAGCATGTGTACATCTCTCCTCTTTGGAAGAGGTTGGCTTCTGGAGAGAAAGATGCATGCTTTAAATCTCAGAATGCAAAGCAGCACTGAATGGATTGACTTCTTTTATACAAGATAAGCCTCTATGGCAGCTGAATACAGGTAGCAAACTGAGAGGCCCAGCGTGGTGGTGGCAAAGGCATAGCATTTGGGGAATTGCTCCAGAAATTGGAAAAACATGTTTTAATTACGTTGGTTGGTCGGTGATTCCCAAATCAATGGGCTCTGAGGGTAAGGCAAGAGTGTGCATGTATGTGTTTGAGCATGTACATGAATATGAGAGAGAGAGAGAGAGAGAGAGAGAGAGAGAGAGAGAGAAAGGAGAGTGATTGATTGGAAGGAAGAGAAACAATCTGCTATAAATAGCCCATTAGGCTCTGAGCAGGTGATACAAAACAAAGAGCAAACTCCTGCACTTTAGGATGCTGGGGGGCCAATGATATCTTCCTGTGGCACCTAGTGCAGAGCCTGGCACTAGAGGGATGGTTGGGAGGGAAGGGGGGAAGCCCATTGCTGCCACACTTCCTCAGCTGACTCTGCCTGTTTTGTGTCTTCTAGGAAGTCTAGTGAAGTAAGCATCTCATGGTCCAAGACTAATAACAATAATGAACCCCCAAGAACAAAATTGACTGAAAAGAATAAAATTTTTAAAGTGAGACAGTTCTCTATCGTTTCTGTCTTGGGCTATGTTGGGGAAGGTTGAACACAATTTTATTGAGAAATCAATTGTAATTGGCACTCTGCATGATCCCTGGCAGAGGACATGGATAACAGGCTCTCCTGAAATCTGCAAGCTAATTTACTTCTGCTGCCCACCTCCTGACAAACAAGCCTGAATCAGGGACTCCTTTTCCTATCTCATACCTAGGCAGACATTGATTTTGCACCCCCTCCTCCTGTTTATAAGATCAACAATGAATTTGGAAAAGGAAACAGAAGGGATGAGTTCAGGGTAAGCAGTGAAAAACATGGCTGAATGGACAAAGATAAAAGCGCAAACGAGAGTGTGTGCTAAGGACTGGGAATTTCCAGGTACAGTTGCCCAGAGGAAAGAAGGAAAAATAACTGTATGTGTGGATGTGGTGGCAGCAGTGGTGTTGGAAGTGCTTTTTTTTTTTTTATTGTGATTTACCAATAAAACCCATCAAAAGATGTCTTACTAAGCTCTTTTCTGTGTTTATTTCGATCAAGCTGTACCACCTTAACCAAAGAGAGAACATACCAATATTGTGTCTGGGGAGGTTGGGGGGATATCTGAACAAAGTCCATAATGAGTTACCAGGAGCAAAACATAAAAATGTGCTTTTTAATGCAATGCTACCCTGACCTTTTCAAGGGGAGCAGCAGCTGGCCTCGCCAGACTCATGGATTACAGGACTTTCCTCAGAATTTATCCAACATATCGATGCAAATCCACCCAAAGTATCATTTATTTAGGTGGGAATTGCAACGTGGGAGGCTTAAGGCCCACCCAAGTGTATCTCGGAAAATACTGTCCCCATGACAAGGGCGAGCAAACAGCTTTCAAACATTACTTACTCCAAATAGCCAGTAAACTTCATACTTTAGTAGTTCATTTACTGACAAGCACCCTGAGCCTCTCATGAGAGGCTCTTTTTGTGGGAGAGAGAAAAGGAAGAGGAGCCACAGTCATTTCCCCCTTTCCAAAAAGCCAGCTGCCTTTGACTCTGTACCCATTCTCATCATGCCCCTGTCCCCAGGCCCGTCGCGGGCATGGCTGGCCACTCTTGAGAGGAGTCCCCTCTCCGAAAAAATTAATAGCATCTTCAAAACAACCCCCACTGCAGAAAAACAGCCAAATGATACCAATTTTCCAAATGTACTCACGTTCTGGGTTTGGTGCCCCAGGTGAGGGTTGTCTTCCCATCCTCCCTCCCCCGGGGTCCCCAGCTGTCTTCAACCCATATAACATGGATCCCTTTTCTCCATGTTATTCCCAGCAGCCACCAAAATCTAGGGCAACATGGCCCAAAATAATCGTTTCCTCCAAAGCCACAGAAATCCCAAAGCCACTTGGGCCCCCATCTCTCAGGACGCTACTCAAGAAGGAGTCACTTTGGGAGTGGCCTCTCTACACTTCCACCCACACCACACACAAGCACACAGTAGACCCTTCCTTAGGCACCAGGGAGCACACAGCACCTGCCTTCCAGAAAGCTTCCCCACAAAGCTATTTTTGCAGACTCTTGAGCTGACTGGCAGCACATGGCTCTAAGCTCTGAAGATCCGAATCAAGAATGAGCGAACTTCACAGGACTACAGCCCAGATAGTTCAAAAACGAACAAAGTGGAAAAATGATACCATAAACACACACAAAAGTTGGAGGTACGTGCTGGTTATACATATAGCTACACAGGCCAACCTTTGGAAAGCAGCTTTCGTGCATTTTGCTAGCAAACCACTGTGGAGCACAATTTCAGGAAATATATGCCGTTAAAGAATATTACAAGCAGCTTACTGCAGTAATACCTATAATTTTTCATTCGTTTTAATATGCCTGTTTTTCACGTTTAGAATTTCTAGTAACTCTACCTTATTATGTTCTCTTGGTTGATGTGCCTATATAATCGGATAAACATTTGTCTAATACTGGGTTGTGCTATTTTTAAAAGTACTTTTGTGGAACAACAAAAAAAGAAAAATGACTATAAAAACAAAAGCATCCAAGCATTGTTTTCTTAATATTTAAGCCTTTCTAAGGTTGGGGAAAGATGTTATTTAAAAATAAAAGTGGGGGGGATTTTAAGAAAATGCTTTCAGACTGTCAGTGGATTACAATGTTCTGGTCACTTAGCCTTTTCTAATCAAGTCTTTTTTTTTTCTTTTTTGGCTAGGGAAAGGGGGAAAGGGCAGCGTTTTGTGAGGCCTTCCTTGGTAATGTTTATAAAAATGTATAAACATAATGGCAATGAGCACATATTAGTGAAAAAAACCCCACATTTAATGAGTGATCAGTACATGCCAGGGTTTTACATGAATTAATCAATTTAATCCTAACAAAAATCCTGTAAGTCTATATAATATTTAACCCCATTTTACAAATGAGGACATGAAGTCTCACCTTCTGAATACCAGGCACAGTGTTAAATACTTTATATACATTATTACTTTAATCTCTGCAACTCTCATGATTATCCTTATGGCAAAAACATCTTTATCTTTTCTAAGAACTGAAGGAAAAGAGAATTAAAGAGTTACTGGATATGTCAGAGATCATGCAGGGATTCAACCCAGAGCCACCTCCCTCTAAAATCCACACCCTTAACTGCTATGCTAACATGGTTGATAAACTTTCTCAACAAACCGATCCATTTTCACTGTTCCAGACTTCGATGGTTGAAGGTGGTTGGGTTCACGGTGCTAAAAAACACTCACCTTGGCTGGGATCCAGGTTTGGCCCAATGACTGGATTCCATTCGTGCAGGCAACTTGGGAGAGGCTGTGTACACTGAACTGAGCAACTTTGGCCAAAGGGAATGCCGGACAAGTGTCTTAGAAACTGTATACAATTTATGGCAACAACCACCTCATCTCTATTTCCTCGGGGCTTACACAACCACAAGAGGAAGATGAAGACCCTCTATCCTTGCAACCAACAAGACCTATATTCCAGATGATAAATCATTTTGCAGAGGAGTCAGGACTAGTAGAAAAATCCTATGTTAAGCTGTGGTATTAAAGGAGGGGAGGATGAAGGGAGGGACTGTTGAGTCAGCTTGCTGTGGTCCCTTTAGATCCAGCCTCCTGGTCTCTCTGGCCTTCTTCTCAGGACCATCGTTCTAAATTCATGCTCACATATGGCATCTAGGACAGGCTTAGAGCTGAAATAGAAACCAAGAGAAAGGAGGCCATTTAGGTCTCCCCAGTGTGAGTACAGGTGTCCTCAACCACCTGCTCTCGGCCTCGCCAGCTGACCAAGCCTGGGTTCTGCAGAATTTGGGCAGGGGGGTTGGTCACTGCCTCAATTATTAATTTAATATGGTTTACTTTTCTTTGTCATCTATATAATCATCTTCAGGCCCTTCATGAGGAGAAGCGATCATGGCTACAGCAGGTCTGGTCAAGGCTTTGGCACACAGGAACCTGAACCCTAGCAAATAATATAGCACATCACAAAACATATCCTATGGCCTATTTATACTCAAAGCCATAAACAAAGCCCTTTACAAACTCAGTCCTAGGATTTTGTTCTACTATTACTGATAAAAAACCAAGAAGTAAGGAAATAGCATGATTTGGCCCTAACAGAGCAAAGTTGATGTCTTTCCCTATAATGGTACTCAAGATATGCTATACAGGACAACGACATTCTTCTCATGCCTGCAGGAGGCTCTTGCACCTCCTAAAATCCCATAGGACGTGACTATAACATTCAACTAGATCAAGTGTTTCAGAACAGCTTTTGTTTACCCATAAAATGAACCAGGTGGTCACCATCCAATTCCTAATAGGTAAAATGTGCCAGCCTCATCAAAGCCAGTTTGGGAAGAATATAATCTGCAAGTAGAATTTCTCTGACATGAATCACCTCTTCCTCCGTGCTCCCACAGCACAGTGTACTAGTCTCCGTGCGGCTCATCTCACAACCCCATAATTATTCATTTACATGTCTGCCTCTCCCAACTAGCCTTGGGGACCCCCACTGGCCAGGCAGAAGCTCTGTTCTACACAGTTACACATCCTTGGTGCCACACAGTCTATGGCCCATTGTCAGAGCTTTACAAATGCTTAGCAAAGCATCGTTCCGCCCACTCTTCCAGTATTCTTCTGCAGCCAGACACTAAGTGCTGGAAGCTAAAACTTCAGCATTGTCTCCTGTTATCAACCCAAATAGTCAGATATGTCCCTTCGAAATGGATGCTTCGTCTAGAAATGTCTCTAACCCACTTTTTTAAAGCTATGTATTTTTCCAGAGACAGAAGTTCCCACATTTACATGGGCAAGTGCAGAACTGCTTTTTATTCCTCCTGAACAAGTACAAAGTAAGGGGGAAAAAATGCCCATAGTTCTAGAATCCTAAACCAATGGTCTAACCTTCCCTAAAAGTGTCAAGACTCCATCAAATTAGATGATATTCTCCTCCTGGCCTTCACCTTTCCAGGCTGAGAGCATTTTCGTTGTCTTTCTATGGCAAGTCTCCCTTCTTCTTGACCATTTGAGATGTCCTTCTGGCAAGTGGACCCTTCCATATTGTCCATGACTGAAATTGTCCACTACACCTCAGTCACGGATTCTGAGCTGGCAGAATTAATCGGCAAGGTTAGCAAAAAAGTAAAAACCTAAACAGTCAATAATAGCCAACTCCTTCAAGCCTTACAAGAGGGGAACCAAAGTCAGAGAGAGGAGATGAGACTGCCTGTCCTGCCTTCCTCCAGCTTGTTCAGGGCACACTCTGTTTTCTTCCGTTTAAACAAAGGGCATTCTCCCATTCTGCCAAGGGCTCAGAATACTTTTCTGGGATCTGGCCCAGGGCATGGCCCCACCACTCAGTAGGTAGGGAGTGACTTCTGCCAAGTCACTTAACCACCCAATCTCAAGTTCCTCATCTGTAAAATTGGGATAATATTTCTCAACCGACATCCCAGGTTCCTAGCGATAAATATTAATGTCCGTAGAGGGCTTTGAGATCCCGGGGTGAAGGATGCAGCAGAGTGTTATTTTTATGACGTTGCAGCTTCCATAAAGCATCAAATTCAATGAGAAAGAGGAGAGAGGGGGCACTGGGCTGGAACCAAGAATAAGGCAGGCAGATGCTGTTCGAGCTTCCCCCTACTGTTAATGCATCTCGACAGTCACCTGCAAGTCTGCTGCTATTCCAGTCCCAGGGCTTTCATTTTTACTGGTGACCTCGTTCAATGCTTCCCCATCCCCCTCTTGCAAGCATCGGAATCCCTATTTAGCATCATATTAATATGGAACTTCATAGCGCTGATATGGATCTGTGTATTACAAACATCAGGGGGCCCGCCTGGCAGTCTGCTGGCATCAACATGCTACTCAGCAGGGAATCTGTGTTCGAGACTCTGGAGTGGGCCAGCCTTCCGGAGCTGGCCAGACGCCCACATCCAAACTGCCCAAGCAGCACCCCCCCTCCCTTCTTCCCTCCCTAGAGAGGCTCTCCAGGCGCCCAGGCACCAAAAAGTAGCAAAGACTGCTGTGCACAGACCTCCGTGACCAGAAAAGAAGCTGATTTTATTTTGGGATAAAAACTTAGAAAAGGAATCCAAGAAGAACAAAGAACTGAGAAGATAATTCAATGGAAATAAGACAGGAGGGGAGGAGGTGGTTACAGTGTGATGCCCTGGCTCTGTAACAAGTCAGTGACCATTCATTCTTGACATGTCTGGAAGGTCTTTGGAAAAGGGCTGAGGGGAGCGGACCAGTGCAGACCTGTGGCAGTGATAGACCAAGGGGCAATCAGTCCACTGCTGGTTGCAGGAATCCCAGTGCCTGGGTTGGGGACTGAGGGCCAGAGGGGAACAGTCAAGGAAGGGAGGGGAGGGGAGTGACTCTTCCCCTCAGTCTCTGGGCCCAGGAGTCAGAGCTATCACAAGGGTCAGCAAACCACGACAATCAGACCTGGTTAGAGCTGTCAGGGAACAGAATGCAGCAGTCGGGGTTTGGAGAAGTTGGAGGGGAGACTCTCTACTAGAAAACATGGCCACTCGGGATGCTTACATATATACCCACCAGGCTCTATCTTTTCTCATGTGCTCACCCACCACTGCTTCTCATATTTTTTTAACACCTCTCCTCCTTCAAAATGCCCTCAACACCTTCCTTTGTTCTCAGATGTCATCTACATAAAACACTGTCTTCTGGGCTTTTACAGTGCCAACATGCACACCTTGCTCATTAGAAAATGATTTCCCAGCCTGCCTTTTCCACATACAATCCAAATTAGTGTATGTTAGGGATCAAAACATGAGGGAAAATAGTGATTATCACTCTAGAACATAAAGGTTTAGGGGACGTTGCCCTAGCATATCATTGAGAAAGCTGTGCATCAAACTCTCTAGAGAACAAATTCATTCAACACCTTTCAACCTCTTTAGGGAGAACATTTATTCCCCATTTGTCTTGTTTCTATGTCAGGACATGTAATTTAGAACACTATTGGCTTCCCTCACCCCATGAGGTGGGAGAAGGGACTTACTTGATTGACAGTTTGGAAGAAGTAACCCAACTCGGTAGCTTCTGGGTTCTCTCATTGGGACTTGCTTGCCTGTCTCTGTCTGCTCCCCCATGCACAAGTCCTGCTCTGCCAGTATCAGGGTCAGTTGGTTTAATTCCGGGGCACAGACTATAAGGAAGATCCGGCAGAGCTATGGCATGTCCTTCACTCAAACTTTTACCAATGATAGCACTGACATTCTGAACTTCTTTTTAATTTTTTTTCTTAACGCTTATTTACTTATTTTTGAGAGAGAAAGAGAAAACAAATGGGGAGGGGCAGAAAGAGAGAGGGACACACAGAATCTGAAGCAGGTTTGAGGGTCCAAGCTGTCAGCACATAGCTCAAAATGGGGCTAAAACCCATGAAGTATGAGATCATGACCTGAGCCAAAGTTGGACACTCAACCAACTGAGCCACCCAGGCTCCTCTGGTCATGTTAAGGGGAGGGGCACACACAAGTGAGCAAAGGTAGAGGGAAAGAGAGAATCCCACAAGGGGAATGGAGGGAGAGAGAGAGAGGAAGAGAGAGAAGCAGGGTTCACCCAAAGTGGAGCTCGAGCTCACCCAAAGCAGAGCTCAAGCTCACCAGATATGGGACTTGAACTCACAAACTGCGAGATTATGACCTGAGGCAAAGTCAGATGTTTAACCAACTGAGCCACTCAGGCACCCAATATTCTGATCTTTAGCTACTTGCCCCTTATGTCTACCTAGCACAGGTGAAGTGATTCCCCAAAACCCCATATATCCCAGATTGTTCTGCTTTGCCATGACCTCAGTGGGGCTAAGAAAAGAGGTGCACTTAATAGAATCCATGCTTGGCTTCTATTGGACTGCAAGTAGGCCAGTTTTAGTGCTCGCTTGCCCCCATTGAGATTGGCCTTCACTCTAAAGAGAACTATGGAAGGGAAAACTGCTCCAACAAGAAACAGCTATTGACTCTAGGTTATACCTTGAGCTAGAACCTTCATGTAACTTAACTCCTTGACCCCTCAGGAAGACTCTATGAGTTCAAGCAAATTGCTCCCCACCTCCAGGTTACAGGTGAGGAAGCTGAAACCTGAGGAGGTTACAAAGCCAATAAGAGTAATGGACAACAGCCAATGTCAAGCTCACATGTCTGTACCTACACCTGTTGGCTCATCATACTTACTGAGAGGCCACTATGTGCTGTGCCTAGTGCTGCTGCGACACCGTGGATGCCCCGGTAGAGATGACTGCCCCCCGTTTCTTCTCACAAGCTCTGTGGGGAAGCCTGCCTGTGGGATGCTAGATTCCTACCAACCCCGGGAATCAGAAAGCTGATTCCCAGTGTGAGCAGACTTCACCCTCCAGGCTGCACAAAAATCTCAAGCTACTACCCTCTTTGCTGTTGTTCGTTCTCCTCAGGTGCTTGCTGAAGCTCTCTGCTGCACGCCTCCCTCACGGGGGTCCTCTAAGACTCATTACTGACAGCCCCGCAAGGGAAGCCGATTGAAGCGGAGCCCTGAGCTCCAGGCCAGTCAGGTGGAAGGATGCCTGGAAAGCAAGTGGAGTGAAAATCGCCTTCCACACACTATTGCCGAGTGAGTAAAATAGCCATTTATTTTTCGTGTGGTGGTGGGAGTGGGTAATTGTTAGTTTGCAGGGGAAGAAAAGAATATTAATACTTTAGAATTTGTTTCAGTCAAAAGAGAGTTTTAAAAGTAGAATTATGACCCTCTAAAATGGAGCTGACACAAATCTCTATTAGCATAATAGCACCGCGATGCTATCAAAACCCTGTTAATGCAGCCCTCTGTCCAACTCCGAACACCAGATAAATGGAGCAAGAATATTATTCAGGGGTCCGTTCCTCCATCAGTGAGGGGACTGTTTGTATGCGGGGAACACCCATTAGTGCTAATGGCAGCTACAGATGTAAATCCCCAGGCACTGGGAGACAAAAAGTTCCCCTGGGATTTTCCGCCGAGAACCCATCCACTGCGATGGGTACTTGGGAGCCAGAAAGTCCCTCCTCATTAGCCCAGCCCCACTCTGTGAGTGATTTGTAACCTCACCCCAAGAGCAAGAGATTGAACTAGTCTTTCTTTGCCATGATATCTCTAGCCTCTCATGTTTTCTGCCTCTAGATATTGTGCCACCGAAACCTAGTCTAAGACAAATGCCATTTTAATTTGCTTTAGGCAGTGAAGGCCAACGCGCATTTCAGTGGAGAAAGTTATGTGTTTTAATTGCTTTATGAAGACATAGCGTATGCCCTGACACAGTTAAATGATTAACAGATTACTCCAAATGCCTTTGGCATAGAATATCTATACGTTCATTAGCCAGAACAATTTATCTTCTTGATAAAACTAAAATTACTTATAAAGCAGGTTTATTTTCCATGATTAATAAATGATAAAAATCTAAATTATCCATCTGAAATGTCTCTTTTTGGCCATTAATCTCACATTTATCAGCTTCTATAATACATACTATTAATACAAAAATTCAATTTTCCAAGTATTTTAATTTGCTAAGAAAAAACAAAAACACATTTAATGCAAGAAGCATATCAATAACTAGGAAATTCTATAGTGAGGCCTAAATAGTCCAGGAGGAAAAAGACAGTTAGCTTTGAACATGCTTTATAATAACAGACAAACAGAATCTGTGGCATACACGGGCATCAAAATGCCCCCGAAGTGATCCCTCTCTCAAATAGGTTTCCAATAGCAAGAGATCAGAAATAATGGAGAATTTGGTATCTGCCCGCATGTGCTCAAAAGGACAAAAGATCACGCTCAGAAACAGAACTGGGAACATACTGATCTAGAATCCACTAAAGGTCAAAACGCAAGCCTCGCACGTGTCCGAGACAGTGAGCTAGGGAAGCACACGCCTAGCTTGAGGGGAAGCCTTGGGAATTAGATCCTTCTGTCAGCTTTTTAAAATGTTTAAGACCGTCTGTCCTCCAATTAAACTGATCAAGGGAGTCCAGGATGGTTTGTTAGAGACTCTGCTCTGGAGAACACTCATTAAAAGTCCCAAGGCTGATTATGGACTTCCAGGCGCAGGCGCCTCACGTCTGCTGTCAGCTGCTCCCTTCTCTGAGTTCTGACTGCCAGAGTAACTGTGGAGGCTGAGCCGTTCTTCCCCCGCTGCCAGAAGAGGAGGAGAGAGACATCTGCCACTGTCCTGAGTCACCTGGTACTTACCTCGGTGACTCACTCTCCCGGAGGGGCCAGAGCGGAACGGCTCCCGGGAGGACATGTGCGTGTGTGCACGTGGTGTGCACACTCACTCGCGTTCACAGCCAGGTCCCGGGCCCTCCTGTGGGGCTGACAGTCCGTGAGGCACAGGGTGGGAGGTGCTGGGCAGAGTTTAATGACATGGCCAGACTAAGAAAGAGAGCATTGCAGGGGCACTTGGGTGGCTCAGTCAGTTAAGCAGTCCGACTTCGGCTCAGGTCATGATCTCAGCGTTTGTGAGTTCGCTGCCCACATCAGGTTCTGTGCTGACAGCTCCTGCTTTGGAATCTGTGTCTCCCTCTCTTTCTGCCCCTCCTCCGCTCTCCCACTCTGTCTCTGTCTCTCTCTCTCAAAAACAAATAAACATTAAAAAAAAAAAAAAAGAAAGTGGGAATTGCAATACAATGTGATAAATGCCAAGGAAGGAATCACCAGGGGGAAAGAAAGAGGCCATGCCTTCTGGAAGCGGCAGCTCACAAAGCTGACAAATAAACAGAAAGTGGGAAAACTGCTGTAGTCAGAGGGAATAATATATGCAAAAGTCCAGAGGTGTGACAGAACCTTCATATACTCATTCCTTCTTTCTACTATTCACTGAGCACTTACTATATACTAGGCACCACCCTAGGCGGTAGAGTTTACAGTGGGGTGGGATGGCCACGGTCCTGCCTTCACAGGACCTACATCGCAGTGGGCTTTGGGGAATCGCAAATTAATCCTATACGGACTGGAGCACAGTGTGGAGAACAAGAGCCGAGGCTACAGAAGGATGCACGGCTTAGCCTCTGTCACATTTAGGATTTGGACTTTATACCTGGTGTCACTGTGTGTGTACATGTGTGCCCGTGTTTGTATACTGTGGGAGGGTATGATATCAGAACAGGACACACAGCCCTGGCCTGCACTGAAATCAAAGGAAAAGGTATGTGGTAATGCTTCCTAGTCATGGCCAAACTGCCTACATGAGCAGTATATCCTGTTCTGAAGAGTAACACTTCCCCCCATATACTCAACCATCTTTCATGCCACTTATCACCCCAAATCTTCCACTTCCTCATAGCACTCTCCCCATGGACCTCATGGTGCCGTATGGTACCCCATTCTACACTCCAGCCTTCTGCTGGTACTGGATCCACCTGGACCCCTTCTACAACAAGGCAGTAGTGAAATGAGTGCAGAGTTAGGGTCAGACCTACATTTCAATCTCGGCCTTGGCAATGATAGGAATAACCATACATGGCATCTATTGATCACTGCATATGTGCTAAATACATGATATTTGACATGTATTAACTCATTCAACCTTCACAGTAACACTGCAAGGAATGACCGTTATAACCTTTTTTTTTTTTTTCCTAAAGAATGTAGACTGCCACATGCAATGCTTCATTTGGATGTGTTCGAGTCTTGGAAGCTTGACTTCCCTCTATTCTTCTACAAAAGTGCCTTGAGAGGTTGTTTGGAGAGTCTAGCAAGGAAGTGCAACTACTCCTACACCCCTGACCTAAGAATGGTCTTCCTCTCTTGGCAAAGGTTGCACTCTTTAATTGAGCACACAGCTTTGGGAGGAACAGTGAGGGAGAAAGGGGACACCCGCCTAGCCAACCAGATCACCAGAATCAACCCTGATCAGTGAGGTGATAAATATCACAGTCAGATCACCTTTGCATCCTATGATCACTATTTTTCAAAGAAGGAAACTAAGGAAGGACAAGAAAGGTTCAGCGTCTTGTTTAGGGTGCATGGCTAGTTAATGGTCATGCTTAAAGCCAACTCCAGGAAGTCTACTGAGCTATCCTACTTTTCTTGGGTGCCTTGGCTTCCTCAATTTCAGAATGGATATAGTAATACTGATGTTTGGTAAAGATTAAATGACTAACTGCAGTGCTCAGCACAGTACACAGTCAAGAAATAGAATTTCCTCCATCTATTCCAATTCTACCCATTCCCAGGGCCTACGTCAAAGTGTGTTTTTTCATGAAGTTTTTTCTAGACATGGTGTCTACATTGACATGTTTCTTCTTTGAAATCCATTCCAATTTAACATATTTACCTTTCATGTTGCCACTGGTCATATAGTTTTGTGTTATAATTGGATTATTTAAAACTCTCTTGATTTTTCCAACAATGTGCATGTTTCTTAGGCCAGTAATCAGATCTTGTCTTCCCTAGTAACTTGCCCAGAAGCCAGGACATTTCAAATGGTACGAGGTTTCCAAACAAGTTGGCAAAATAAAGAATAAGGAAATAGGGGTGCCTGAGTGGCTCAATCGGTTAAGCGTCCGACTTCAACTCTGGTCATGATCTCATGGCTTTTGAGTTCAAGCCCCACGTCAGGCTCTGCGCTAACAGCTCAGAGCCTGGAGCCTGCTTTGGATTCTGTGTCTCCCTATCTCTGTTCCTCCCCTGCTCACACTCTGTCTCTCCCTCCTTCAAAAATAAACATGTAAAAATTAAAAAAAAAAAAAAAAGAATAAGGAAATACTATCAGCATCCACGTGAAGAATAAATACACATTTGGAAAGAAATCAAGCAATTTATAAATTAGTTCAGATATAAGGAATTTGTACATATCTCTATTCATCCTATAGATTCTGAGGAAATTAAATTTCAAGTTATATTGTAATCTTTTATTTAAATTCTCTTGTTTCCCTAAGTATCTATTTTCCTCAATGTCCAAAGGCAAAGATCCTCAAGTCAACAGAAGGAAAGGAGCTAATTGCTCAACAAATTTGAATGTGAGTATTCATTTTTCACTCTCTAAGGCATGAGATGCCCTCCTACATTCAAGTCAATGACTTTTGCTTAGGAGGAAGCAAACACATTAATAAAATGAATAAACACTCTCCACTGGCAATAAATTTTAAGAATAATTGACCTCATCAAATCAAAGCTTACATGTGGCTTTAGATTCCAAGCCCTATAAACTCTAAACTAGAGGCAAGCTGCGTGGCTGAGCAGAGGGAGCAATGCATCTGGAGTCCAGTATGTCTTTGAGCTATAGTTCCACCACTTTCTACCTGCGTGACTTCCCTGAGTTCAGTTTCACATCTGTACCAGAGTTTTTATAAGGAGGACACTTGTCCCCTTAAGGACACACTATTAGTATAGGGTATTACTCTCATAAGAGGGCCAAGAATCAATCAAAAGTGTAGGGATTAGAAATGTGAATTAGACTAAGAACAAATGAGGGATGCCAGTGATCACTGAGGGATGTAGCCAGCGCTCTTCACTGAATGCACTCCTGGGGTTTGTTAGCAAAGTAAAGTCCCTCTGACACATGGGAGGAAGTTAGAACCCAAAGGACATGAGGCAAGGTTTCCCTACCAGTGAGCACCCTACACATGACTATCAGAATACAGAATGCACTTCAGAACCGCAAAATTCTTTAGAAGTGCTGTACCTTTGGCATGATGGCAAACCTGTCCAGCAAATGGTCCATACAATGCAGAAAAGAACCCTCTTTGTTTTAGCCACTGGAGTGCTTTGTGGATCAGGAAATGGGCTATAGAGTGAAAAGATCACACACAGACCTTACTCTGTCTTCCGTCAAGACTGCTAGTGTATGGAAAACAAAGCAAAACAGAGAGTACTTAGATTCCAGAAACCACAAAATTATGGTGAAATTAGCAGTTCCCTTCTACTTGCTAAGAATCATTACTTAAGTGATAGACCCTAATCCTTTGTTTGATAGCCCACTGCTGAGCAAATCACAACCCATGGACCAAATCCAGCCGCCTATCTGTTTCTGTATATCCCATGAGCGAAGAATGATTTTCCTATTTCTAAGTGGTTGAAAACAATATTAAAAGAAGAAAAGGGGCACCTGGGTGGCGGCTTAGTCAGTTGAGCATCTAAATCTTGATTGCAGCTCAGATCGTGATTCCAGGGTCATGGGATCAAGCTCCATATTGGGCTCCGTGCTGGGCATTGAGCCTGCTTAAGAGTCTCTCCCCCACCTCTGCCCTTAACCCTCTCTAAAGCTTAAAAAGGATTTAAAAATTAAAAGAAGAATAATATTCTGTGACATATGAAAATTATATAAAACTCAAGTTTCTGTGACCATAAATAAAGTTTCCTTAGACCACAGCTATGAGCATTTATTTACACGTTTTCTGAGGCCACTTCATAGCAGAGTTGAGTAACTGCAACAGAGGCCTTCAGGTTGGCAGAGCCCAAAATATTTACTCTCTAGTCCTTTACAGAATAATTCTGCCAACCCTCGTGTCTAGGCCAATTATGTTTTCTTTCTGTTTGCAAAACTGACCTAACTGGCCTAGCTGCTCCCTGTCAAACTCTTTCTGACCTTAAGACTAGATTTCAAAAGTGTCAGCCTTTGTTAAAGATGGTTCCTAGAATTCCAGAACACTCCTCATCTTGCCTCCAATTTGCGATCTCTACCTCCATGTATATGCACAGCTCCCCCCATGTACATACACTCCAAATTCTGCTTTTTATTTCCTCAAACTTTATATTCTCAGAGTTCCTCTGTCTTGCCATTACATTGTCTTCCATAATTCCTTAACTGTCAATGCTGTTTCAGAACTTAATGACAAACTAAAGAAACCACCAAGTATGTAGACATTACTAGAACTCAACATTAAGATCGGAAAGCTCCTACCAATTCTACTTTCTAATATTACATAGTTCTCTGTATCCATACTACTTTATTTTTTCCTGTTCCAATGTGCCTGTTTCTTTTTTCTCCCCTGCCAAACTGGGCCAGTTTTACAGGTACCTTGTAATTGTTTACAGGTACATTATAATCTTCTAGAGTCTCTAAATGACAAAAATGTCATTCCCATTGAAATCACATTAACTAGCATTTTAAAATCATCTGTCTGTCCAAAGAAGAGACCCAGTTTATCAGAGTCCTATTCAGGGCATGCCTGAATTGTGTCAAAACACGTTCTGAGATGCAGTATGGTGGAGGGGAAAAGGCATCAGACCCAAGTTTTATTTTGTAGGGTGTCGTAAACCAACTGTTTGACCTTGAACAAATCACAGTGCCTCTCTTTGTTTTCTTCATTTACAATATATAGAGCTAGTTTGGATCATGAAGAGCTTTCCCATTCTCACATACACAAATTCTCCAAAGATAACTCATCCATTGATTCTAATTACGTCTTTTGCATCATATGACAATTGGAAAAATTAAATGGTGGTATTTGGTGAGAGTATTTAAGTTTTTGTTTTGTGTTGTTTTGGTCTGTGAATCAGGAAGGGATAATGGTATTTGCCCCTAAGGAATAGGACTCCAAGTGGGGAAAAGTGGGCTAATTGGTTTTCATTAAAAGTTCTTTGGAACCATTTGATTTTTTAAAGGAAGTATCATAAGCTCACATCATTTTGATTTTTTAAATTTTTAATTGAAGCTAGAGGGGGCTTTAGGTTACTTCCAATTCATATCTTGATTGATGGGGCTAGATATATTATTGAATTTTAGACATGCTCATTGGTTTTACATGCATTTCCCAAGAGTCACTGAAGAGACCATGTGGGGCTAAATGACCCTAAAGCCTCATCCAAAGCCAGATTCTATACCTCTGTCTCCTCACTATTCTTTCATTTTCCCTCTGAACAATTCTCAGCTCATGTGCAATTTCCTCACTGGGAACCAGGCAGGTGGAAGGTTTCAACTTTCAAAGTTCATTTATGTTTGAGTCCTCCCATAAAAAAATGAGATTAAAATAAAAATCTTTTATTTCTCTAAAACCTCAAAAATCATTTAAAACAGATCTTGTATAAGATTTATCCCTCTAGGCTAAAATAAAGCATTCGAGTTTTTTGTTAGGGGAAACGTTTCCTCAAACTGAAAGGAAACAGAGCTGTAACGGAAATAGGAATGCAGGCTTTGCAATTCCAACCATCTAATAGAACATTAGAATTCTGCATTTGCGAATTACTCCAGTTTTATATACATATATTATTCAATGACAATAGTGTGTCTTCAGTTTTATAGATTTTTTTTCACTAATTTAATTGCTGATATAATTACTCGCTCTTATAAATCTGAAAATTAGGAATTCAAACACACACACACACACACACAAGAGAAACTTGATTCTTACTGGCTCAGTCAGTTTCCCTAGGACACTGACATCCCTTCAGTGGTGACTACAGGCCCTGTGCACTCATGATCAAAGATTTCTAAACAATCCTTCTTAAAACGTACATACAGACTTCTTCAGGCAACCTCAAGCAGCCTTAACGTTTTGCACCATGACTGTCTGTTCTATTTTAAAAGGCTGAGGGTGGCTCAGCTTTGCTCAGAGAAGCTGGAACAATTCAGTGACTCTGGAAGGGCCCATTGGTACCCTTGTACCAAAACCAAGTAGAAACCAAGTAGAAACACTAGCACCACACAGCTGCACAGGGAATTGCAGGCCGGGGGGGGGGGGGGGGGGGGGGGGGGGGGGGGGGGGGGGGGGGGGGGNCGGGGGGGGCGGGAAGGGGGGGTTAAAGGGAAGGCACTGGGTGGAATTTCCTGAAACCACTCAAAGTCACAATGACTCATTTGCATGGAGTCACACACTAAGTCCAGCTAGAGCTGCACTAATGAGATGCATGAAAAAAGTTCTGAGGACAGCATGGACTCCCAGGCATCTTTTAAAATGCCTCCTGATGTCTTCTTTCATTCAATCCAGAAAGGCAATCCAGAAAGCTTTCAGTTTTTCTGAGAAACAGGTTTCAGTGTATTCTGGTGAATGGTGGACATTATCCATAATAAAAATGGAGAAAAGCCTGTGTGTGTGTGTGTGTGTGTGTGTGTGTGTGTGTGTGTATGTAAGGGAGATGGGTGGAATGCTCAGAGGAGTAAAGAGAAACATCAAGCCTGGAAGGAGCTATGTTCACAAGCATTGTTCTTATTCTTGCTTTTTTTTCTCTTGAACTCCAACCTCTCCCTTCAATCACCCCTATTCCTGCAAATTTCCAGTAGCTGAAACCAATCTCAGGTAAAAAAAAAAAAAAAGCCAACATACGCTGAGCACCTACTGTGTGCAGACTCTTTGGGGTGGCAGTGATGATGATGATGGTCGTGGTGTTGAAATTGATGCTATGATTTTCTTTTTTTGTTAATTTTTTTTATGTTTATTTTTGAGAGAAAGTGAGAGTGATACAGAGCACGAGCAGGGGAGGGGCAGAGAGAGAGGGAGACACAGAATCTGAAACAGGCTCCAGGCTCTGAGCTGTCAGCACAGAGCCTGACATAGGGCTCAAACCCACAAACCCTGAGATCATGACGTGAGCCGAAGTCGGATGCTTAACTGACTGAGCCACCCAAGCGCCCCAATGATTTTCTTATTCAACACAACAGCCCTATGCGGCAGCTACTGTTATTATCGTCATGTTACACAGAGGGCAGAACAAAGAGGTTCATCAATTGTCAAGTTCTCACAGCTTTTAAGAGGTAGAGCCAGGATCGGGACCCTTCAGTGTACTGATTAGCATTAAACCAGCCTCTCTTTACAGGCAATGATGAAAAATTGCTGGCCAACCGTGTGTCTCAATTTGGACTGTGGCTATGTGCAGGAGAGAGCTCAGGGGAGAGCTGCGATGTCTTCAGGTCCTGTGGTGGCTCCCGTGGGCATCCAGTACCACAACCAAAGAGAGAGACAGGGAAGATGTTCAGCTCCCCCTCCTAACCTGTGTAGAGGGTTCTGTAGAGTCATACCATTACTGGTTTGATGGAAAAGTGGCCAAGCAAACACTGGGACAAGTGGATGCCAGCAGAGAAGATTTCTAGTAACTGGGAAATATCTGGAAGAGAAAGGAATTTGCTTTCTTCTCAAAGGAAGGAAGGAAGAAGATAGCCTTTGGAGCCAGAGAGACCTGAGGAGACACTGCCTGCTGCTACTTATGTGAGCATGGGCACCCTACAGAGAACCAACCTCTCCATCTTGCTGTCTTCCTCATTTGTGAATGGCAATAATCATAGAATTATAGCTGCCAGTTGGCCATGAGGAATTAAATGCAAACTACCACGTGGGCAGTGTATTACCTAAGCTGTCTTCTTCTTATTGTTTCTGTCTTTATACCACCTTTCTCCATGGATGTCATTTCTTCAACATGACCCTTTTCCTTCCTTATGTGCCCTAATCTTTCTACTGTGAGATCCGCCTTGCCATTTCATTTCTTCACGGAATTCTCTGAAATGTGGATGAAGTGTTCTCCCTGGGGTAACTCCTACTGACTGAAAATATTTGCTAGTGCAGTGAGATGCAAATAACGGGATGCTTTAGCCCTTAAGCATCTGCCTGACCAAGTGTTTCCCACATCCCTAACACTGCACAGAGAGATGTCTGGGGTTTTTGAACCATAGGCACAAACAGTGCTGAAAATGGGAAGCTCATGCCTTCCCAAATGTCAAAGAGTATTTTCCCTGAAAGCAGAAGGAGGTGAAATCCTCCTGGTACCCCTCACAGATTCCAGCTTTTTCCTCCAGAGATATCTAGGCATCCCCTCTCTTCTCTTCAAGTCCCAGAAGCCAAGGTGCACTCTCAGGTTAGAGAAAAATGCAGCATTTCCATATAGGAGGAGACAAATACTCCCTCCTCTGCAGAAACCTTCAGGTTTATAGGAGCCCATGTCTACCTCATATATCAGAGAACACAGCTTGTCATTGAACAATACATTACGTTTTGAAAATACTCTGTACCACGACCAGTGTATCTCTTTTTTTTTTTTTTAATTTTTTTTTTTTATGTTTTATTTATTTCTAGGAGAGAGAGAGAGAGAGAGAGACAGCGTGAGCAGGGGAGGGTCAGAGAGAGAGGGAGACACAGACTCCGAAACAGGCTCCAGGCTCTGAGCTGGCAGTCAGCACAGAGCCCGACGCGGGGCTCGAACCCACGAACCGCGAGATCATGACCTGAGCGAAAGTCGGACGCTTAACCGACTACGCCACCCAGGCGCCCCATTGTCAAATGGGCTTCACATTGTAGACCAAGAAACCTAGTGTTCCATTCTGCTCCCCTGTGAAAATGTGTGATTAATGGCAGTCTCCATCAGGGCCACCTCTAAAGGCAGGGATTGAGGTCAAGCATCCCACATTTGCTTAACAACTTTTCAGAACCGCCACCCATGGAATTTTTCAATAATTCTTGAGTTTACTTTTATATTCTGAGATGTCCCATGAAATACTCTGTGGATAACGGAAAAATAACAAACCTTGTAATATATTACTACTACGACTACTACCACTATTACTACTACTACTATTACGATGACTATGACTACGACTATGACGACGACGATGACTACTACTACTACTACTAGCAAAACTACGAGTTCTGCTCCAGTTGTTAAATACCACTACCAGAGGCAGGGGCATGTTTAATCCATGTTAGAGGTTGCTGAGGCTTCAGACTTAAAATTGTCACCATACTATCTTAACTATTTCCCTACATATCTCCATGTTCCTCTTGTATTTTTATGTCATAGGTCACAACATCGATGTCATGTAATTTTAACATTACAAACATATTCAAAAGGAACATTATTTGTAGTGGGTTATGGGGTTCAGCTGTTTCTCCTGCCTCCTCCTGCTCCCTACCCCACAACCATGCTCCTACTGCTGCCACGACCATTAACATGTCCTTAAGCTTTTCCTTAAGCAAAGCATTGTGTTCATCCCTTTACATTCATCATCTGATTTAATCCTATGAGATGCATAATATTTTTATTCCCATTTTACAGATAAGAAGACCTAAGCTTAGCCAGATGAAGCAGCTTGCCCAAGATCAGACAACCCATCAGTGGATGAGTCAACTCCCAAACCCAGACCCGGAGTAACAACTAAGCCAGCCCACTCAAATCATAATTTATATATAAATTCTGCCTCTTCCTAAAAAATAGTTTCCTCAACAGCACGATTCCTGCCTCTTAGAATGAAACTCACATAGAACACATAATAAAAATCACTGGTCATCTATCTGAATTCAACGCAAGTTTACAGAGAGAGAAATTTCTTTTCAGTTGAGCCATCCAACTTGGAGGTGTAGGAAAAGCTAAGAAAAGGCAAAGGATATTTTTTTGACAGTCTTTTCTGCCATAGTTCAACATCAAGCCTGGGGAACAGACAACTAGGTTCTAGTTCTGCCTGTACTATGAGCTTGCTGTGAAACCTTGAACAAATCATCCAACATCGGGATTCATTTCCCATAGTCCTTCTAAACCAGATTGTTAGATCAGATCAGATCTTATCTACTGACTTGCAGATATGGAAGGGGAGGATGAGGTCTCACTCCACTCCTACTCTCTCAATTAACATTCTCTCCCTTCATTCTTCCAAATAGAGTGATTTCATAGTTTTTGTTAAATTGTTTCTATTGTAATTATTTAAGTTTTGATCACTGCTGAGCTATGTAGTGTCTCATGATTAAATTTTAAATTTTCTTTCTTAGATACTTTTTGGTTTTTTCTGGAGTTTTAAAAAGTTGCCTTAATCTTTTATTTACTTTTTTTTTTTTTTTTGGACTCAATGACAAACTCTATGTCAGAGCTGAAAAAAATACCTCTTATGGGGTACTTGGGTGGCTAAGTCAGTTAAGCGTCCAACTTCGGCTCAGGTCATGATCTCACGGTTGGTGGGTTCAAGCCCCGCATCGAGCTCTGTGCTGACAGCTAGAGCCTGGAGCTAACTTTAGATTCTGTATCTCCCTCTCTCTCTGACCCTCCCCTGCTCACACTGTTTCTATCTCAGAAATAAATAAAGGGAAAAAAAGAAAAATACCTCTCAAATATGTTCAATAGGTTCACATCAGACAACTGTTCAGTTCCATTTTTTCCAAGAGGCAACTCTCCAGGGGCACTTGATCCTCTTGCTGTGATTTAAATTTGCTTCTCTGCAGGCATTCAGCATAGCTGACATCCTAGAGCTCTCTTTTGCCATCATCACAGCAACATCTGTTGCCTCTCTTTGGGTTTGGATCTCTTATTTCCTAGAACTCATATTTTCTTCCTTGGTTTACTCTTTTATTTTTCTGGAGTACATCCTTTAGTAACTTTATGAGAATTTATAAAGGCCTTACAATCTGAGAATATGTTACTCTACTCCCAAATTTGCTCCACTTTACATTCACCATTTTAATTAGTCCTATGAGATGCCTACTCTTTTTATTCCCATGTCAATGAGAGGCAATGGCAGGATATTGACTTCTGGGTTGAGAATCTGTTTACATTTTGAATGTAATACCCAATCTTCTCTGGGTTCAAGTGGTGTTTTCCAATTTGATTCTCACTCCTTTACACATGGCCTCCTCCTTCCCCCCCTCCCCATCTGGAATCATTTATTACAGATGTTTTGAAATTTTTCAATGATGTATCAAGGTGTGTGTGTATGTGTGTGTGTGTGTGTGTGTGTGTGTGTTTCACTCATTATGCTGGCATGAAGTGAGTAGACCTTCTATCTGTAAATTTAAGTCTTTCATCTTATCTGGTATTTCTTTTTGAAATTCCTATTATTTCGAAGTTGGACTTCCTAGGCTGCTCCTTAAATTTTCTTGTTTATTTTTCCCCTTCTATTTTATATTTCTTTGTATTTTTAACCTTATTTCTCAGGGATTTTCTCAAATGTGCTTTCCAACTTTTAAGTTTAATTCTTGCTTTCATATTTTTAATTTCCAAGAGCCCATTCTGGTTTTCTGCATGTTTCTTCCCACAGTGGTCTATTGTTGTATCATGAATGCAATGTATTGTCTTACTTCTCAAAATAAATTAGAGTTTTTTAATGTTTTTTTTTTCCTGCTCTGCATTTTCTTAGTTTGCTCCAATTAGGTTTTGTTTCTGTTTCAATCTCTCTCTTTCATATTAGAAGTCTTCCAGCATAACTGGTCATCTGCTCCATTTAAGAGAAACCATCCAAGGCTGACTGGAAGTTGCAGGAATATGGGAAGCAGTTACAATTGGTGGGCTTTACTGCAGTGTGACATGGACAAGAAATGACCTTTTCATTGGAGGCCTTGTCTATTGGTCTGATCCCTGTAGCTTTTTTATCCCCCAGAAAGGACTTCTCTACTCTCTTCTCTGGCAAAGAATGTGGCAAGTTGCCAACAGTTTAGAGATGAGAGAACTGGGCTGTCACTGTTCAGAAAGCAAATTTTCATTTGAACCCTCTTTATTTTCATGATTGTATATTACCAATTCCTCCATGGTGCTTGATTGTCCCCAAATTCAGATCTTTTTTGGCTCAACTCTGTTAGATATGGATTGTTTTTTGCCTTAGTCCAGTGGAAGAAGGGACCTGGTGTCTCTGCTTTTTTCTGTCTACTTTCAATCTGTTCATTTATTCTCCATTCCATCCCATACCCTCACCTTCTAAAATGCCTGGCACATCAAATTCCTGAGCATTTCCAGAGTCTGGCAGTGCAAAACAACCTGCTTTTTGTTGATTCCTACCTTACAAGGTTAAATTTCACTCTTATTTGAATGCTGTGTCAAGTCAGTTACCATTTGTTTATTCTCTTTTGAGCCTTCATAGCGTAGTTGACATTTCTTCACTGATGTTGTCTCCTCCTTCATTCTTTTCATCCTTTGAGTTTTAAACATTTTTTATATCGTAACTGTCTTTTGTTGGTTTTCAGGTATCCTATTTAATCTAAAGTATATTTTCCACTATTTTCACTTAATATTATATCAAAAATTAAATCTCCTACATTAAATTTTAAAAACACCATTTTGATGGCAATACCATAGTATGTTTAACCTATAATTGGAAATTTAGGATGAGTCAAATTCTTTTTTCACAAACAACAACAAAATAAACATCTTTTTACAAGAAGTTTTATATTTGTCTCTGATAACTTCCTTAAGATCTATTTCTAAAATCATGTTAAATCAAATTTTTAAAGCTTTTCAGCTACTGATAGATATTATCTAGTTAATTCCAGAAAGCTGGTAATAATTTACACCTTCTCCCCAAAGACAGAGGCAATAGACCTGCATAGGATTCATCTTATCATCACCAACATCATTACCAACATGACTTCTACTCAAAATATTTACCCCTTGTGTCTCATTATTGTCTTAATTTGGATTTCTATGCTGACAAAACTAGTTTTTTTCCATGTATTTATTGATAACATATATCTCCTATTAATTGCTCATGAACCAAATTCATTTTTTCCAGTGGAATACTAAATTATTTCTTATTTGTATGAACTCTTAATTTGTTAAGATATTAAGCCATTGGACCAGATTTGTCAAAAATATTTTTTATTTTATTGTGTGTTGGGTTTTGTGTTTATTACATTTCTGACATAGGGAATTTCTAAATTTTTACATAATCAAAATTATCACCCTTCTCTTTTATGCTTAGAAAGCCTTCCCTTTCCCAGATAAGATAAATATTACCCTATATTTTCATTTTTCATGTATATGTTTTTGTTTTTTACATTTTACTCTTTCTCCCTGGAATTTAATTTGTAGTATTTTGCCCCAGTCAATAATGTAAGTCAACACCAATTATTATGTTACTGTTCAATCTTCAACTAATATATAATGTCACTTGACCACATCCACATCCTAAGCACTACTTTTCAAGAGTATGTTTTTTTGGTTTATTTTAAGCTCATTTGTCTGTTGATTCTGCCTCTAGAACATCCTATTTTAATTACTTTATAGTATATAACAGTATACTATATACTATAACTTTACAGTATATAACATTATTTTTTAGAGAAGAGCTTGCCTTATTTTTCTTCCTAAATAGTTTTTAACTCTTTCATTCTATTTACTGTTCACAATGAACTTTAGAATACTTAATCAAACTTCCAGAAAACAACAGAAGCAATACGATTTTGATTAAAATTACATTAAATGTGTACATTCATTTGAGAATTAAAATGTTGACGGTATTTATTCCCCCTTTCTAAGAAGATGACACCTTTTCAGTACATCCAAGATTTCTTTTATGTCTCTGGTTAATTTTATTATTTTCTTCATAGAGAATGTGCATTATTACTCAATAAGTTTATTCTTAGTTTATATTTTAGTGCTATCTTAAATTATTTTTATCTTTGTATTTTCTAACTGGTTATCACTAACTACTAAGCAAAAATTTGTTAACTTTTTATATTTATTTTATTTTGAATCAACTAACTCAACTCTCATTTTTTCTAATAGTTGTTTTTTGCTAAATATCATTGCTTTACTATGTAAACAATAATTTTACCTGATAATATAGTTTTTGATCTTTTCTTTCTATAATTCACCACTTTAAAAAAAAAAATTTTATCGTTTATTTTTGAGACACAGAGACACAGAGCATGAATGGGGGAGGGGCAGACAGAGAAGGAGACACAGAATCTGAAACAGGCTCCAGGGTCTGAGATATCAGCACAGAACCAGATGCGGGGCTTGAACCCACAAACCGCGAAATCATGACCTGAGCTAAAGTCAGACGCTTAACCGACTGAGCCAGCCAGCACCCCTATATTTTACTTCTTAATAGGTTAGCATGAAAGGGATTGTGAACAGCACTGTCACAATTCTGGTCTTAATGGAAACACCTTTGTAATGAGAGTAAGAATTGCTAATTTTTACTGAGTACTTTCAATATGGTAGCCACTTTGCCAAGAGATTTAGTTATGTTATTTCTTTTAATCTTCATGATTATTGTAGGAAAACGTTACTATACAATCCCATTTTAAAAGTAATGAAGTGGAGGCCTTGTAGCAGAAATATATCCAAGGTTATCCAACTAGTCAATAGCAAGCAGGATTCAACCTCACATTGGTTTAACTTCAGAGCTCAAGCTTATAAGTAATATAACTAATATTATATTCTAGAATTTTAAGTAAATTTTTTTAGATTATATTTTGGTTGAGAAAGGAGATGGGAGAGAGAAGAGGAGCCTGGATCCAGGCATAGACACAAAGAATATATTAATGATGCAAGAAAAGTGCAGCATAAGATGCTTCTCCATAGTTTCTCAAGCTGTGTGTGAACATCAAGATCAATTTGCTAAAGCAAAAGAACATATTTCAAAGACCAAAGCATCTAAGAGTTTATTATCATTCCCACACAAATAACAAAGTAGTATCATGTGACCTCTTGGTCATTTCAATTTCCAATAATTTCTCAAGAAAATATTTTGGTCTCATTAATTCAGATCTTTAATTCACTGAAATTTGATTCAGCCAAAAGGTGGGGTGGAGGTGATTCATGCTATTTAAGTCACATCTTGGCAAGGAACTAAGTTGTGGGAGACAGTGTGCCTCCTTTTCCAGTGTGAAAAAAAGAAATTCAGCAATGCTGAAAATAAAGAGTGTTACGCAAAATTATGTATTTCTGCAGCATACCCCGGGTTACTGACTGTGTAATAGCCATGCTGGACTCCCACCACTGCACGAAGCCCATGCCTGAAGCATTATGATCAGCATGGAGAAACATGAACATCTTGCTTTTTCACAAGACAATTTCATTGTTGGTGTTAGGGAGAGATGCTTTTCCTCAGAAACAGTTACATAAAAGTGTTCAGCTTTAAATGTCATACGTTTTAGGAAGGAAACAATTGATTAGGGTTAATTAGGTATTAAGAATGCAATTTTTTACAAGCTTTAGGAAAGTGTACCCTTGACCAGTGAACAGAGAGGCAGCTCGATCTGAGTGGACAAATGCACGATGGCACTTCAGACCCAGGTTCTAGTCCTGGTCCGGCTGCGCAAGGCTCTTAACCTACCCGCCCTCGGTTTATTCATTTGACAGTTGGTAATAGTAACATTGCTGCCATTGCCTTCATAGGGCTTCTAGGAGATTGAAAAAGAAGTATAAATGGAAACGCGCCTTTGAAGACTGAAATACAATTGACATGTGTAAGGAAAGATCCAACAGTTTCTAGGACGCTCTCCCTAAAGAGCAGTCGTATTTATTGCTCACCCAAACTCCTCTGAAAAAGACAAATAGTCATCAACGGTAATGGAGTTCTGCAGAGCCAGCCCGTTTCCATTTCAATTCAAAGCCCTCGAGGCAGTAAACTTTCAATCCAGGCACTACCCCTGAGCCTCCAGTAAATTTATCTGTTTCCCCAATATATGTGGTGAGCACTTGAACAGAAGCATCAGGCTATGCCTGATCATATTATCCTATCAGGCGGTGATCATCACAATTTAAAGGAGAAATGATCTATTCTACATGGACTTTCTGAGAGGCTTTGGAGAGAAATGCCACGTGATCCCAGGACCACTTGGTAACTCAGGCTCTGTGTCACCACATGGCTCCTTCTTCCCTTAGTCCCTTCAGCCAGTTGTTTCTTTATATACTGTACAGAGGCTCTGTGTACTGGGGACTGAGCTTCAATTGAGCTTGAGACAGGGGCCATGGAATGATTGAGTAGTGAATTAGATAGAAATTCGTGGCTTTTGCACCCCTAAGTGAGAGAATCGTTGCATTCGACCAACTGCTACAACTTGAGTATTTCTCACTTCTCTTGACATTTTTTCAACAGGGGAACTTGATGTAAAACATATTTGTCTCTTTAGATGCTTGAGAGCTGCCTTTTCCCCCTCAATCTTTTAAAATCTGTACTCCACATTGTGAATATTCTTTAGCCATCGTTAGCATGGATTGTAACCTATGTAAGTCATTGCTCAAGATGGAGTCTGAGGAGCGAAAAACATAAATCTTAAATTCACCCTAGGTTCATCGGGCCCCAATCAGAATAATCAGCTAGGAACATGACATCCAGGAGTGCAGAAAGCTGAATGTAAAAGGCAGACACCACAGGAAGAATTTGTTTCTCATATTGGTTTGGGGGCTTTTACACAAAACTATTCCCTTCCCAAAAGGTGCTCGAAATTGAGTCAAATTTGAAAACTGTAAAATCCCTGGATTCATTTATTTGTGTTTGTTCCCTCATGCATAAGCATAATTGGCTGTCCTAGAATAGGCAGATGAGGGCACTGGTTATACACAGCAAACTTTATTTCAACACACATGACTTAAGCCTGCTCTGTGGCTGGTACTATGCTAGGGCCTGAGAGAAACAAAGGAAACAAGTAAGATTCAGATTCTGGCCTCCAAGGATTGACATATAACTCTGATCCAAGACAGAGTTAAGAAAACTGCTAGAAGAGAAACATGAAATGCTTTGGCAGTCCCTCTAACTGATCTATAGCTTTTTTCAATAAAACTTCATGAGTATGGATTAGGTTAAGGAGAAGACAGCAAAGTTTTGAGCCTCATTCATTATCTGATGCCATGCAGACAGAAGACCCTCTTTCTAGACTCACAGCCTGCCATGCCCATGACACAACTAGCCACTCACAGTTTTTCAAACGTATGCCAACATTTACTCTTTTAGTTATTTGTTCACAAAGTTTTGTCTGACTAGAATGCCTTTTCACCGTCTTCACAGCCCAGAAAGCCCTTACTCTTCCCCTAAGATTCAACTCAGTGATCTGCAAGGTGAAAATGAACAATGACATGCCATTCCAAGGTCTCTCCCACCCAATACATCAATGATATATGAATTTAAGAAGTATATCAAACAGTTTACCTTCCTTGAACCATGAAGCTATTCCTGATGCCCTGAGGCATAATTCCTCTTAGTCTGGTGAACTTCCATCTCACGTGCTGGTAGAGTACTGAACATACCAAATTATAATTAGATGCTTATTTATTAGTTTATCCTTCCAAGTAGAGTGGGTACAGCTCGAGGGCAGGGTCACATCTTATTTAATTTTTACTTTATGTTAACAGTTACATGGCCATGACTATGTGCCAACCATTATTCTAAATGCATTACATGTATGTATCTATTTAATCCTCACAACAATCCTGTGAGATAGATACTATCATTATCTCATTTTTCTCATGAGGGAACTGAGATATAGAGTTTAAACAACATGCTCAAGGTCATATAGCTGGTAAGCAGTTATCCATGATATGAACCTGGCTCTAAAGTGCTGTAGTGCTGTTTTTACTTATCTTTCTACCCTCAGTGCTTTGCCCAGAGGCCTAGTATTTAAAATGTGGAGTCCAATAAATGTGTCTTAGCTGACTAAATGAATGAGCAGATGATCACTACTGGTTAGCCCTAGCTGGATCTCTTGAAAAGTTCTAGGCTTAAAGAAGTTAAAGATAATGAACAGACTTGGAGAAGGTTCAGAGAAACTCAAGAAAATGGAAATGAAGAATTATACCTAAGGATTTAGGTTGCTTAGCCTTGAGAAGCAAAACCTGAGTGCTGATTTCATAATTATCTTCAAGGCCAGGAAGGCTGATACCTGAGGACAGTGACTGAGCTGTTTTTCTCTACCTCCAGGAAGGATGGAGAAGCAAAACTGGTTCTAAGCTGCAAAGGGTACCAGTTAAATCCACCACAAAGAAGAATTTCCTTACCCTAAGAATTGCTTGTTAGACCTAAGAATGAGCTATGGCAAGAAGCTATATAATATGGCCATCTGTCTTCAACTTTTGTACTTACTTCTGCTCACAGTGAAGAGCATGTAAGGTGAAAACAATAACATGTCACCCCAAGGTCTCTTCTAACTTTATGAACCTATGATAGTTGATTCTAAGAAATTCATCACTTTAGTTTTCTTGACCAAATGAATAAATGAATAAGTGAATGAACCCCACATAATTTAAAAAGCAACAACAAAAATACAATCAGCAAGAAAAGGAGTCTTTTTAAACATACCATTGTGTTGTAAATGTAATGATGAAGAAAAAAATGGAACTTGTGTTCTAACTAACCTAAACTCTTACATGTTCTACATTGAAAACACATCTTGCTGGGTCCATCCTACATCTTACACAAAGGTAGAGCTGGTCAATCTACATCCTCAGGTGTCAACTTTGAAATGACCTCTCATCACCATTTAATTTGGTGTCTTGAAACAGATGTCTTTAAACATAAAGTAAACTCAAAATATGACTCACTATCCCATTGATCTCAATGCAAGGTGTTTCAAACATTAAAAAAAATGATTTCCTGAGAGCATAAAACACCACTTACTTATTTTCCTTCCTACATGGAAACCAAAACACAAATAGTAATGGAATTGAAATGGAATTGGAAGAGGGAGAGAGTACACCAAATTATTTCTGTGTTTGGCATTATTTCAATGATACAATTCTGCTTCATTTTCAGCTAATAGAAGTAATATCTTACTCTTGTGTGATGCTTCCCAGCAGACAAGTTTCTTTCTTTTTTAAAATATTTTAAGTTTATTTATTTATTTTTGAGAGCAAGCCCGAGCGGGGGAGGGGCAGAGAGAGAGAGGGAGAGAATCCCAAGCGGACTCTGCATTGTTAGTGCAGTTAGTGCAGATCTTCCTAAGCTAGCCCTCCAGCTTCCAGGACTACCGTTTCCCATATGTCATGGCCTGCTAGGTACAGACCTGCTGGTTACTCTGTGAGCCTTGCTAGATCCCCCTTTACCATGTGCAACCTTTTTGGGACCTGTGGAGTTGGCCTGCACCACCTTGAGAAACTCAGCTAGTCCAATAACCTTAGTAGACCTCCTGAACTCAGAGACGTGTACAATAGACTGTTCAATCCGCTTCACACAGAGATATCCACCATCAGTGAAGTAGAAGAGCCTGGATTCTAACTCAGGCCTTCACTGCCCAGAAATTATGCTCCTCCTAAAAAACCTGAGTCTGATGCCATCTATTCCATGAAATCATGGAATTTCCTGGTCCCCTAGTTCCAAGTGGATAGATATAATACTAGGCTTTTTACAAGCTCTGGATCCAGTCTGCTTTGGCCCAGGCCCCAGGTACCAGTTAAGTTCTCCTAACCTCTCTGAAACTTCCTTATCTATAAAATGAAGATACTACTCATATCTCCCTAATGTCAAAATGGTAAGACTTCTATGAGTTAATATAAGGAAAATGCTTTAAAATAGCTCTTGGCACAAAGTAAGCTCTTAATCAGTGTATTCCTGGTATTACTACCTTCTCTGAGATTTTTGAGTGCTCACAGGGTTTGTTCAACTTAGTATAAAACACTATATTACTCACATTTATTACAACTCCCCTCAGCTATTTTGTTAATTATTATCTACCCTATCATGAGCCCAGAGACCATCTTCTCTCTGGTAATCTTTTTTCAGATAATGGTACCCATATCCACCTAGACACTCTAAAGAAAAACCTGAGGGTCATTTGACTCTTCCCATATCATCATACCCTACATCAGTCAATTGCCACATCCTGAGGCTGGCATCTTTTAGATATTTCTGAATCCACCCTTCCATCTCCATCTTGTTTCCACAATCCAACCAGTCCAGACTTAAAATAGCGAAGCAGCTTCTTAACTGGATTCTGGCCTCTACTCTTATACACCCCAATTTATCATCCACACTGAACTCAGAATTATCTTTCTTTAAAACATATTTGATTCCTATGTCATGCCCCTACTTAAAACCTATCCATGCCTCCCCACTGCCATTTGAAGCTATTTGGTCTGGTTACACAGGAAATTTTTCCCCCCCTTTCTCTTTAGACATATCTTGCACCACCCCTACCTCATCCTGAAGGGCTAAAACCACAGGACAACTGGCTGCTCAACACATACCTTAAAGGTTCTCCCCTTCCTATGTCTGACCTGTTCTCTCTCTTGGCTTGAGTGCTCTTCCCAGTTCTTTGTCTGGCTTAAAGCCTTCCCTTTGTTTAATTAACTCCAGCATCACCTCCTCCATGCAACCCTTTAGACCAGAGGCTACTCCTCAGTGTTTCCATGATATGGATATAGAATTATAACTCTATAATTATAATGACCTGCTGCACTTGCCCCACCATGACCTCAAGTTCAGGGGCAGTGCCTCTAGCCAATTTTTCATCCACTTAGGTGTGGATGTGCTCTGCACATAGTAGGTGTCCAAAGAAGCATTAAATGGCTGATCTCATTACATAAACAATAGGTAGATAGTAGCTGACACACAGGGTGGATGCTGTGGGTCACTTAACAGTATTTACTGAAGTGCTCTTCTAAGCACTTTCCACAGATTAATGCATTTACTCCTCACAACAACCCAATATGGTAGCTAGAATAATTATCTCCATTTTCCGGGTGAGTGGAGAATAAAACTGAAGCACAGAGAAGTTAAAAACTTTACCAATGTTGCATAGTTAGAAACTGATGACACTAAATTTAAGAACTCCTATGACTGGCTCTGGATCCCATGTTCTTGACACTAATGCTATAGCACCTGTCCAGACAGGCGTACCATGATAAATTAAGATGCCTAAACAGACATAAATAGTATGGTTTAGCTCCAACTTTACAAATGAGAAAGTGGAGGCATAGGAAGTTCATGGAGAAATGGTCCAGAGAAAAGACAGCCAAGGCTGAGGGTAGTGATCCCTGCCCCTCACAACGTAACTGTGGAATGTAGGGCAGTCACTCAGCCTCCCTAGGTCTTATTTCTTCAAGTGCAAAATCAGGGCCAGATCATGTCTCTGCTTTCTTCCAGCTCAAATTTGCAATTCCCTTAGTTCGGCAACCTTCACCAGGGTTGAATGTGTGCCAGGCTCAGTGAAAAGTGCAGAGACACAGAGACAAACAAGATGCATCCCTGCACCTGAGGAATTTATCTTTTTGTGGGGGAGACAGGCACAGACAGACCATATCAACAGATGGGTTCAAAATGGCCACAGTGAAATTACATAGGTTATTTTAAAAGGAACCACCCCAAAATAAAATGTTCTCCAGAAATGAGTCGTTTGCTCCTCTATAAGGTCTTTCAACTGATAGTGGCCCAGCAAGAGGAAGCAGTACCATATCTCCTCCCTCCTTCCCTCCAACGCCTCACTCAAGCACAATCTCCTCATTTTAAAGTGAAGAAGCAAAGTCACTGCCTTAAGTAAGTTTGTCAGTGGTTGGATGGCAGTGGCATAAGCCATTCCCACCTCTGTTTCTGGTTCTCACATAGTTGAGCTATGAGAGGTGGGAGCATTAACTTGGACACAGCTGCTGTTTGGTTTTCCAGTATGGGTTATATGCTTAACTGGATTTTCAGATTTACAGTTGATTCTAGAAATTGCATCTACTTTATTTCCAACTCCATGGGTAAGCTGGTTCATTTAAGGCAAACAGCGTCCAATTAAAATATATGCTGAAGAAGTGAGTGAGTAAGCCATTTTTGCTCAACTCTTAATTTGAAAGAAGAAAAAACTATCAGAGGGACTTCTCAAAAACCAAACCCCATCACATCATTGTGAGATGAGACAGTTAAAATATGTATGATCAAAATATAATTTGAGAATACACTCCAAGAGGCAGTCTGTGTAAGGCTAGAGGCCTCAGGGCCATCTCAGTGTGTCCACATCTCTTTTCAGCATCTTAACAGCTGTGTGATCCTGGACATGTTCCCTGATACCACTGAGTCTCAGTCTCTCCACCTGTATAGCAGGATCACATAATATCTGTCTGCCAGAGTACTTGTAAGATTTAGAAATGTAACTTTGTGCCTGGTATAGAGCAAGGGTTAAAAAAATAAAACTATTAAAAAACATTTCATTAAAGTCTTAATGATTCAGAGATTGATTATTTCATTAGAAGATCGTCATGCTTTCTCCCTTTCTTCCTTTTGCTCCCTTCCTGCCCACATCACAGCTGTTCATAAACTAGTATTCCATAAGATAAAAAATGAGCTAAAATTCAATTCAGACCACACGAAAGCAAAAGTAGAATTGGCACTGGAGTCCAACAGGCCTGAACTTAAGCCCTGCATGGCTTTCTGCAAGTCATATAACCTCCTCTAGTCTTCATTTCCTTCATCTATAACATGGAGTCAATCATATCACCCTTCTAGGCTTCTTACAAAGATATAAACAACCACACACACACACGCACACATGCACATATGCACACACGCACACATATACAAAATCCCTAGCACTGTGAGTGATAAATAGTGGGTAGATAGGAAAGTACTGGATCATTTTCAGTAAGAAATGTAGTACTTGGCTAAACTAAAGCTTCAGCGTCACTCATAATTTGTTTTGTTATTTTTTTAAGTTTATTTGTTTACTTTGAGAGAGAAAGCAAGCATCCAAGCAGGGGAAGGGCACAGAGGGAGCAAGAGAGAGAATCTCAAGCAGGCTCCATGTTGTCGGCACAGAGCCCAAAGTGAGGCTTTGATCCCATGAACCTTGAGATCATGACCTGAACCAAAATCAAGAGTCAGACATTTAACTGACTGAGCCACCCACGCGTCCCCACAATTTGTTTTAAAAACCCAACTCCACCACTACCATGGATAGCTAGAAGTCATTCAAACACAAAACTCTTGCATCTGGTGCCATCAGATTCAATTTCCTCCCTTGAGGACAACAGGAGTGTCAGCAGAAGTGGGGTAACTTCATGTGTATGAGGACCTGGCATGACAACATTGATGACTGGTGGATAGGGGCAACGAACACCCCTTAATGGGGAGAAGCAGGTGAGGCTAGAGCTGACACACTTGACGTCTTTTCCATCCAATGCCATGCATTATCAAGATTCATGGAGACTAAATCAGGGATTAATTAGAATGTTCTTTCCATGACCACTACTTCCACTACCTAGAGGGAGGGCTTAGGTTATCAAATGGAAATGAAGGGGTTGACCAGCTATCTAGGATCACATCTTTGGAAGCAAATAGCAAAGAGAACATGTTCATTATTTGCCTTGGGGAAATTACTAAGCTAAAAGTTCATGGGATGCTAACATTATAGGACACATGTTTTTTTACATAAACATTTGGATTTCATGTTTCTAATTTAAATATTTTGTCTACAGAGATCTCTGAGTCATCTGCTCACATCCTTCTTCCTTTAATCCTCCCTCGAGGCAAAGACTATATATAAAATGCTAACTTTCTAAAGGAAAACACATAAACAAAAGACAAAAATCCTACAGTCACATCCACCTACTATAAAATATCCGAATATTTGTTTAGACCCCCTGGAGATCCACCACATGACAGTCTCAAAGTAACATGCAGAGATTCATTCTGTATCCCTTCCTACTTCCTAAATAATGTTCCCACTCAAAGTGGAAGGATGCCAATTTCATGGCAGGCTGAAGGATGTTTATTTTGGAAGCTCCTTACTTAACATCACACAGCTTAGAACAGAACATACCTGTCAATACCAGTACCACATTTCCCTAAGATTTCTCCCGCAGAGGAGAAATTTTATTAAAAGTTTCACTCTTTTTACAAAATGAGAGAATTATTTCTTATAATTGGTGTTCAAAATCAACGAATTCCTGAATCACCATTTTTCTGTGAAACTTCCTTCTATAGACAAAATGGAAAATCACAGTTTCACTTTGTCCGACGCTACCCAAAAGAAACGCTTCATGCATGGAAGTATTCTTTCTCCATAAGGCAGCGGCATTTAAGCAAAAAAAAAAAAAGCTCTGGCATCGCTCTTCAATATTGTTGTCTAATTAAATGGCAATGGAGTGGATGCGTAAAAATATGCATTAGAGGTGTGTAATGTGTAATGTGAAGAAGAGTAATCAAAGCCATTCAACAGGATTTAGGAAGGGATTTCAGTTGGCAGCTTACGAGACAGGAGCATATAATTTTGCTAATTTGAAATAGGTATTGTAACGTATAAACATTACTGCTTTGCATATTTTAATGAAAGCTACCTCTACACCAAAATGATTTCTTTAGCTTGAACTCTCTGCATACCACAGAGCTTCTACCTATTATGAGTTCAGCATAAATAAGAAAGGCACGCAAGCTGCATTAAAAGAATGGTCACCTCATTAAAATAGGTTAAAACCAAGTACCTTATTCCAAACTACTGTAACACCATAAAGTAAGTCTGATGACAGGTGTTGTATTAAATTTTTATATTACAATGAACTTGTACTCACACAAACCAAATCTGCATGTTTCCTTTGATATACACCTGCAACTTGTTAATTCAGGGCCTTTATTAAGAAAGTATAAATTTAGCAACATCTATAGATTTGTAAAACTCTATTAGCTTGCTTGAGAATATAGAGTAAATTCATTTGGAGTCTTATTTGCATGGTTTACAAAGAAATGGAAATTAATGAGGACTTTTCCCAAATGGATGTACCTGCAGATAATGCAGTTCTGCAAACAGACTGATGTGAATTACCTACACTTGGGCTAAGAAGTTGAGCAAGAGATCTGGGTCCGTCCAGAGCTGAGGATATCACTTACCTGCCAGCTCGCTTCTCGCTGAAAGCCTTTTTTCCAGTCTTCTTCCAGCCTGGGGGAGGTCTCATCCATTGCTGATGCTGCTTGCACAAACTGGATCCGCCAGTGGCTGTAACTCCCTTTCGTTGCAAGCCTTTACCAAAGCGGCAGCGAGGGCAGTTCAGGGGCAGACTGTCATGGAGAAAACGCCAGGCCAGAGGATGAGGGATCGGGCAGGAAGAAGCCACATGGGAATAAATTTGGGATACATGGGGCTACCCTGACAGCTGCCAACTGGCCAGGTGGGAGGCCAACTCAGCCATTGAGCGTCCAGAGATTAGGAAAAACTAAGGTCCAAGGCCAGCGGACAATGGGTTATTCTTATGCCTCTGGCATAAAGGTCAGAGGAGGGAAGTGTGAAGGCATGCTCTATGCCCTAGAAATGTGCACTTCTATGTGTGCTCCTATCTCCTCCTCACCCCCAACACCACACACACACACATACACACACACACACACACACACACACACACACACACACCAGAATTTGCATTGTTCTGCAGGATTGCATCAATAGGTTGGAATATCCTGGAAGTAATAAGCTATTTTACATAGAAGCAACACATTTCATTTGAACACATCTCCCCCAGCACCATATGAATCACTCAGCAGCCAGTAAACATGAATAATAGCAAACTCCCTTGGGTGAAAAATAAGCTGATCCCTATAGTTGAATCCTGAGCGTCTACAGTCCCTAGTTTCACCCCACAGAACATTTTACTGCAGGCACTCAACCATGACCATGGACCTCAACCCTTTTGCAAATGATTATCCAAAATGATCAGAGGCTACAGTTTGGACAGATTCCTCAAAATATGGGGATAAACCAATCCAAAGCCAACCAAACTCTGTCCTGCTTCAATTGTTTCTCACACAGAATCACGCTCTCTCTCTCCTGCTCTTAAGAATTGATTACCTTTGTGAATTGATGGACACTTAAGATGTGGTTTATCTATACAATGGAATACTACATAGCAATGAGAAAGAATGAAATCTGGCCATGTGTAGCAACATGGATGGAACTTGAGGGTGTTATGATGAGAGAAATAAGTCAGGCAGAGGAGAGATACCATATGTTTGCACGTATAGGTGGAATAGGAGGAACTTAGCAGAAGATCATGGGGGAGGAGAAGGGGGAAAATAGTTGGGGAGACGGAGGGAGGCAAACCATGAGAGACTCTTGAATGCTGAGAACAAACTGAGGACTGATGGATGTGGGGGGAGAGGGGAAGTGGGGGAGATGGGCACGGAGGGGGGCACTTGGTGGAATGAGCACTGGGTGTTATATGGAAACCAACTTGACAATAAAGTATTTAAGAAAAAAATAAAATCTGAAATAATAAAATATATATTAAAAAAAATTGATTACCTATAGTTTTAAGACCCATAGGTGGCACTACTGTCAAAAGTTCCTACTTCTTTTCAGTTAGGACAGTGGGTCTCAAACTTGGCTGCACGATAGAATCAACTGGGAAGCTCTATAAAAATACTGTTACCAAGGCTTCATCCCCTTAAGAACCCAGGATTAAAGTCACAAAACTCAGTTTTGAGTATAATTTGAGGTTTCTCTAATGTAATCACTCTTCTGATGCTTGAATCCCCAGGATCCTCCAATACCCATCCAAACTGTGCTTACACCACCAGAGGCGGTAAACTCACCACCTCCTGAGACAGTTGTGTTTCTTGGTTGAAACTCTGTCCTCAAATGAATTGATATCCTTCCCTCTGTAACTTTCATAACTGTACTGTTTTTTTAATTCCATAAGGAGTGTGTCTAAAGCCTATTCTGTAGGACAACCTTCAAAGATCCAAAGACAATAATGGTCCATGCCTCAAGCTTGTGCTGACGTGTCTCTTTTCCAGGTGAGATCTTGCTAGTTCCTTTGGGAAACCATGAGAGAAAGTTCTGGGTAATTTCTCCATCCTGTTTACTGGCCTCAGAATATATTCCACTATCTCTAGTGATAGTGATTGTAATATTCCAGAAGTCAATGTAGTATCTCTACCATGATCTACCATTATACACAGAGCCTAATTCTCACCTAAAAGCCTCCCAACAACAACCACCATAATAACAATAAGAGCAGCCAGCATTTACTGAGCACAGACCTAGGTATCTAGCATTGTTTTAAGTGCTTTATTAGCCTTACCTTGTTTATTCTTCACAAAAATTCTATAAAGTCATCTTTCCACTCCTGATTTATAGATGAAGAACTCATGAAACAAAGACCTCTGCTCAGGCAATGGGCCCAAGATTTAATCCAGATTTGACTCCAATGCTCTAGATCCTGACTTCATGCCAGTCAATGCCCTTTCACCTTTGAAGTCTCAGATCCCATTGCCTGTCTTGACAATCACACTTCACTGATAACAATGTCACTGTCAGTTAGTGCACATAGGTTTGCTCACACCTTCAGATTATAGATGAACATGTTTTGTAGACTAGAAATTCCCATACAAGCCTAACTTGCCATTACTATCCTTTTAATAATTACAAGACTACACTTTCCACCTCACCTCTAGAAAAGCAGATAAATCAAAACCCTTCCTTTACTAGCTTGGCTTCTCTCTTTTATTGAGAATATTCAGATGGCTCTTCAGGGATTATCCTAAGGAGTAAAAAGAGAAAGCCCAGAGGAACAAAGGTCCAGAACATTTTCCCAGACACTAGACTCAATGGCAGCCTTACCAATCATCAGCTCTTCTCCATCTCCTGTAAACACATATCAATAGGACTCCATAAGGCAAGCTGGAGGCAACTAGTTTCATAATTTGAATGAAACCATCTGAAAAGCAGCTCAATCAGCTTTTATAGAAGGTAGGATACTAAACGGTTGACTATAGACTTTGAGGTCAAAGAGACCTAGGTTTGGTTTGTAGCCCCATTATCATATAGCTCTATATCTCTTGGGCAGGTCATCCAACCTCTCCGAACCCTAGTTTCCACACCTATAAAGGGAGGTATTATCATCTCAGTTAGGCATATTATTGTTCATCAACATCTGGTTTTCTCCTATTCCAATCAAACAGCAAGACTGCATTGCATTAAACTCTTTAAAATTAACAATAAGCACATGGCTTATTTTGGTAAATGAAATATGAGAAAAATGACAAGTATTATTTCCTGAAGGGAGGCACTTGACCCTCAGCCTACCTCTCCCCTGTAAGACAGTGATTATGAGGCATGCGTTGATAAGATGTGCCTTAACACGAAAGCACACTAGACTGCTGAGTCAACTCATGGAGAACGGTTGCCTTGGAGAATAACCTGGACCAACAAAAACTTCCAGGGTTGGTTGTTTACTCAGCATAACCTACCCTACACTGACCCATACACCATTCTTGCCATTTGGAATTGCTGTAAGAACATGAAGTTATCCAACTAGAGCATTTGTCACAAGCACCGAGTAAGTCTGCAATATTATTTTATTTTTTTAAATTTTTTAATTTTTTTAAATGTTGTATTTATTTCTGAGAGAGAGAAGCAGCGTGAGCAGGGGAGGCTCAGAGAGAGAGGGAGATACAGAATCCAAAGCAGGCTCCAGGCTCTGAGCTATCAGCACAGAGCCCGACACGGGGCTCGAACCCATGAACCGTGAGATCATGACCTGAGCCGAAATAGGACGCTTGACTGACTGAGCCACCCAGGCACCCCAAGTCTGCAATATTATTTTAAACGATTCCGTTACAAATGCAGTCTGTTTTACATATGTCCCTCACACTCCACTATTTCCCCTTCTTTTACAACCTGCATTTCTCCTGCTCACAAGTTAGTAGCAATAAGCATGGCAATTTCTACAGATGATGTAGAAATATGAATTTTAAAAAGAAAGGGGAAAAATGTTCAATAATGCAGTGTCACTCTGTCTCAGGATGCAAACTCAGAATAGCATGACTTTAATGCTACTTATCATTTAGCAAGGAATTAAATGAAAGCAAAATGAAGCATCAAATAATAAATGTAGCTCAATATAAATTCACTACTGATAAAATAAAGTACATGTCACCAAAATGTAAACATAATGAGAACATACATGAATAGAGGAGCTTATTAAATAACATAGCCTTTATTCACTATTCTTAAATCAGGCAACCAGAAAAGATTTAGTTTTGTTTCTGTCTTTGTTAAATGTTTTCATTAAAGGAAGTTTTGACTATGAAAATACAGTATAAGGAAAGTGAAGACAACATGCTGGCCAGATCACAGCACTAACATTTCAAGACACACATTCCAACCTACTATAAGACACCACTGGGAGAGTCTTTTTTTTCTTCTTCTAATTTTTATTTATTTATATTGAGAGAGAGAGAGATCACATCCAACTGGGGTAGGAGCAGAGAGAGAGAGAGACAGAGAGAGAGAATTTCAACCAGGCTCCGCACTGTCAGCACTGAGCCTGAAGACGGGGCTCAATCCCAAGAACGGTGAGATCATGACCTAAGCCAAAATCAAGAGTTGGATGCCTAACTGACTGAGCCACCCACATGTCTTTTCTTTTTAATGGTTTTCAAATGCAAGTGCTAATAACCTTGGCCTATGTTATGCATTGTATTGTGTCCTCCCAAAGAGATAAGTTGGAGTCCCAACCATTAGTAGCTCAAAATGTGACCTTATTTGGACAAAGCGTTTTTGCAGAAGGTAATCAAGCTAAAACAAAGTCATTAGGATGGGTCTTGATCCAATATGACCAGTGTCTTTATAAAAAGGTTGAAATGTGGACAAAGACAGACACAGGGGGAGAAGCCATATGAAAATGAAGGCAGAGATAGGGTGATATATCTACAAGCCAAGCAACTCCAAGGATTGCCAGCAAATCACTATTTTTTCCCTCAAGATAAGCAGCTTATTAAGAATATGCTGACTAATAAGAAATAGAAAGAGTTTTAGAATTTGTAACATTTTTCTTATGGAAAAGTTACATATAAAAATGAAAAGAGGAAAAATCTATACAAAATGCATCATCAGTCAGTCCTCCCTTGATTTTAAGGAAACTTCTTTTACCTTATACAATAAAAAATGGGTTAATATTTTATTGTAAGAATCAAAAGTCTAGAAAATAAAGAGTCTTCCAGGTGAATCAAACCATGCATTGCACAGTGCCCAATGAGGGTACCATATGGCAATGAACCTGTTCTCGTGGGGCACCTCGGTGGCTCAGTCAGTTGGGTGTCTGACTTCATTTTCAGGTCATGATCTCAGGGTTCATGAGTTCGAGCCCTAAGCTCCAAGCCCCCAGATGGGTACACTGCTGTCAGCAGAGAGTCCACTTCAGATCCTCTGTCCCCCTCAATCTACCCCTCCTCCACTTGTGCTCTCTCAAAAATAAATTACTTTAAAAATAAACCTGTTGTAGTAGATGCAGATATTCTGTCTAGAGGAGAAAATGAAAGGAAACTTGGGGTCAGCAGAGCAGGGGCACACTGATGAAAGTAAGGAGGGAGCCAAGGAATCTCCAGGCATGGAAGAAATGGATGGTCTTTTAACTGACTGATAGGATTCTGTACAAACTCTCATTTATCAGCTGGGCTAGAATCTTTATGAGTTCTTACCACCCATTTTATTGTACACTCTCCCTTCAAACCCATCCTCACTAAAATTTTCCGAGACATTCCCTTATAAATGTTTACTTCTGTTTTTGCTTTTTGTTTTGTTTACACTTTTTTTAAAATTGGAAGTTAATAGTAAGGTATGCATCTTCAGAAATTTGCTTCACACACACACACAAAAACTATACTTATGTATCAAATTCACAACACCAGAGGTGTCTGTATACTAACTCTAACAAAATAAAACAAAAACAAATAAACAAAAACCACTATCATAAGAATGATAAACCTAAAATAGATGAACCCTGGTCCTATAGTCATATGTATATTGAAAAGGAAAAAAAAATAGAGTATTGGTCTTAAGTTCACTGTTTCACTGGAATAATTAATGTTTACCATTTCCCTGCATAAAAAATCTAAACTGAACTACAGTGATACCCACAGTAGAACACTGTGACTTCTAAAATACTCTCTCATATACCCACATACTTTGGGTTATATGCTTACCAAGATTCATTTGTGTTTGTTCCCAACCCTATTTATACCAGTTGTACATGTTAATGTAATTACATAATTTAAATAGCATTTCTATAAAATACATTGAGTTGCAATGTAAAGGAATTTGTTGCTTTCCTGAAACTAGTCAAATGCTTTGAAAAGACTCAATAAAGAAAAGTATGCTTTAAAAAAATTGCTGTTGTGGGGAAATGATTATAAAAATCTATACAGACTCTCTACTTGGGTTGCTAGTCACTGTTTTTACATTCTTAATTCATCTTAACAAAACTGAAACTGGAATTTGTAGGGTTTCCTTTAGGGATATAGCTTATACAAAAAAGATCCCCTGACCTCAACTTAGAGCAAAGTCCTTGGCTCCACAGCAAAATAATGGTGAATAAATGTGCATTTATGGATTTTGAGCAAAAGTCAAATATTTTATGTAAGTATATGATTTATGATTCCCCAACTTAATCAACTTATGTGATCCGTCAACAACCATTTTCAATTGTGTGGAAGAAAAAGTCTTCTATGATAAAAAAGAAAATGGTAAACCTGTAAGGACTTTTTCTTAACCTGCATGTAATGAACAGAGATAGAAAGCAATAGGCTCAAATATTCAAACCCAGAAACAGAATCCATTTCAATACCCAAGTCTACTTATATCACTTAAGTGAGAAGCAGCCTAGCTATACCCATAAACATTAAATGTTGTATAAATCTCAGCCACATAGACTCCAATTAATTACTGCATGGTATTACCGTGTCTTCCTGTAACTATGTAATAATACCAACTGCCTATAATAGGAAGGATTTAATAGACATTTATTGATGAAAATCAGATGATTTCATCCACAGTGTTTGAATTGCTTTGATATTTTTGAGCCTGAAGCAAAATAATGTAATAAAAAACAACATGCAGATGAGAGCCTCAATTTTTCTCTACATATGAATCTGTCACTGATTTGAGAAGAATCAAATCTAAATCCAACCAGGTGAAGACGTTCCATACATTACCCTTCCCAATTCAATATAAAAATAATATTTCCTTTTCTAGTATGTTTATGTACTGTTCCTGACTTTGTGGTATCCTGGACATGAAGAGAGCCCAGAGACACTGAGTATTGCCTTAGTAAATGTTAAACAAAGCAGAGATGAATTACAGAATACTTTCTTAAAAGTTTACTTGAGAGACCATATGAAGTCATAAGCCCTCAAAATAATAACCAATAGACTAACGAGTAGAGTGGAAAGGTAGATCTTATAAGTAAGATGAATGAGAAGTAGGCTATATGGTAGCCTGGAAATTTCTTTCCCTTTTCTTCCTCTCCTTCCCCCTGCCCTCACCAAGAAAAGTCCTCCAGTAGTCCATAATGGAGCTGAAAATTCTACCAGTCATATCTTTTGGTTTTAAAAGCTTTCCTATCACTATGAAACTGCGAATACTCCTAGGAGGGATAGCCCAAAGCCTTATGTCCTAATACTTTGTCACAAGATATTTTCCAGTTTGGCTTGAAGAGCAAGACTTTGCACCCAAGCAAGGAATGATGATAGGGACATTGGGAACTTCAGAAGAGGAGAAAGGCTTGGAGCAGAGAAGGTGAAGGACTGCCAAAGTCCCTCAAGCACAAATAAATCTCTGAAATAGGAATTTAAAGAGTCATGAAAATTGACTTTATCAATCACCAAGTTCTTTTGATCGAAGATTATTAAAAACAACCCAATTGGTTTACACACCTACACACATACTTAGGTTCTGATTGCTGTCATGAAACATAAGTTGGCATGGTGCGAAGGTGGGAGGGGGTTTTGGGCATCTCTTCTCTCTTCATTTACTCTTTCATTATGTTTGTTTCTTTATTTTTGAAAGAGAGAGAGAGAGAGAGAGAGAGAGAGAGAGCACACATTGGGGGGAGTGGCAGAGAGAGAGAGGGATAAAGAAAATCTCAAGCAGAACTCAACTGAGCCATCCAGGCGCCCCTCCTCTTAATTTACTGTCAATAGTAACATCTTAACACAGATACCATTTGAGAATTTCAAAATAGGAGTGAATTAGGATGTGAACTTGGTTGCAAGGTAGGCTAAGGACTTGTCACTACGGACCAGCATCACCTAGGAGCTTGTTAGACACATCAAATCTCATGCCCCGCTCCATATCTACAGAAGTTCATTTGCATTTTAACAAAGCTAATTCATTACATGCAAGAAACAATTGGCTAGGGAGACTTACCTTGAAGGCCTATTTGCATGGCAAGCTTAATAATAATATTATTATTAATTATTATTATGAGTATAGATTTAAAGTAGCTTAGGAACAGAATGACTGATAAATGTTACAGGGAAGAGTTTAGTCCCCCACCAAGAAACTGCTTGGTGCTACTTAGGGAGGACCTTCTTGGTCATCTCACTTTCAAAATTATATAAGAATTGTTATAAGTATGATACAATTGGTGTGAAGGGCAGGACTCCCTCTGTTCAATCACTCAACAACCTCAACATACATGACTATTCCTCTTAGTATTTCAGAAAAACAGCTGATGACAAGTGAAAGACGCCTCCTCTGGACATTTAGATGACTGATTTTGTATAAATCAATTTTGAGTGCCACAAAATGTCAGAAAATACCAAATGAGGAGAAAAGAATCAATAGATAACCCTGGAATTAAATGAGTGATGAATAATCTTTACCAACTGAAATAAATTAAACCATGAAATCCAAGTCAAAGTAACATCAAGGATTTTACTAAAAACCACACACACACAAAAATGGTATACAGATCCTCCTTGACTTATGAAGGGATACATCCTGATAAACCTACATAAGTTAAAAATACCATAAGTCAAAAATGCACTTAATTATACACCTTCATGTGTGCTCAGAACACTTACATTAGCCTACAGTTGGGCAAGACCAGAAAGCTTATTTTATAATATAGTGTTGACTACTTTATGTAATTATTGAATACTGTACTCAAAGTGAAAAACAGAATGGTTGTCTGGGTACAGAATGGTTGTGTGTCAGTGGCTTACCCTGGTGATCATGTGGCTGAGTGGGAGCTGAGGCTCACTGCCACTGCCCAGTACCACAAGAGTATCCTATGCATATCACTAGCCCATGAAAAGATCCAAATTCAAAACCCAAAATACAGGTTCTACTGAGTGTGTATCACTTGCACCATAAAAAGTCAAAAAATCCTAAATCAAACCATCATAAACTGCATCTATAATTTAGAAGTAAGGCCACTTGATACAAACATGGCTGTTCATTCTTTTTCCAGAAAAGCATTATGACAGGAACTACAACATAAGAGTCGAATTCATAATTTCTAGCTTCTGTCTGAACAGCCATAATTTTTTTTATAGTCAATGGTATTTTATTTTTTTTTACAAATAGTTTATTGTCAAATTAGTTTCCACATAACACCCAGTGTTCATCCCCACAAGTGCCCTCCTCCATGCCCATCACCCCCTCCCCCCCACATCCATCAGTCCTCAGTTTTTGTCAGCATTCAAGAGTCTCTCATGGTTTGCCTCTCTCTCCCCCCGACCATTTCCCCCCTTCTTCTCCCCCTTGTTCCTCCGTCAAGTTCCTCCTAATCCTCCTATACATGCAAACATATGATATTTGTCCTTCTCTGCCTGACTTATTTCGCTCAGCATAACACCCTCAAGGTCCATCCATGTTGCTACACATGGCCAGATTTCATTCTTTCTCATTGCTGTGTAGTATTCCATGGTATAGACAAACCACATCTTCTTGATCCATTCGTCCATTGATCGACACTTAGGCACTTTCCATGTTTTAGCTATTGTTGAGAGTGTAAACAGCCATAATTTTTAAAGGTTCTACAACAAAGAAACCAATTTGCAGATGCAGACCTAGCCACCATGAAACTAAGCATACATTTGTTTAGCACTTTCAGCATTTAGAGAGTAGAAGTAGGGGGACAAACTTTACAATGTATTTAATTCACTTTGTTTTGTATTTTAAACGTGCCTATTAGGGCTATCAAATAAACCAGAAATTTATAGACAGACCAAATGTCAAAATTCAATGTTTTTCTGAGACCTAAACTGCATCAGAGATAAATCCAGTCCTGTAAAAGAAATCAAGACAGGTATCTTTATTCATAAGTAAACAGATGCAAAGTAGAGTATTCATATCATTTTATCATACATGGATGCTTAAAGTGTGAATTAAACACCTACTATGTGCTAATAATGGTGTTAGCCACTGGTGATTAAGAGGTGAAGTGGATACACACATGTCTTCACTGTCCTCTGAGGAGAAAGCTAGGTAAGCAATTCATTCAGCCATGAATAATATCTAAGCAACGGAGAAAGAAACATACTTGCACTAACTACCCCAGGGATCCATACTATCCCACCCCCCTACGCCAACATCATTCAATTCTAGATGCCCCCTCCATATGGCAGTGCCATTTTTAAGAAGAGCAATATGGAGATCTTGCCCCAACTCTTGGGGTAAAATCTAGATTTAAGGGTTTGGGTGGTAATGTTTTTAAATAAAACATTTTCTGAAATACTTCCACGGCAATGTAGACCACAGCACTGGGGCTTTATAGTATTCTGGCTTATGGATTATTTTTTCTTTTTCAATTCATTTCCAAAGCCAAATATCCATGGACACTTACAAGACAATGATGTCCACACAAACAAACAAACTCTCCTCTGCTAGATTCCAGTTAATGATTTGTATAAACAGAGAAATTTGGGGACAAGAGTCCTTCACCTAACAGCTCATAGGCCCTGTTTCCTCAAAGGTCTCCCTCAGAGGTAAACCAGCCCAAGATCAGCAGAGATGGTCTTTTGAATGGCATTTGACAAAGGCATGTTCCTTTGGAAAGATGCCATCCTAAAAGACAGAGGGACAGGAGCACACACAACAAAAAGATTCAACAGTGTAGCCTCTTTAAGAAAGATGAGTGGGTGGGGACTTGGACTTGGGCTCTCTGGGACCTTTTTATTTCCACCTCATTGGAAGAAACTGTCCAATGTTTCTAGCAGTTTCATCTCTCAGAAAGAGGTTGTGGGCTACTCTTGTTTATTGAGGAACAGCAGAGGAAGCAGAGGCTGGGGCGCCTTTTGCCAAAAGGCAGCCCACATAGAGCATAGATCTAACACCTGTAGATGCAGCTTTGCATCTAAAGCTGAGTCTGCCACCCTTACTAAAACAGCACTGGGAATCAAGACCGTGAACAAATTTAGAAACCAAATTAAGCCAAGACCATCCTGCTGACAGTGAAGACATAGTAAATATACTAAACCAGGGGCCTGAATCATGTCATTTCTCTAGAAAATTCCTTGGCACCACCCTTTGTTACAATGGTAGACTTACAGGCTAAAGGCTGTTGAGTGCTTACTGTATGCCATGCACTTTAGTCTTTAATACAATTCTGTAAGGTGTTATTATTATCTTTTTTATAGAGATGAGGGAATGGAAGCATGGAAAAAAGTTCAAAACCTTTCCAAAGTTCTCATGGCCTTTAAGGGGTAGAACCTGGACTGAGTGGGGGTGATTACAGAGCCTATTCTGATAGCCATCCCCCTACCCACTTTTCCTTCTTAATCAGCCTTTACTAAAACTAAAGCCTGTGATGGTACCAGCCATCAGACTAAAGGCTCACCCAGGGACTTTTCTAAGCCATATCCCAGATCCACCCACAACAAATGGAAATGATGGATCCTGAAGCATGTGGGAAATGCAAAAGCATGAAGGAATACACAAGGCAGACAGCAGAGCTCTCTAGCAGAGATCCTTGAGCTTACGCTACTTCATGAAGCCCTGGTCCCTCCCTTTGGTTCAATGGGTACTCACACAGTTGTTTTCTTTTAACATGAGTTTAATGCTTTCTTTAGTGGAGGAGGAGGGGGAGGGTAGGAGGGGGAGGGTAGGAGGGGGAGGGTAAGGGGAGAGAAGGAGGAGGAAGAAGCAGCCTCGTAAGTATATAATGAACCGGAATTATAGCTGCTGCTCTGATGCTGTGTGTTATTTTTGGCTGAGTGTCCTACTCTTCTGGAATCCGATGGTAGGGTGCTGAAGCTTGCTCCAGTAACACAGGCTGACTGCTGTCCCCAAAGGACCCTAAGGAAAATAAGAGGAACTATCTCATAGTCTTCAGCAGACAGGAGAGGTTTAACATAAAGAAACTCCCACTTAATGTTTTCTCCAAAAAGAATCCATTCATTATCTTTACTTCCGACACAGTATTTATGAATTTCCTTTCAACAGGGCCCATCAGGGCAAACGTCACAACTGTGGTAAAATACCATGTGCGATTTCTTTTCCTCCTAGGAAGATTAAGGCCAATGAATAAAAGAAAGGGGGATGTGGCCCCTATATTTAGCTCTCCTTACAACATCATGTCTCACGGGTATTAAAAATAGGCCCAAATCACTTGAAGACATTCTGAAAAATCAAAGGCAGAATAGCTTTCCAAGAGAAAGTTTTAAATGTTTGCTTTCTTTCTAGTTGAGATTTTTCAGGAACAAAAGCAGTTGAGTGGACTCTCCTTAGGAAGCTGGGCCAGGTGGCTCCTGGGGTTTTATAACAGACTCTGTCTGCTCTCATCATCACCTCAGCCTCGATTCTTTGTGGTCTGGATTTTAAGAGAAATCTGGTCTGGCCCTTGGAAAAAATGTGTGAAATAGTCTGTGTAGAGAAATTCTCCTCTGTTAACAACCTTTCCTCCACCCAGCATTCTAACACTCCCAAGGTCCCTGTCAGAGTGAAGTCAGCTCAGATTCAATTCACTGAACAAATATGTGTTATTTGTGATGTGCCAGGCACAGTGCCAGGCAGGGCAAAGGATGCAAAGGGGAGCAGAGGATGGAACGTCCTTGTTAGAGAAGGTGCCAGGTAATTCCACAATTAAGTAAAGCTTCCAGAGGACCACAGGCAACACAATTCAAAGAGAGAGATGGCATCTTGTTGGAAGGCATCAGAATGGACATCATGCTGGATGTGGCATTTGAAACAGACAATGAAGACAAGGATGGAGATGGAGGACCCAGGACACCCAAGCCCAGGTATGAAAGAAGGTCAGGAATTAGCTCAGTGTAACGTCTCTTCTCAAAAATGTATGTTTGGTAAACCCAGAGTAAAAAGCCTTTTAGAACCAAAGAAAGGGATTTCCAGTTGGAGAAATCATAGATTTAAGAATGCAGCCTCTTTCAAACCTTGAAATTCCCCAGTTGTGTAACTTAGGCAATTTCCTTCCCTTCCCTGAGCCTCACTTTCATCATCTGTAAAATGGGGGTCATGCTCCATATGGCTGATGTGATTATATCATAACATGAACACATATTTGGGTCAGTGTGTGGCACATCATTCATGGAAAACACTCAAAAAATGGATATAAGTCACTCAAGTTGGAGCTGCTTAATGAGATCATATTTCTAATATCCCTCCAATCCCAAGAAGCATCCACACTGGTGGCAGAAAACTTGACTGACATTGAGGTACAGCAAGGGCTAAGAGGGTGTGGCCTTTGTTTTCATAAATGTCTAATTTTCAGACTACTTTTTGGCTTATACCACTCTACAAAGGACGAACACCCCAAAGCTACTTCCAGTTTCCAATTACCAAAGCAAATATAGAAGCTTGAAATAAAATATCTTTTAATGGAACTTTATTTCAATCTATGCTAGCATAGCTCATGACACTTTGGAGTCACTCATATAGAGGTTAATGAAAAGTTGAGCAGCATTTTCTAATGTAAGGTAAGAGAAAAATGGGACTTTAGAGATTCACAGTGAGGGAACAGAAAAAGCAGGGGTGAATATCAACGTTTGTGGAATAATGTGATGTTTCTTAAACTCTTGTGAGCACACAAACCCACCGGGGATCTTGTTCAGATGAAGACTGACTGTTGGGTCTGGAGTGGACCTGAAACTCATGAACTCCCAAGTGACATCTATGTCATTGGCCCATGGACCACATTTGAAGGAAGAGAATGGTATTTCTTCAGGGCTTAAGAAAGAGTTGAGTCAGGGGACTATGAGAGCCTCAAGTGGAGGAAGGGAAACCCAAACAAGATGGCAAGGGTACTGGATGGTTTGAGGGGCAGCCAAACCAGAGATGTAAGTACAGATACACAATGTTCAAAGGAAAGTTTTTTTAATAAGAAGCCCCAGTTCACAAAGCTCTAGTGGGTTATTCACATAGGCTCTGAGTCACTCACAGCTTTTTAGAATTGTCGATGGCAAACATTCCGGAGACTGCTGCGATCAGGAATGTGCTCACAGCCATTAACTATGAAGCACTAACTCATTTCAGCAGCCTGACACAAATTATGCTCCGCACTTGAAAAATAGCTATTGATCAGTCCCTTCTTTCTCATGCCTTCCAATACTCCAGATCAGCACTTCCATTCACTTCCCCTCTACAGATGCCTTCACACACCTAGTTAGATCCTTTCCAAACAAAAAAAAAAAAACAAAAAAAAAAACAAAAAAAAAAAACATCCCCCAAGACTTCACTCTACTTTCTTTGAGATTTTGCCTTTCAAAAGCAAGCCAAGAAAGAGGCTCTCTTTTCATTTCTCCACATATCTGCTTCCTATGAACTTCCCAATGTCTTTTATTTTCTCTAGTCATTACAGATACAAAGGCAACAAATCAACCGATCTATCATTTCCTGTGTTAGAAGATAAGAGACTAGGAGGGCATGGAAAGGACAGAATACAGAATTAGCCTTTAAAGAATTAAATCCGTTCTAAGGGGCAGATTGAAAGGTAATACTCTGAACACCTTCAAGTAGCAGCTTCAGTATCAATGAGGCAAAAGCAAGCTCCTGGTCTTTCAAGCTAGAGTAATGTGCATCTTCCCTGGTACCTTTCTTAATCTTAAAAACAAAAACAAAACCCAAAACACCAGATAGTGAATGTAGATCTTCTGTGGCAGAATGACTGAAAGTTCGATGTCCCCACTTCTCTTTTCCTCCTTTTATCCACACCCTACACCATGTCACTCTGTAACTTCTCCCACCAAGGAAGAAGGTGGAATCGATTTCTCCATTCCTTGATTCTTGGCTGCCTTGTCTCACTTTAGCCAACAGAATATGGTAGAAGTGACTGTGGTGTGTGTGTGTGTGCATGCACACGCGTGTATATGAGCAATATGAGCCTAAACTCTCTTTTTCCTCTGCCTTCACCAAGAGAACAAGCCTGGGCCAGCCTGAGACTACTTAGAACGGAGCCAATGTTATCCTCCAACTTGCCAGCCCCTTGCTGACCCACCAGCTGGCTCAGCTACAAGAGTGAGCCCAGCTGAGATCATCCAAGCCTTGCTTATACCAGCACAATTACAGAGATGACCCTTAGATTCATGACAAATAATAAACAGTGGTTACTTCAAGCTGCTAAGTTTTGGAATGCTTTGTGATGCAGCATTATTTGGCTAAATAAATAAATACATAAATAACTGATACAGCTTCCTTTGGAAAAGCTGTGATAAAAAGTCCAGGTATACAAATAATTCCAACAGGACACTGGCTTTCCTCTGACAAAATTATTAATGAACGCAGATACACTGTAATAACATAATTGCATCATTTATAAAACAAAAAACACATTAGGGAATTAGATAATAAAAACACATTTCTATATTAGTTTTCATTTTTCAAGGGGTTTAATCTATTCAGTAATTGACTATATTAACTAGAGCAAATTTTTTTAGGTTTGCTAGGCTTCAAATTCTGTTAGTCATTGCTTCTTTTGAGCATCCATTTATTGAGTATTATGATGAAGAGAGTTGTGAGTTGGATATTCTGGGGGCTCCAAAGATGAATAACACAATGGTCCCTGATCTCAAATAACTTCCATCTACTAGAGTTGACAAGGGCACATACTCACTTTTCATGCACAGCAAAGAACATGTCATCCCCTTACTACTGTCTCTATCATTTTAAATCTTACTCAGCTTACCTGATCCACATGAAGGGCCCTTTATCTTATATCTTCCTAATCTCACCCTTATTTTTCCTTTGTCCAACCATAAGTAAACTTTCTCAACTTTAAAAACACAGTATGGGAGGGCTAGAGCAGGTTCAGGCAATAATCCAGGGCAGTCATAAAATTTAAGGCTAAAAAAAGAAGCTTTAGATCAGATGGAAAGGCCTTAAATATTGATTGCTGAGTGTGTACTTGATTCCACAGGAAATAGGAAGCCACGGAAGGCTTCTGAGAAAGGGAGTGACTTAATCAAAGCTATCATTATTGAGAGGTCTCAGGCCCTTACTGTAGGACTATGTAAGCCCCAGGGCGATGGAGTTTCAGAAATGATGAGATGGTCAATTGTATATGCTTCATAGAGGTAAAACAGGATGAAAATTTGAGTTTTCCAACTAGGTAGCCTCTGATGACCTTGTAAAGGAAAAGCTCAATAGAATACAAAGGATAAAGAGATGAAGCAGGTAAGTGAGAAACCCAAACTACCACTTCCCATCCCACATTTTCCTAGGAAGGAGGTAAGGTTGACTGATGTTTATAAAGAGAGTTTAAGGATGTAGATCATCTGAGGGAAGATTAGAGTCAGCCTCCCTATGAAAATTGCTTCGGTTTGTTTGAAAAACCCAAGAAACCCTAGTGTTTCTCAGAAATGTCTTACAGGCTGTTATTGGTGAAAAAGAAGACACTGAGGCTTCAAGGGGCACAGGCTGAGTGGGCAAGTTTCAGGCTTCTTGTTTTCATTTCAACGAGCTTAATCCCGTTTTTCTTCCTTATATACCAAGTTTCCATGTTGGATTTTATTTGGAAAATATAGGGTTCCTCCTATTGATTAAAACAAATAACAGCAACTTGAAAACTATTAAGCCAAATGATTGCCATGATAAAATACTGTACTAATCATCTTCCAAAACTTGTAATGAGAAAAAAAAAAAAAAAAACAGGAGGTGGTCACCTACTACCTCAAGCATATTATAGGTTGGGCAATGTGCTGTATACTTTCTTTAGGGTCTCTCATTTAAGTGACACCACAGCTCTCTGAAAGAGGAATTAACTTCATCCTGCAGGTGAGGAAACTGATGCCCAGAAAGATCAAATAAATACCTTGCCCAAGATCTCAGTGTTGATTCCAGAGCTTGGGTTCTTGACCACCATGGCAAAGCTATGCACTCAGTCTTTCCTGCCCAGTGGAGCTTTGGTTCCTCCATGAGTTCTCAAGGTCTCTAAACTTGAATTTGAATTTCTAGGAGCACATACAGATGTGACTTTGGCCAGAAGATACCACTAAACTTAGGGAACAGAAGGGTATGTTGAGAGGAAGAGATAGCAAGAGGAAGACTGAAATAACTAGAAAGAATTTGAAAAAAAGGATTAGTGAATCAGTAGAGCCTGGAAGAATTGGTGAAAACAAAAACTCTGACTCTGGAGCTATAAAAAAAATCACACACACACACACACAATCATGAATGCCATTTCTAGAAAGGATATCTATGTAACAGAAAAGGCATTTTTTATACTATGTCGGAATAGATTTTAGTTTTGAAAATCTAAACTTCTTTGGAAGAATTGATTATTAAAATATAATAGCTAGTCCACCCCATTTAAAATTGCACCTCTCCCCATATCTTTATCCCTTCTCAGCTTTGTTTCTCCGTTGCATTTAACACCATTTTCTAAAACTATATATCTTATTTCTTCCTTTGCTTACTGCCTATCTCTGTCCATCAGGACATAAGTTCTCTGGGCAGGGGTGGAGAATAGGTTTCTTGGTGTTTATGTGGTTGCTCACTCTGTAGCTCTAGCACCTACCATAATGTCTGGCTCCTAGGAGCCACTCAGGCAGTCAATAAACATTAGTTGAACCAATGAATGTGTTACTTTGTCATGATATTTATGGAATGAGCCTTTATATCCATTCATTCCCATCCCACCTTATGGTATCTGAAATATGAGAGTGCCCATCAGTTACAAGTCTATTTAGCATTTACATGGCACTTTATATTTAAAACACACTGTTTAATTATTACCCCCACAATCAACCTTGAAAATAGATTTGAAAAGTGGGACAGCCCACATTCCTCTTCCATCCTAGACCTCCACAACAGATGTGAGCTGTGGGGTGGGAGGGAGGAACAAGTTCAAGGATGTGGGAGAAGAGGGGAGGGACGGGGAGGTGAGGCACAGAGAGCCCCTGTTGTTGAAACTCCATTCCCTGGCCTACCTTTACCTTCTCAGAAGTGGTGGCACAGAGCCAGCGATCCCCCCCTCCAGCTGTTGCAGATGAGTTCAGCGTCCCCACAGAGAAGGAGGAGAAGGAAGAAGCCCCAGGAGCCTAGAGAGGAGGTGAGGCATGAGGGGAGGTGGGACTCCCAGCAACCACCTCCCAGCAGCAGTCTCCAATTTTGTCCTCTGAGCTCTCCACCCTTTTTAAAGGTGGCAACCAGACTGCATTACCTTTCCCACCACTTCTCTGCTTGCCTGGCACTCTGTAGTCTGCAACCACAAGCCTGAGCCACTAGGCCTAAATACTAGTGCCCTCGCCTAGCCATCTTATCTACCCTACTCATCTTGACCACAAGACTCAGCCTCACGTGGAAAGACCAGTGGGCCATGTTGCCTGTGCCCCAAGAGGGGTAAAAACAAAAACGAAAACAAGACGAGATTTTAGCCTAAGTGCTTGGTATGTCCTACTTCACTTACAGATACCTCAACCCTGTGCCTTTTAGGAAGAAGTTGCCTGAATGTGGAATCAAGTGGACGCTATTATATTGCCTAAACCACATATACTAAACAAACACCTGTCTAAACACCTACTTTAGTGCTATGAGGCTTAAAGTCTCAGCTCCAAACCTACCAACTCCTTCCCCAGCTCAGCAGCAAGAATGACCAAATCGTTAGGAAAATAAGCAGGAAAGAAGGCCCAGGTGTTGGTAGCCAGATATGCATTCTTAGACAAGGCAAGAAACACAGGTAGGAACAAGAAAATCATTTTCATAAACTTGGTACAATAATATTGGCTGTTTCTGGAAAATTCCTAACATTCAAGGTACAAAAAAGCTTTCTTCATGTAAAAGTAAAGGGAACCAAGACTTGAGAAGCACGTTGAGCATCTCCAACATGCACAGCACTATGCAAGCTCTACATAAAAATCATCTTAAACTTCTCAATGATCTTATGAGATATATGTGATATCTGTCTTCACTAGAAGGGGAAAACAGAAAGAGACTCATACGTCTAATAACTTGCTTAAGGCCTCACAGTTAAAAAGTGGAAGAATCAGTCTAAAAAGTAGGCCTCCTAACTTTTTAAGCCCATCAGTCTGTCTGGTCTGATACAGACATACAAAAAATTTACATGTTTTCTTTTTTTTTTTATTTCCCACTGAATATTCGATCTTTTCTTGTTTTAGGAGCTTAAGGGAGAATGCATTTTAAGGTATTTAGTCTTCCTTTAGTGTTACTCTGACATCACACATCTTGCATAGCCCCAGGGAGATTATTGCAAACATGATTTATTACAATACTACTTGATCTGTAGGTATTTATTGAACACTTATTGATTGTTAATAGGGATTCCTAGCTGACAGAAGGAGTAGAAAGGCCAACTTTTTTTTTTTTTTTGCATTGTTTTGTGCATTGACTTCATTATTTGAGGCCTTCATCTTCTCCTTATGAGCATTTTCCAGACATTTGATTCAAAGACATGTTCACTCCACTGGCATTTCTAATCTTCAGTAGATCATACATTATGTACACATCATCTAGTAAATACATTCAAAAAGATACGGTTGACACACATAAATTCACATTGCATGGTACTTCTCGCAAGAAACTTCCAGGCAGCTAACTTGCTATCAGACCATTAATAAAAATGTTGTGGAAACTGTTTCTAAAGGATGGCAATTAGCTACAATGATTAGACAAAACATGGTTTCACATTAAATTAAATTGATATTTAAATGTAATTGTTTTTAGCTGTGCGGTGTCAAGGTACTACATAAATCCATTATTACTACTATTTAAAGCAATAGTAACAACCACAATAACTCAACCAAATTTTCCAAGATTGTAATTTGCTGTGCCCCAATGAAGTTAATTGCATACTTGGGAGGTGGGTTAACTCTTTCAAGCCACTTGGGATCACTTAATGACAGTTTTTGAAAGAGTTAATTGCTTTCCAAAATGTCTCCCAGTGGAAAGAGTTCATATACATATACAGTATAGCACTAAAGAAACATATTAATTTACACTTAGCTAGATTAACTCTGCCCAAATAGTTTTACTCCATTTAAAACTAACTGAAATGTCAACACATTATAAAGAGGGCTATTAGCAATTCAAATATGAAGTTATTCATGACTTTAGACAAAACAAACAAAACAATAAAACCTTTAGAAGATAGTGGTAAGCTTTCTCTGAGGACTTTGAAAAATGAGAAAAGTAGAATGATTTCTAAGTGGGTAGAGTGTGTCTGTGCTGTGTTGTATAAATCTGAACTAAAATCTCTACGTGGGGGATGCCAAATCCCAAAGTTTCCAATTTCCACCAGGGAAAACAAACGATTCAGTAGATCTCATGTGAGGCAACAGGGAATGGTGGGTACTGTGGCAAACTTAAGAGGGCACATCTTGTTCAAGGCAGCTGAAGCTTCCAAGTCTGAGCAAGTGTTACTGTGTGGGACGCGGCCCCAAAATTTCTACATTTTTCCATTTTTTAATAGATTTGGATGGATATGAGAGTTCGCCTTTTTAAAATTTATTTGTTTTGAGAAAGAGAGAGAGAGACAGAGACAGAGAAAGAGGCTCCACACTCAGCACAGAGCCTGATGTGGGGCTCAATCCCATGACTGTGAAATCATGACCTAAGCTGAAATCAAGAATCAGATGCTTAACCAACTGACCCATCCAGTTGCCCTGACATCTTTCCATTTTTAAAATTTTTTTAATGTTTATTTTTGAAGTGAGAGAGAGAGAGCGAGCGAGCGAGAGCAGGGAAGGAGCAGAGAGATACACACAGAATCTGAAGCAGGATCCAGGCTCTGAGCTGTCAGCACAGAGTCCGCTGTGGGGCTCGAACCCACAAACCACGAGATCATGACCTGAGCTGAAGTTGGACACGTAACTGACTGAGCCCCCCAGGCACTCCTACATCTTTCCATATTTTAAAGAGAGGCTCCAAATCTGAATTTTTATTTTTTCAAATTTCATGATTCTAAAACATCCCATGTATACCCAACAAAATAGGACTGCAGGCTGGATTTGGCCTACAAGCTTCAAGTTTGTCTGTCTGCCCTAAATGGTTTCTGACTTCAAGTCTAAGACGGCAGGAAGGCCATTTGTAGATGTACACCTAGGAGCTATTTATGTCATTATGTCTTGGAAACATAGCCAGGTATAGGGCTGTCTGCTTCCAAAAGGGAAAAAAAAGAGAGAGAGAGAGACCACATCAACGCCATGATCATTCATCACTGTTAATGTGGCTGATGATTTCTATTTCTTCTCCTGGTTTTTGCTGTAGTGATCTTGCCCTCGATGCATTACTTGGAGTCATTGGTGACATAATTCCAATAGCAATCTCATCAAAACCAGCCACCCAATTCATCCACAAATTCAAATGCACTCATTATCAAGTGAAGCAAAAGAACGTCAAGACCTATTTCTTGCCCTACCAACACTACCTTCCTAACCAGAGACCACTGCATCCCTACATGTGTCACTGGCAGCCACGGGAAGCTGGGGCAAGAGAAACTGCCAAAAATAACTCCTGAGAGGATCATGGAAACGTTTTCCAATGAGAAAGCTGCAGAAAGGGCTATTTTGTTTAATATAGGTATTACATAAAAAGTGTTCACATCACATCTTATTCCAGAAAACTTCTGTGATTCTCCCATCTCCAAACTCCCCATTCAATTCAGACTTTCCATTTTGAATCACAATTACTTGGGCATGTAATGTCCAAAATACATCTAATTTCCAAAATATATCAAGGTTGCTTTAGAGCAGAATCTCCATCTGGCTTATCTCTATATCCCACAAAGCAATTAATATATCCCTAGCAAATGGCAACTGTTCTTCAAATATTTGGTAGGTGGGTAGGCAGGTGGATGGTTGACTGATGGTTGGGTGGATGGATGGAACGAAAGAGAAAGGATAGGTGAGAAAAATATTCCCTGTCTAGGCCCAGAGAGCATGATCACAAGTGAGGATGAGGGAAAAGGTTTGCTGTGCAAAAAACTCGTTAACTGCTTTGTGACAGACAACAAATATTGGCTATTCATTACCCAATAACCATAACCTCACTTTTTCCTTGCAGGGAAAACCCTTGATCTTAGGGAAAAGGAATCCCCCTCCACGCCCTAGTGCAAGTCTGATACAAAAATACAAAATTACAAGACTCCCACTGTCCTTCCCTTTCTGCTTACAAGACTTAGTGTGAAGATGTGATAGTTGGAGCTGTGGCAGCTATCTTGAAACCATGTGGTGATAAGCATGAAGAGAAAAGGCTGAGAGCGATAGAGAAGAGGGATGGAAAGAACCTGGATTCTTAATGAGATAGCCGAGTGAACAAATAAACCCTGAGAATACCTCTCTCTCCTGCTAAGTAAATAATTAAGGTACTTATATTATAAACAATGGTAAGTTTCTCTAATCTTTCAGCAGAAAGTATTCCTTACTGATAGGGTTTTCCACCCAAAGACAAATGACAATAAACAACCACAGTCAGGGTGATGACAGAGCCTGGAAATTAATGACCAGGTCTGAATGGTTTCCACTACCCCACCCTGCGGCGAGGCAAAGTCTTGGAGAAAAAGCAGAATTTTAACTGTAATACTCCAGCGTCTCCTTGCCTCATATCATCAGGCAACCACACTCTCCAAATGAGTGCCATTGCTAAGACTGACAATTAAGGAACTCATTCCTTTCTTCCCATTTGCCTCAAATCACAGGCATCCAGCATGCCTCCCGGACAGGATTTGTGCAGGGTTGAATATATGGCTCACATTAGAACAAATAGAACTTCCTAAATTGGGCAATTTGTGGCTTTGCACCTCAGGTTTCACTCATCCCTGATTTGAAATGCACTAAAAGCACATTATTACTGTTTAAGATGCAAACTACTGCCCTGAAAAATATTGCCTTTTACCTGAGGTGAAACAAGTTATAAATTAATGATTGGTCGAGGATAAGGTGTATGGGTAAATAGAAATTCCTTAGAACCATGTGGAGGCCATTCTGCTAATATGATGAGGCTATACTTGCAAGTGGATTAATTACTCTTTTCTTCTAACTTAATTTATTTCATACTTTAAGAAACCAAAGTGTCCAGTAGCCACTATGCTTGTGACAAAGAAACACAATAAAAGCAATTTCTCCAGTACAAAAAATAAAGCGTTCCCGGTAATGCATTTTTGAATCCTGCATACCTTCTCCTAATGAGGTTTCAGCATGCTATAAATAACACTAATGAGACTTTGTCTTGCCCATGTAATATATTTCCTTGATATAGCCTTAGATTCTCCGTGTTGCGTGGAAAACTAACAGCCTCAGAAAGAAATGTCGTCCAATAGCACATTAAACCAAAAGCACAATTAAATATAAATGAATTCAGTAATTTAATTGCACAATTGTTGCTGTAAAAAATTCAGAAGAAAAGTAATGATGTCATTTTTTTAAATCGGTAAATAATAAAAGTGCTTGTGGGGATGGTGCAATATTTAAATAAACATTTTTCCGGTAACAGTAGGTAGCAAAGGCGGTCATACATGCTTAGGAAAATCCTGTGGCTTGCAAAAAATTGAGTGTCTTGGCATATATCATTCTGCACATGTGATATATAGAGACAAACACCTCAGTTTCAGTCTTCATTGAAAGTGTTTTTCATAGGTGGAGGGTTTTCTGATTCTGAACAGTACCAACCAGGATTCACATTATTCCAATTAAAATAGGATGCAAAATGGCAGTGCGTGTAAGAGATTCTCTAACCAGCTCCCAGTAACATGAGAAGTCTGTATGGCTACCAGAAATGAGATTGTTTTCATATACCAATGAGGGAGCGTTTTAATGCTGACCAAGTACTAGAAAATCATTAATGGCTATTCTTGAGTTCCCTTTTATCCAAAGACTGACCCAACACATCCTCCCTTTGAGTGTCCTCCCTGATCAGATCAGAGACCTGAAACTTTGTCTGAAGGAAGATCTGAAGAAAGGATTTGGGTTTCACTTTACATTGATTTTTATTCAATTCTAATCAAGAACACATCCAAGAAATTTACTTACTCGGTTCCAACATTATGATAAGGAGAGTAGGGGGGAAAGGCTTTTTAATTTTAAATTAGCTATTATCTTGCATCCCAGTTTTTGGAACAGGGACAATCGGATGAGAGAAAAGTGCTTATGCAGCCACTGAAGCAGGTTTTCTGGTAAAGCCCTGGGTGTGTCTAAATATCCCAAACAGGGGCACCTGGGTGGCTCAGTTGGTTAGGCGTATGACCTCAGCTCGGTTCATGATCTAGCAGTTTGTGGGTTTGAGCCCCGCGTCAGGCTTCTGGCTGACAGCTGGGAGCTTGGAGCCTATTTTGGATTCTGTGTCTCCCTCTCTCTGCCCCTCCCCCACTCATACTCTGTCTCTCTCAAAAATAAATAAACATTACAAAAATGTTTTTAATAAAAGTAAATATCCTGAGCAGATCTGCTCCCTTGTTTTCACTGTATTTGTGCTTGATATTTACAGTAATGTGTATATATGATTTTCATTCACTTTATCTTGAATAACACTTCAACTAGAACACTCACTTAGTCATTTTCTTATTCAGTCTTTCAACAAAACTTATGGAGCGCCCTCTCTGCCCCAGGCATGACTCTAGGCACTGGGATTATGTACTTAACAAGACCATCCCTGCTTTCAGGAGCTGATACTCCAGTGCATTTGGGGTCACAAGTGATCAAACAAGCAAACAAAAAGATCATTTCTCAAAGCAACAAGAATTCTAAGAATGTAACAAGCATAACTAAAATATGAAAAAAAATGATGCAATAGAAGCTCAAGCGTAGAGGGCTGATACATCAGTAACGTGGTCAAGAAAGACTTTTCTGGAAGCTGATTTGTGAACACGATGAGAGATAAGTAAGTAGCCAATGCACACATCTGGGAAGGGCGCTCCTGGTGGAAGGAACAGCACGTGCAAAGGGCAAGAGTTGAGAACAAGCTTGGCAGACCCAGGGAACATGGGGAAGCAAGCAAGCCCCATAGAAAGGTCCTGGTTTTACAGGGATGAAACTAAAGCCCAGGCAGGACTGTGTGGATTTCATTGGAGTCTCAAACAGACCTTCAGGCTCCTAATCCCACTTTCCCCCCATACAACAGCTCCACTCTACTTAGGTTAAAAGACTATCTCATCCTTTAGTACAGAGTTCCAAGGGACCCTTGAGGAGTTCACCCTCTGGACTCTCCTGCCTTCCCCAAGGGGTTCTCTTCTGGGCTTCACAAAGTTCAGCAAACCAAGCTGAGGACGAGGCAGTGAAGCTGGTAAAGGATCCTTGGGAAGAATGTCTTCGATTCATCTGAAAGGGTTACATCTATCTGTCTTGAGCAAGGGGATTCCCAGAAGGCTTTCAGAGCCATGAAGTAAGAATATCCCCATCAATAGAGGGCTTCATACTTTTCCAAGAAGACCACATGGCCCGAATTCAAGTTCAGCCAGTGGCTTTAGCAGCTGCATGGCCTTGGGTTCATTCTGTGCTGCAGCTTCCTCTTTGGTGAAACAGAACTAACAGACTAGTGCTGTCCGGTTGCTGTGGGCATTGAACGAGGCAATCCACACAAGGTGCCAGCTAGGACAGGGCTCAGTGCAGACCCATGTCCTTGGATGGTGTTGTTTATCAATGTTATTCCTCCAGGAGCAAGTCCACCAAAACAAAAAATCAGACCAAAAAAACAAAACCACACACACACACACACACACACACACACCAAACAACCCTGCACTCCTTTTTTCCTTATTGTAAAGAGCCTTTTGGAGGACAGCTAGTGCATGTTTAACATTTGCTGCTTTCTCATCTCTCTTGCCTATAAGTGCCTAGTGGGCAGAGAATGTGTCTTTTTAATTAACTTTCAACAGCGCCTGGCACACTTCAAAAGGAGCCCAGTGGCTCCCCAGGAAGGCATGCCGCCCCCTCTATAAATATCTGCCACTTGGTATGAGGATAAAATGAGATGACAGATATGAGGGCACTGTGGCACTAAAGTCCTTTGCAGGGACAAGACATAACTGCTGTTAATAATAAATAGTAATAATAAGGAAGATCAATATGTGTCAGATGAACTATTCTCACATCCACCGCAGTTCTGGAACAGTCACCTACATGCAAGTTCTACGCAATTCTTACGGTGTCTCACCAAAGTCCCCGTTTTGTTACCCAAGTTGAGCCTCATTTCTAAGTCCCACTTCTCCAAAGCACAATCTCTTTTTATGCGTCCTCTGGAATTCCACACTACGGGTACAACAGCTGTGTTAGGCCAACCCATCATTCATGTTGGCGCCCCTCGCCATAACTCAAAAAGCCTGTGATCACTTGGAAACCACCGCCGAGGGGAGGAGGCAGCACGGCAGACTGAATTTACAACAAAGCCCTGCCTGCAGAAATCTTCCTATCTGTCACCTGCAGGCCACATAAACCATTAGCATCCCAGCCATCGTGCACGGTCAATGAGCTACGCAGGCATTTCAAAACCGAGCACTTGGCCGCTATTTATGGGCCAAGTCAGGGACTCCAGCAGCTCTCTGATTTTCTTGTCGGCCTGCCAGAAGAGAAGCTACAAAGAACAGCTGCATTACCCCCATCCTCATACAGTGGGAACATTTGAAGGAAATTAAAAGAAAGATCCCCGAATGTTAAAAGGTGCTGCTCTCCAATGTGGTCTTCTCCTTGCTATGTTTCTCGGGCCCTGCAAACACTTTTAGCTCCACTGCCGACCACTGCCTTCTGCAGAAGAGGAAATCGGCACCAGAATATCATGTTTGTCTAATTGCCCTATGCAGAGCTTTCACCAAAGGCAAGCCACAGTGGAATAATATTATTTTTAGAACACTACCCGGTTTTAACATCTTAGCAATCATGTGATCTCTAGAACCACAATGGTCCTAAATGAACAATTTTACTCCATTCTCAGAAACAGATAAATATAGAGACATACATATATTTTTTAAATAAGCCCTTTACCCTTATGCAAGCTGATAAAAATACACCCAAAAGCCCATACTCCTATCTATTTATAAGCATAACATATACACACAAGATATTTAAAGTGCTGATTGGTCCTCCATAATAGGGTTTTTTTCACTTGCATAGAAAATTAAGTAAAGGTCAACACAATGAAAGGTTTTCTAAGTCACTCCTGTTTATTAGGAAGTTCAGGATAATAGGCTCCAACCTGGAAAAAAAATGTCAATGCAATCTAAAAATAACAAAAGGTGCATAACAAATTTGTCCTCATTTTGTTCTTAATAGAAGGTGTTTCCAGTGCATCGGCAGGAATGACCTATCAAACGCATCACCTTGTACAGTCAATTTATTCCTTTATCAGGCAGTCATTGGGGAGGGACTTTGTTTTGCATTGTCTCAACGTAAAATGGAATGCCAAGCCTGCTTTCCCTGATGGCATGAGGGAGGCTCTTTTGTCAAGAAACCTTTTAAAAAGACATTTGATCAAAAACAAGAAGAAGAGACACAGACATTTTCCTCTTCCCACCTCCAAACACTGCCCCCACCACCGGATAACAAAGCCTCTCGATCTGAGAGCCAAGAGTCAGGACTGAGGCAGGAACCCTTTCGGCAGATGCCACCACTTCACCAGAAAGAAGCTCTCAGAACGCTTCCCCCAATCAATGGTTTCCCTAGACCTAAAAGTCCTGACTTCCCAAAACAGGAATGTGCCAAATGTTCAGTTGCAGAAAGTGAAGCGGGGAGAGAGAGGGGGCTTCTCCAGGGAGCTGCCCGGGAAGGTCACCAATCCATTTGCACCTCATTATTTTAACAAGCCTGATGAAAGCTGTAGGCCCGGCCAACTTTACAATGATATGGTATACACATATGGCAAAAAAAAAAAAAAAAAGAAAAAAAAAAAAGGAAAGAAAAAAATTACAAATAGCAATTGGTTGGAAGATTGGAATTTGGATAATACGGTGCATATTTTAACACGGAGAGGACGAAGAAATGGAAGCTTTCATCCATTTTTATTTATCTGGGGGGAGCTGAAGAGATGTGAATGTCTACATGTGCAATCCTTGGCCCTGAAACTCCCCCAAAACACTGCCTGCTCTTCACTGTCTCCGAAACACATCCCAAATCATCTTCTTATACTTTGTAAAAGGGGCTCAAATACGCCTCTGTTGGGAACATATTTCTGGAGTCTTGAACACAAGTCCCCGTCTCAGGTTACAGGAATATGAGGAATGAACACCACTGTAAGGGGCCCAAAAGCGATGTGGGTACCAGGGGAAGGCAGCTGATGATAGGAGAGGAATAAAAATCTCACCAGGATGGAATGCCTGCTATGTATCAGGAACATTACATATATTGTCTGATTTAATCTTTGGAAAAAAATTCTTTTAAAGTAGACATGTAACACCACCATCTGGTCCCACCCCAGCCAGGCTTGCCAGCGGGGATTTGGGGAGGGTTGATTCAGAGACAGTGGAGAGTCACACCACAGACGCTGGCAGACGCAACAGCGTGAGGCTTATAACCAAGATTGAATGAGCACTTACTATGTGCTGATTCCTGCCTCTTACGTGCACTCTCTCACTTAATCCCCATAAAGACTATTGAGATAATCATGGTTCTTATTTTATTTATTTTTTAAAGGTTTATTTGCTTATTCTGAGAGAAGAGAGCATGAGCAAGGGAGGGGCGGAAAGAAAATCCCAAGCAGGTTCTGTGCTGCCAGTGCAGAGCCCGACACGGGGCTTGAACCCATGAACTGTGAGATCATGACCTGAGCTGAAATCAAGACTTGGACACTCAACCAACAGAGCCACCCAGCCCCCCTATCATGGTTTTTACTTTTAAGATGAGAAAATCAAGACCAAGAATGAGCAACTTGCTCTTGATCTTACAGCTATTCAATGGCAAAGCAAAGATTCAAGCCAATTAATCAGACTCCCCTGCTTCCCCCTCTTTCTCCCCTGCAGTAACAAGTATGAAACAGCTCAGCTTGCTGGTCATCATTGCAACAAGCTACCTAACCTCTCTGGTCCCCAGTTTCCTCATCTGGAAGACAGAACTAGTAATAACTGCAGGTCAGAGTTACTGCGAGGATTTCGGCTTACACACAGGGCATCTCTAGCACAGCTGCATCAGAAGCCCAAGCACCGAGGTGGCCAAAGCTCATGGTTCTCAGCCCCTGCAGAGAGCCAACTCTGGCCACGAAAGCTAGAGGGAGAACACAGGTTTGCTTTCTTCCTCTGTCCCTGAGTTTCAGACAAGTTGGAATGCCAGCTAACTCCGCCCTCCGGAACCCAGAGCCTCATCGTGGATCTCAGGGGTCACACTCACTACAGATGGCCTCTGGTCCTTCCCTGCTTCTTCCTCCTTATTACCATAGTTGTCTAAGCACAGCTGCTAGCAACCGGAGAAAGATTGCTAAGGACCAAGACACCTGCCGGCACCAGCTCAGACCCAGGAGCCGTCCCTCCAGGCCCGGGCACCTGTGACCTGCTCCCTCACTCTTCCTGGACAGCCCACCGGTGACCAGGGGTGAGCAATGCAGAGAAAACCACAAGCCCCATCCACAGCTATATATTTTAAATAGCATCTCCTCTCTGCAACCCTATGTGGGAGGGGAACATATGGTCCTACATTCATTATACTCCTGAGTTTAGGTTTGAAACATCATATTTTCATTACAAATAAGCTTTGATGACACTGCCTATTGCAATGATTTCAACGCATGGTTAATTTTATCTGCGGCAGTGGTGAGAGTGGCATACCAATTTACTGCCAGAGGAGAACAATCTGATTTTAGCATCTTAACCCTGAACTTGAGTTCCCTTTGTTCCTGAGAACCTCATTTTAGCAAGACTCAAGACTCGAAGTGACTGGGGAGAGGACGTCACTGACACTGACTCAAAGGGAGTGGAAAAGTTGAGGGGGTAGAAGACGAGCTGCAGAACCATCATGCCCGCGATGCGGAGCAGGGGAAGGGAACAGCAGCGAGCCTGGCTTCGCTGTGACCGTGTGTTTAGAACTTCAATGAGCGTATCAAGACTCCTCAATTTGGCCAGTGACCTGCAAGAGCGGACCTATTTGTGAGGTTCCTTTCTGCTGCATCTGACTTCAGGCCAAGCCAGGAAGCAGCAAGAAAGGACTCACTCACAGAGACCTTCCTTCTCCGCCAGGAAGTTGAGAGCAAAACTAAAATGCAGAATAATGTTGCTGGTGGAGGGGGTGGAGAGGAAGGTATGCTAACTTCTTAGCTTCTCTGTAGGAGCCAGAACACATTATATAGATACAAACATATAAATATATTAATTTATTACATAGTATTATGTTTCATTATCTATTATGTGTAGTGTATTAATATATTATTAATTTTTCCCCCCAAAATGGCATCATTCTTACCTGGGAAACTTTACTGCAGCCATGTGGCTATATTTTATTTCCATTTTTCCAGTCATTTAATGAGCACTTGCTAGTTACCACAAGGTACTGGGGAAAGAAATAGGTATCAAGAATCTGGTCCCTGTTTCTGAAAAACTGAGTCCTAGCCTGGAACCCAAAGTGGACTGAACCCATTACAGAGATGTGGTAAGCTGTTCAGATGTACCAAGAATTCTGAAGAAGTACGTGATTCCACCTAGGGGTGCAAAGAGGTGGTTTAACCTCTGCAAGGAGGTGGTTAAACAGAAATTATATCCTAAGGATTAAGAAGAGTTAACCAGAGTAACTCCACCGGAGACAACAGTCCTTAACAAAGGGCCAGAAGCTCATTTCAGCAGCTATAGGCACAGAAAAACCCCAGGATAATGTGTCGTGTGATCATGTGTATTTGGACATCATTAAGAATTGGCTCCTCTCTCCAGCCCCAACTCTCAAATGGGGGAAGCTTAAATCCTTGCTCTGTGTGTGTGCATGTGTGTCTATTGGTGTACTTGTGTGCATGCATGTGCACATGGTGTTCTCACACACAAAGGGAGGTTAACACAGGGTCCCACATACCAAGTATTCTCTCGTCCCAATGGCTCCAGAGTAGGCCAACAAAACAGATGACAACTAGCTAGAGATTCCTGGAATGACTGCTGCCATCCTGAGGGTCCCAGCCAACCGGAATGGCTCCTATCAATAACTAAGCCAGAGTAGACCTTTGCCACCATGTGGTACCAAGCTACAGATGGGACTGGGATGGATTTGGATCTCTGAAGCCTGGCTGCCTTGCTGCATAAGTTCTCCTCAGTCATTTCATTCGCTTCACAGCCAGTGCCCCGGCCCCCTCATCCTACGCAGTTCACTTTTCTGGAACCCACTCACTACACTATGGAAGGTTTTTACTCTAGTTGGTTCAGTGTGAATGGCATAGAGACTAGTGGGAATGGAGTGCAATGCAGAAGATAATCATAGAAACAAAGCCTGATTATTAAGAGTTGCATATTCCATGCTAAAGAGTTTGGACATCATCTTGAGGTCCAATGGGGGACCAGTGAGTGACTACAAGCCAGGATTCGAAGTCAAAGCTGTGTCCAGATGCAATTTGTTTTGTCTACGCAAGGTTTCCAAAATCAAAACATTCTGCATAAACTTGGATCTCCAACTTTCCTTAAGAAGTTAGGCTGAGTTTCCCATGAGCTGAAATAGTTTTACTCTTTTAGAATGGACAACGCTCTCTTCTTAGTCACCATGGGCCCCCAAACACTAATTGGGTCCATGCCTTTGGTAAGCCTGAGGCCTGGAGGAATCTGGGTTTGCTTTAAAAAAAAAAAAAAAAAAAAGAGCTGTGGCAAAATCAAATTTTCATGTTAAAACTCTCACTCAAGCACCAGAGTCCAGAATGGATGACAGGAATGGGTAGAGATTGAAGGAAAGAGAATGTGTTGGAGGATTACAATAATCATCAAGGTTCCCCACACAGAACCCAAGGAAGGGTGCCAGAAATAGCTGTGAATACACCTTCAGCAGCCACAATGTAGCTGGATACACCACCTTACAGTGCTAACTCATAACCCCATCATCTAAATGCAAATGTTGGGGCATCATGGCAGCACCACGGTCTGACAATACTGATGCGAAGCACAATAAATACTGAGGCTAACACACCAGTCAGAAGTAAAGTAAATTAATCGTACAGCTTAGCTGGGATCACAAATGAATCACTCTAAAAGCAATTTTGTCCTGTTGTAAAATGAGATAAACACCTACTTGCCAGTTATTTTAGGAATAACACAAATCAGGCCATCTGTCTTAATTCAGTGGTACTCATCATACATTTTTAAAGTTATCACTTCCTGAAGAGTCATGCTATTGGTGCCAACAGACACCTTACGTTGACAGTTGATGGCATGACCTCAATTGGAATGCCACTTCAGGGTGGCTTTGAAGCCCTGAGCTGCATGTCTTCCCCGGAAGTGACTTGTTCTCTAGAAAGCCAGAGAGGAGGGAGCCCTCACTTGCAGGCCAGATACAGTCTTCAAATGACATTGGAGAGGGAGCTGAAGGTAGAAAGACATTTTTTAAGGAAGGAGATGCAAATGTTAGTACAGAGAACAATTTGCTGCAAACTAAATTACTAATCAATATCTGACAGTAGAACAGACTGTCCAGTGCAGTTCTAAGAATCATATTCAGCCCATGATGGGAGATACTAGAGAGGGGAACTTGCTCTGTTTAAATTGTATTCATGTTTTGTATTCAGATATAAATAAGCTTGCTGATCTTATCACTGTCTCAGATTTATGGTAAACACAGGAGAGCAGAAGAATTTCAGAAAACCTCCCTGAGTCTTGGAATTTCTAAGAGTAAATACTTTACACTCCCTCTCTGAATGAAAGACAACATGGGATAAGGGTCCAGAAGACTCCTGAAATTCACAAGAACTCAAGGCTTCCTAGAAAATATTGGATTAGACAGACTGAAGTTGGGGCAGGACTGTGAAAAGATCTCAAAATATGTTTTATGACCAACACAGACTGCATGCAGAATAATGATCCCCTGCTACATAGAATCCAACAATGGTATTTTACACATCTTAAATTAATCATGATGGGGATCACATAATTAACTCCCACTTAGCATTATCATTCTGGGCTCTCAAGAAACTTGCCAGGCCCTCCCTCCACTACAGTGCCAACAACATGACTATAAATTCATTTTTGTTACAGACAGCAAGCACGCAGAGAGTCTCCCTCGCCAACCCCTTCTACGTGGTGATCTCCAGGCAAATATCTGCCTTACTGATTAAATGATATGGAGCCAGGGATGCCTGGCCTGTGATTCTCCACAGAAGCCCCTACCTCCTCCCTCCACAGAGCATCTGTCATTAGTTTCAAGGATACCTGGCTGGCTACCTTCTCTTCTTGCAGAAGTGGTTCTGCTTCAGTGGAAGACTCCACTCCTGCCCCCCTCCTTTCTCCTTCCCTACTGTCTAATCCCCTTTCTTTGTAATTGTCTCCATAGGAAAGACCAGCAATTTCCAAATAATGGCATCAAATCTGCAAAGTTGCTGAAAAGTTTTATAGAATATTAAAGGCTCATATAAGAAGAGAGAGAGAGAGGTGTGCATGTGTGTGCACGCGCGTGTGTGTGTTCATACCCCAAATTTACTAAATGTGGCATATTTCTTCAGTAGGGCAACCAGCCCCTTGGTTTCTTGAGGTGAGGGGTGTGGCTCTCTATCTGCCTGATCCACCCACCTCTCCCAAGGGATCCTTGAATAAATGAGCGAACACCTCCTCTTACCTCCATGAGACTGAAACTAAACCAAGAGAAGGATGAGCTCCAAGGTGTCATTGTTTTAAACCCTCATCTGGCTATGAAAAGAAGGCTGCTCTCAACTCTACACAATGACCTGTGAGGTGGTCATTATTACCCCCGCTTTACAGATAAAGAAAAGAAAATGGAGGGTCAGAAAGGTTAAGCGAGGTGTCCAGGGGGAGTGCCTGCCCACTGTAAGTGACAGAACTAGACTCTGATCCAGATCTTGCTGGCCTCACAACCCAGCAAGGTGCATCACCTGACAATGAATAATTTCTCCCACTTCCTTGAGTGTTGACATAGTGATTTAAATCATTGCCTGGGCCTGGCTTCTCAACACACACAGACACAAACAGTTGTTACATGGGAACACTGACCAAAAAAGGTCTTTTAGGTTAAACAATCAGTAATGTCCTTTGCAGTCTAAAGTTACACAAGGAACAAAATCTGGTTCCTTGGAGGAAACATACCTCAAATGGGATGCAAGAGGGTGAGTGGCTTAACTGGGATGTATGACCTCAAGAGGACTGAGTACAAGCCTGGTAGCAGAATGAGACAGGTACTTTCCTTGTCATCCAAGGACAAGTGGGTCTCAAAGATAGTGAGGCAGGAACTTGGCAAGTTTTTCTGGACCTTTCCCCAGCCTGAAGATAATGTGTTCAGGAATCCCCAAAACGTTGCCCCATGTATATCAAATAATCAGCAGAGGTGGGGAAAAGGTATGGGGTCAGACGACAGCACTGATATTAATTATGGCTTCCTGAGGGCGGCATTCCAGTTACATTACCTGTAAATTTCAATTCTTGAGCTTTCTCTGCTCAAGTGAATGAGCCATCACAAAAGCTGGCTGACCAGCCAATTTCTCAGATACAATTACATTTTTATGATGAGGTTCAGGAAAGCTCAGGGCATCAGGAGGACTTCTCGGCACCACACATCATACCCAGAGCCCTTCTCACTGGGTTCCATTTGTAAAAGGACGACTCAGCCTGGGTGGCCATTTTCCATCCTTGAACCAAACCGTGGGTGAGTAGCTTCCATGCCTTCCTTCTGAACTGCAGGTGACCTCCCAAAGTCCTGGATCACAGCTGACTAAATGAACTGGATAATTAAAAGAGGGGATGAGCCATGCCTTGAGATTTTGCCTGCCTCATCAAGAACACTGTGCCCTTTTTATCAATCTACTTGGGTTTTTTGTTTTTATTTTTCCCCATTTGAAAAATGATTAGCCTTGAGAAACTTCCTAACCATGGCACCATCCACTATTAGCTGTCATGGCCAGAGTATTTGATAAGTTTCAAATGCACTCTGTGCTTAGAAAATTCAGTCAATAAGAACAGGTGGGTATGGAGGGCCTTTTTACATCATAAACCAAAGCACTAGTTTTCTTCCATATTTGATGATTTTCTATTACATCAAGATCTTTGTTTAGAAACATTTTTATCTAAAGGATGGATAAGGGGAGGACCATCCTTTGTTTATTAGAATTTCAGTACAATTCTCAAGAATCATATCAGATATGATATATAAGATATATATTATGCATATATATATACACACATGTGTGCATGTATATGGATACATACATAATATTACATAATAAATACAGATGAAGATAAAGATTCAACTTAATAAAAACTTAAGTTCTATGATAACTTTTCATCTCTTCCTGGAGAAAATTCCCATAATCAAGGATGCTAACTGGACCACAAAAATGTGGTATGTGTGAAAATATGACTAATATATCAGCACATCAATAAGGCTGTCATAATGAAAGAGGGAAGGAAGGAAGGAAGGAAGGAAGGAAGGAAGGAAGGGAGAAAATGTATAAAAATCCAGCCTTAAAGGGACAATAAGAAGCTATAGTAGGACCAAATGAATCCCCCCAAAAAGAATTAGACAAAGACTAGTTTCCAAGTTGTTTTCCATGTGCTATAATAATAGTTCTGTTACCAATGTTTAGACCAAACACAAATTCTGCACACTGTTCTTGAACTTCCTCTCACCTAAGCTATTGTGTGTCCACATCTCATTGGAATGAGCTCCCTTAGCATTCTCCAGACACATCTGTAGAGAAAAGGGGCAGATGATAGAAAGTCCAGAGCACCATCCTCCAGCAAAGCCTTTTCTGGGAGGCACGCTCAAATCCTCTGTCACCTGGCAGTCTGGTGTGGTGCTTGAGAATCTAGTCCAAATTCTACCTTTACAACTCAACATCTCTGGGCCAGTTACTTAGCTTCAGTAACTCAGTTTTTCCTTCTTTACAATGGAGATGATAATAAGAGGACATATCTCAAAAGGGGAGTTGTGAAAATTAAGTGAATTGATATATATATAAAGTCCTTGGAACAGTGCTTCATAAGTACTAAATACTAAATAAAGGACATGTATTATTATCATTATTACTATTATTATTAATAGTGTTTCTTGGTTGCATGAATAAATCATGGATCCTAAGAAGTTACATATCAGTAAGAGAAAGATGCTGATCTCAGCTTCCCAAGCCACAACCCATGCTTGTCATACTGTATTAGTGTGTGTGTGTGTGTGTGTGTGTGTGTGTGTGTGTGTACAATAATAGGAAGGAAATAAACAAAACCAAACCCAATATATATTTGTGAGTAAGGTGTTATAGGTGATTTCTACCTTTATTTTCAGTTTTTTCTTTAGTACCATTGTTAGATGTATAGTAATTAGAAACACAAAAACAATTCTCTTCCCCACCCTCTCTTAAAACATTCTTGTCTGTCTAAGTGAGAAGCTAGATGATTTCTCCATGCCCCAAATAGGACTCTACTTCTCACCCATAATTTGAAAAAATAATCTGAAGTTTGGGGGTAAAATGAACTAGTGTCTCCCCTAACAACCAATGAAGCTTCACCCAGGAAATGGTAGAAAGTGGACAAACACTTTTCACCTTCCAAGAAGTTGAGCAACCTAGAATACTTCACCAGGAAGAGTAGGATACTTCAATAAGGAATCATAGGGCACCAAATGACAGAAATATATCATATGAGTATGGCAACAATTTTAAATACGACTCCGTATTTTAAGGACCCCTATGTTTTGCACTAAGGTTAAAATGGACTTATTGGATATTCTAATCATTTGAAGTATGTGTATATAAATGACAAGACTGCACCTAAAGGAACGGTACTGGGGGTGACAAGTGGAAGATTTAATCTTCCAGACTGCAATTCTTCACACAACCGCTGAGACTCAAGAGCACACAGGTGATGAGGGTAAGTTTAGAAAACCCATTCATTAGAGCCAAAGGTTTCCACAAACTGGTTGGTGGAGATCTACAAATGATGCCCAACGTTCCATGGGATTAGGACTGAACAGCCAAAGTCTACATGCCATCGCCCAGCAAATGGCTCAGCATTATAAGGTCTAGAAAAATGCATTTGGTCAAGTCCAAGATCTCTGTGGCTTTAAAGCTATCTTGGAGCAGCAGGGTATAATGGAAAGAATGCTACACTAATACTAATCAAAATAAATTAATAATGGATAGCATTTATGAAGACCTTGCAATGTGCAAGGGACTATGTTACATGCATTATCACCTAATACCCACAACAAATCACAAGGTAGGTACGATTATTATCTCCATGTATAACCCCAGAATCAGAGGAGCCAAAGTTCAAACCCAGGCAACCTGAAACCAAAGACCAGGCTTGTAACAAATTAACGTTCACATTTCTCCAGCACATCCTTCTCTCAAAGGCCTTCACATGCATTGTCTCAACTGAGCCCACGGCAGTATCTGCCTACTCACCAGTAAGGCAACTGCAACTACTATCACCATTTTAAAGCTGAGAAACTGAGTGCTCAGAGAGATTGACTTGTTTGATGATAGGAAAATTAACAAGATGGCCAGACCCAATTCTGACCACAAAATGTCCTGCTAGAAATCCCCCACCAATCTTCCTATCACACATCATTGCCTCCAACTTATTACTTCATGCCTCCAGGCCTGCATTTCCTCACCTGCAAAATAGGTAACCTTTATTCTAAATCCACCTCCAGCTCTAACATTTGATGCTTCCATCAATGAAAAAGAACTCATGCTACAACCTACTGGAGACCCACCAACAGGCACTCGCTAACTAGGAGGTGTAGTCCAACCTCCTTAGAACAGGTAACTGGCCCCACTCATCTCTCCAGATTCACCTCTTGAGCACCCACCCCATTCCTACAACCAGATCACGCCTGCTGAACCAGGTGATCTGCGCTTGGGTCCCTCGGCCCAGAACACGTTCCCCCAGCCAAATGCTCTCTTTGTCCAGTAAAATCTACTAATATTTTCTCATCTGCTTCCTGTGCCCTTCAGCTATACCTGGAGACCTCCTTGTCTCCAGCCTCTCTTTACCCTATGTCACAACACCTCTTCCACTTGCATTTTTTTACTGATCCATCTACCTCCCTCAGCGGCACCCAGGGGCTGTGTCTCTCATTAGTATCTAGCACAGGGCCAGGCACACAGGGCTAGGTGAAAAACATGCTGAATGAGCAAAGGAAGAACTTGTAGGCTGAAGAAGTGTGTTGACAATGGTTTTAATCTGAGCACCAAGGTTATACCGAGCACCCAAAACATAATCCCTTGGTTGTTCTAAACACATTAAGAACTGATTTCACTAATTCTGTCACTACCCTACCATTACAACTATAATCACTCAACAAAAGATAATGAGTGTCTGAATTTCCAAGCATTGCACAGAGACTATGGATTGCACCAGTAAATAAGGCATGGTCCCTGTGCCCTGGGAGAAATCGTATGCTAGCTGGGACGGCAGGTACTTAGCATACATCAGTTATGATACTGCAATAGGACACATGGTGTGAAAAATTTTATACTGGGCCACAAAACGAAAGACAAGTTTAAGCGTCCCTCTGAATATTCCCCCAACTAATTAGATTGGACAAATGGAAAGAAACCGCTTACTTTGATTCTATATATTGTCCCTCCACAATGTATAGGATTACCAAACAAAAGAAAACCAAGTTAGTTAAAACACCACAACTTAGGAGTGCCTGGGTGGCTCAGATGGTTAAGTATCTGACTTCAGCTCAGGTCATGATCTCGTGGTTTGTGGGTTTGAGCCCACGTCGGGCTCTGTGCTGACAGCCTGCTCAGAGCCTAAAGCCTGTTTCAGATTCTGTGTCTCCCTCTCTCTCTGACCCTTCCCTACTCACACTGCCTCTGTCTCTCTCTCTCAGAAATAAATAAAACATTTTAAGAAAATTTAGAAACAAACAAAAAAAAACCCCACCACAACTTAAAATATAAACCAGAATGTGAGGTTTTCCAAAGGTGACCTTGATTCTACACTTTCCAAAGGAGTTTAAGAAGCCAATTAATGTTGAAAACACGATCAGAAAGGAAGTCAACTCTCGCAAGCACCTGAGAAGGACCCATACTGTACATAAACACAGCTCTCATGATACAAGCAGAGGCCAGTGGCTCTGATATGTGAATTACCAATCATGCCACTGAATCATTAAAGCAAAACTCTCTAGATGACATAGTGTAATTCTCATGCACACTTGAAAATAATGAACCCACATTTGTTAAAACATGGCATACTTTAGGTTTTTCGCTAGTTCATGCTGGTCTTCCTTTGCCTTCGTCTGGAACATTTACTGAGTGCTAAGGAAGACATTTTGCATGCATCGTTAAATCCTATCAGCAACCCCACAAGGCTACACTAGTATTATTCCCATTTTGCAAAAGAAGAAACTGAGGCAGAGGCATTAAACACATCTAACATTTCACTTTTGCAAGTGATAGAACCAAACTTCATTCTCTGTTCTAACTCATACCCCCTCCAGTAATCTATATGCCATATTACTCTCATGGAACTTGACCAGATCGGAAAAAGTTAAATCCATTATCAAAATAAATTACCATACCAATTTTGGTTTGTTGCTGTTTTCTTTTGGTTTGGTTTGGTTTTTGTTTTGAAGTAAGCACCAACTGCTCTAAAGCACATTCTGAGGACTGCCTGGGACAATATAAGGCATCCCCCGGTAAGGAATTAAATAGCACAGAATTCTCAGATAATCAGTAGCGAGTAACAGTGCTGTCACCGTTACATTGTCTAGTCAGCATTTATACCTATAATGACTCTCTTCTCTTGATATGTGCTTAGGTTACCAAGGGAAAGCTTGAGAGCCTGTTAATGCAAAATACATCTAATGCAAAATGTTTTCCTTCCAACCTCTGCTCTCTTAAAACTGACCTTAGCAACGGGGTCTTGATAAACCTTCCTGTGATTTAAAGCTTGATTCAAAATCTGGTAGGGGGTTTCCCACGTATTCACGTATTAACATTTGCTGTTCAGATTTTTTTTTCCTGACAAACAACATCCTTTCCAAGGGTTCCTCTGGTACCTTCTTCACTTGACCTACCTAATTTAGAGCAGTCCCTGGTGCCATCTTGGTGGCAACATTGCTCTGTGATAGCTCATACACACGCATACATTACTGCTGACATTTAAAAACATTCCTAACAGTTTGTGGAACTACATGGTAAACAGATGCTATGGGATTTTTTACCCATTATCAGTCATCTCTGAAGACTGCAGTCAAGTGACAGGTTTTTGAGACTTTTCGGTCTAACAGCAAGAGATTTATTTTTAATAGAATATTGATATTATGGTACAAAATGGCATTTGGTGTTTATTTCCCACCCCACCCCACCCCCCTCAGCAATACAGTTCAGCTTGGTGGGTTATTTTGAAGACCTGACACCCTCTATTCTGTTAGTCTGGTTTTTTTCCTTGGTGGGGGGGAAGTTGCAGACTTTTATGAACTCTCTGATTAAAGTACCTCCATCTGAATGCAGATTAAAAGTTTCAACACCTGAGAGCTCAAAACCAATGAATATTTATACTGAAAACCAGCAGATGAATACACTCTAAATCTTCAAATGCAAGTCTAGTCATGGGTTTTATCTTATTTTAGGACTTACTTTTTATTAAAATGAACTCTTGCATATTTACACTACAGAAATAAATGTTATTTGCAAGCACAATACAGTGGAGACCTTACAAACGCTTGCTCTGGGGAAGGCAACTTGGCTTCTCAAGCAGATTTTCTTTCTTTATCAGGTCTTCGTCGAAGCGGATGTCATTGTATGTGGTTGGCATAATTTGGGATGGTGGAAATACATTCACCTGGGGGAGATTATTCATTTAGTGGTCAAGACAATTGCCAAGTCCCTCCCTAGATGGGGGATTTTATTGATTTAACAATTTCCCCCTTTCACTGTAAACTTCTTTCTGGACTGCTTTTCTAGAAGGTAGAGATTTGTACAAGCAAGCATGGAGGAACACTGCTTTGGCAACAAGTTGATTTGCCTTCTCTGTGAGGTGGCTTCACACGTTGTGCTTTGATAGTGAACACCCTGGTTAACAGTTGTTAGGTGATTTTTGTACTAGAAGAAGAAGCAAACTTGAAGTGTATGCTGAAATCATAATCTGCCTCCAAGAACATAATCAGAGTGAATGACCACTGCCTTCAGAACAATTAGGTCTACAGAGTGGTTGGAGTTGCAAGGTCAGGCCAAAGCTTAATGACGCCAGGACCAGAGGCCTCTAACCTAACTCACTCAGTAACACAAGTGAAAGTAAGTAGTGTCAGCAACCAACACCACCGGGACAAGGAATGACTCCAAAACACATTAAGAAGTGATGATTTTGAAGATAGAGAAATGTTCCATCTTAGAATAACTATGCTAAAGGTGAAAAATAAACCCATTCCTTCCCTAATCCCCTTGCAACCTCTTGCTGTTCATTAAAGTGCAATAAACCCCACATAAAAAAGCCAAGTGGGATTCTCAGAATTTAGGGAAATACAAATTTTAATTGAACCCACCATGCATCTTGAGACTTCCATGCCCTCACAATACAGAGGACTTAGAATGTACAAATTTGCCATCATGTTCCTAAACTTATTCCTTCTTTTTCATAAAGTAAGCTTAGAGATAAATGTTTACAAATCAACCCAGTCATCATTTCTTCATCTTAATGCTTAAACGCTTCAATTTGATTGCTGCCTTTTTGACATTTCACCAAGGAAATATGTTTGCGTGTTCGCAATGCCATTGAATCAGCAATTAGATCTCCATATTCCAGATGTCATGAGAGTTTTCAATGCATCTCCCAATAAAATTTATTTCTGAACTTTGAAAAAAAAACTCACAAATGTACTTTGTATAAATTAAGTATATTATCCTTATTTTTCTAATTGCTACATTTAACACAGAGAGGGCCTCTGGATTTATTAATTCAAGGATTTCACACCATTCTACATAATTTTTTTCTTGCAATGAATACAGTTTTGGATTGTTTATGGGAGCAACTTAGGCATCTTGATTCACTAATTTTTTTTTCTGCAAAACAGGAGACATGGAGACAAATTTGTGGTATTAGAAGTGTGCTATTCTCTTCATCCTATGAGTCTGTCTTGAGCCTTGGCAGTCTGGCTGGCACAGGAAACACATTGTCAAAGGTGAGCAAAGCAAAATGGAATTCTGGTCTTCTTCATTAAGACTTTTAACTTCTTAACTCTCTCCCTGCAGACCTCACATTGCTCTGATTCTCCTTTACACACATAGCTAGCTTGGAAGTACAGTTTCTGTGACATCTTGGCCATCCTGTGTCACCAACACCAACATTTTCCTCTTTCAGTCCTTGGTGAACTAAATATACAACTTCCCCTCTCTGCAACAGACTCTAATTGACTCTTTTAAAAATACAACAAAACCAAAATGGCTACACAATGTGCAATATGGCACTACCATAACATTTAACTGGGAGTGCAGAGGTACCTCTGTTTTCTCCAGGACTCTCTTCTCCAAGATTCTGTTCACCTGATTCGGAAATGCACACGCCTGCGCGCACACACACACACCCCAAGTCATCATCCTCATTAATGTAGGCACATGTCCCAGTGAACAGAGTAATCCTTATCTATGGTCCTCTTACAGGCCACACCCATCACCATGGAGGGCCCGGGCAGACAGCCGAGGTTCTGCTCCCTCCATTATTCCTGAGACAACTCTTTTGGCATTTTCTTCTCTAATAAGAAAAATGACACAAGCCAAGTCTCCTTCTGATGGAAGGATTTTTCTCGGTATTTACCCAGTTCCAAGGGTAACACTAGAAGAGCTTGACTCCCTGTTCTCCTCCCATCCATAAAATGTTTTGCAGATATCTCCTTCTGGCCCATCCCACCTCTTGAAAAATGTGCCTGAGCAAAAACTCGTCTGTTAGTAATAGAACTGAAAAATGCCTCATTCCGGCTAGAAGTGGTATGAGAGCTGCTACTGCTCCAGCAAATTTATTTTGCCTTTCAAGGGTTTAATTGCACACAACATGGTGCAGTTTTGATTAATCCTTCAGAATTTAATATATACTCTGGGGGGGTCAATATGTTGATTCTTCATGCATCGCTATCATGGGAGTAACCGGAATGCGTTTAAACACCACAGGAGGTACACTTCTCAGACTTACCTGGTCCTGCCAAGGGTAAAAAGTGCTCATTAATGACTCCATCCAGGAGGGGAGCCAGCAGAGGGGGTGTACTTCCTTTCTGACACTATTTCTGGTTTGCTTGGCAGGCAGGTTTCCCTTGGGGAGGTCCCAGGTGAGGCACACTCTGGAATCTTCCAGGCTTATGCCCTGATCATTTTAATGAGAAAGCAGTGTTGAAATATTGGCACCTTGCATCCAGCCAACATATGGAGTCACGGTACAGGCACTTAATTGAACTGTTTCAAGATTATGAAGGGTAGAGTCACCCAGGTCAATGAGTGTTTATTCTGTGAACTCGGGCTATGAAGAGGTGATTCAAAGGTAATAACAAGTCCATTTGCCATTTTCACAAAGAATGATCTTTTAAATTCTAGAATCTGTGTTCCTGTAGTTGGATTTCTAATGGAGCCCAGGAAGACTATGAGTTACAGCATGTTACTAAACATGTGGACCACCATAATAAGATCTCATGATTTGAGTGAAGACAAGCAGACTCTTAAGTTATCTCGGGAAAGTCAGAATCAGAGGTGAAGAACCATGAGAACAGTGCTATGGAAACGCTCCACCTGTGAACTCATTGTACCAACTATCCCCAGGAGGGAGGTCTGCTTCAACAGAAGCAGAGGGAAAAAAAAATTAGAGCACAAAAACATGGAATCAGAGGGAGACTCAAGTCTTGGCCCTGCTGCTCTGTGTAAGGCTAAACAGCCTTTTCCAGCCTGTTTTCTCACCTAAAAATGATATTAGACCCACCTCAGAGGGGTCATATTATGGGATGAATTGTGTCATCCCCAAAATTCATATGTTGAAGTCCTGTTAGGACCCCAGATTGTGACTATTATTTGGAGATAATTACCTTTAAATGGGTAATTAAGGTAAAATGAGGGGGGCTCTAATACAATATAACTCGTGTTCTTATTTAAAAAATTAAAAAGGAGAATTGGATCCACATAGAGGAAAGACCATGTGAAGACACAGGGAGAAGATGGCCATCTACAAGCCAAGGAGAGAGGCCTCGGGTTGAAATCAACAGAGCAGACACCTTGATCTCAGACTTCTAGCCTTCTGTGAGAAAGTAAATTTCTGTTATGTAATCCAGTCAGTCTGTAGTTTGTCAGACTTGGTAAACTAATATAGACTGTTCTGACTCTCTAGCATCAACAGAAACAATAGGTGGTCAGCAAGGCACAGAACTTCAGAGAATATTAGTTACCATTCCACTCTCCCCAACCCCATTCTACAGATGCACAAACAGAAACAGATCAATTAAGATGAGTTACCTAAAGATGTTATGGTAAGTGAGGAAGGAGGAAGTCACCTTCCAATATTCAGAGACCCAGAGCCCCCAGTCCAAGCTGGGTCTACTGGACCATACTGCCTCTCCTCACAAGAAATGGGAGCACAGTGGACATGAGGATCACATCAAACAAAGGGCCAACATGACAGCTTTGGTTTCTGGCCAAGGGGAGAGTCACATCTCAATGTAACTTCAATAATTCTAAGCCACAGACAAGGATTCAGTGGGAGATGACTGTGGACAGGCAAAGAGCTTTTTCAAAATCCCTTCTCCAAAGTAGTTTCCAAACAATCAAGCAATGCCTAGCCCATCCCCACCCCCATAGACAGACAAAACTACCTGACAATTTTATGATGAAAAACTAACCCAGTTTTAACCACCACCCCCAAAAAGGCCATCCAACAACATTGTGAAAACTTTCTCAGTCATATTCATAGGTTGCCAAGAAAGCATCTGAAGAGCTTCATGCCAAAGAGAAAACCAGGGCACCTGGAGGCCAGGGTAATGTGGAAGTCAAGACTCTGAGTATACAACTGCTCACACTCCTGGGCTGAGTGCTCACCAGATTAAACCAGCTATGAGACATCTAAAAGTTAGAACAACAAATGCATTGCCAGGTTTATAGTTAAACTGCAGTCAGACAGGGCCACCAAGTCATGTGTGCCCCCTCCTAATCCCCGCTGAAGGTCAGGTAATTCACCCACCATCTGAGAAATGTGCACACCCACCCACAACCTGATCCAATTCGGTTTCTCTAGTTCCGTCAGGTCTCTCTCAACCTCCAATTCTTGGCAGTTCTAAGAACCACTACCAAAGGGACAATTGGATGCAGTCCAATTACAGTGAAATTAGAAGCTGCCTTAGATACACTGGGGTATACAGAACAGGGACTTGTTTACTCAACATATAAGTCAAGGTCAACAAGGGAAGGAACGCTTCCTGTTCACAAATCCTTTAGGGATGTTTGTTTTGGGGCCTCTGGTTGTTCCTGGTGAAATCCCAAAGTATGTGCCTGGGAATAACCAGCTCAGTCACATGAAATTCACTCTCTTTTGCAAATTGCTTTAGTCTTACCAGGGCTACCAGGATTCAGTTCCTGTTTGTTCTTATTAAGAAGCAAAAGGGTAGAATTGTGCCCCTTCTCGCAAAGGCAAAGGCCTCCGGCCACGAAAATGGTCAGCTCTCCCTGTAGACTGCCAACTCAATTCAACTGGAAACATCAGGAGAAATCCACCTGAATGCAAAGGTCCTAGTGTGTGCATAGGAATACATTTCACCCTGCCTGAAAACACAGCAGGGACTGTCTGTTAAGCAAGAGTATTGATTTAGAGACTTGCTCCTTTAACCTGCAAGACACTCTGTGGCCTCTATCCAGCACCTCTTTTAACTTCTGTGTTTTGGGCCATATATTGTGATCTACTGAGGGAAGATTGTTTCCATTAGTAACGTCTCCTTGTAAACTCCGTGGGGTTCTCCTGTGCAGTTTTTCTTCTTTTGAATCGATGGTGGATGCAAAGTGGGTTAAGCTATTTCAAAAGAAGCAAGTTACTAAGTTGTTTTTCTCCACCATCAGAAACTTCTAATTACATATGTTTACTAGTGAATTTTTGCTAAATGGTATTTTAAAAAAATCAACTGACATTAATGACTCTAAGTGTGAAATACACAGATTGCTTAAGTAAACATCACTTTCTTTTTTACAGTGTATAAGTGAAGAGAAAAACAGACTTTTGCTATTAATTGATGAAATACTGTCTAAACGATCTCATTTAGTGAGAAACAAGCAAAATCCCAACTTGGAGGGCACTGCTGTCACCCTGACTTGTTTCTTCGGGCCCCAGGGATACCTGAGGATTCTCGATAGTGCCTGACAGGACCCTGTGAGTGCCCACAAGAAGTACACTTTCTTCCTTCCCACATATTGACAAGCATTTGAATGCAAGCATCAGGCGAACTGTACACTCAATAACTCACAAGGGAAGTGCTCATTTGTAAGCTTAAATACTGGAACTGAGAGCACCAAAAAGGAGGTCTGTAAAACTGGTCCATTACAGCTCAATTATCCACAGGATTAAACCTTAAAGGCAAAATCTCTGAAACAAGTTCATCTGAAAACCCAACTGGAAGCCCCTCCGGGAAACAAACAGACAAAAAAAAAAAAAAAAAAAAATAGACTTGCTCCATCCTCATGGAGAATGGAAGAGAGCTGGGGTATCTCCAGGTAACAAGCAGAGGGAAGCTCATCGCTGCCTTGCCACTCCAGAGGTCATGGGGAGAGTGTCACTCAGTTAGGAGCCAAAACTTGCCCGCAATTCCTGCCTGCCATCTGGCTGTGTGAGACATTAGCCCACAAAGGCACGGGTGAGAGAATGCTTTGCCCTCAGAATGGCACCAAGGGTAAATACAAGGCATGTCATCTTCAAATGCAAAGGACACACTCAGAGATAAAGGTGGGGACAGGTACAGATAAATTTGACTCACATTCAGGGAGGCATCCATCTTGGGTCACCTATCTGATCATGGGCCCTGTAATCACATTGCCTTGAAGCTGAAGCAAGGGGTTTCTTTTGTTCACAACAATGCCAAGGATCTGGGATTTCGTGGCCTGATCTGTGGACAATGCTACATTGGAAACTTTCTGAAAATAGCACGTTCCTCAAACGTATGTACTGCCAGAAGAGGACTGAGACAATACATTCTGCCCTCGACTTGGTCACGTACCATTAATGGCTCTAGAAGTTTCTAAAATGAATGCCAGGGCCTCGTTGTAAGGGAAGCTGGGTTATATGCCAATGGCCTAACAATAGGATTCTGCTGACAAAAAAGGAGACAAAGAAAGGTGAATCTCTTTCTTTGTGCTCACATATCTGAGAAAAGCATGACTTAGAAGGATTCTTCCAAAACCTTAGTTCCTGATGACCGTACTTATCCTCAAAACCACCCAGAGACATCAGCTCTTTCAGACAAATGGGAGACATTGTCCCCATCCACCTAGAACCTCCCCAAAGAAAGCAAAGATAGAGTCCCACCCAAAAATGAAGGAAGGTGATCTTCACAACACAGACTTTATCTGCTTCTCCCTCTTCTGAATCATCTTGAATAATTCTCCAGATAACAAAAGGACTCATAAGAGTTGAGTGAACTCTAGGAAGGGCTAATCACTAACTGCAGGCTTCTCAGCCATTAGAGGCACCAGAAGATGCTGAGCCAGGATGCTCCAAGCAGTGAGTTAGGGAGAGAAGTAGGGAAACAAGGAGTAGGCAAAATCCCTCACTCTGGAAGAACTGCTATGCAATATACATCTCTGGAAAATTGCCATCCCTAATTCACAAGATGGCAGGCATACGTGAAGGGGCATAAAGAGCAAGACAACGACCAACTGGCCTCAAAGCCCACATATTCAGTCCCCTGCGTATGCTGAGTGTGCCCACCCCTGAGGGAATGAGTTACCGGAAGCATCTACACAGATGTCACAGGCAGTTGTGAAGTCCCTCCAACATCTTCAGTGTTGACCGTGCGCTCAAGAATTGCTGCGCCGTTAGAGTTTGACCCCAGATCCGGGGTTTACTCACCAGCTATGCCAAATTATGCATTTCTCAGAGGAACCAGCAGGAATTCCAAGCAAAGTGGCTAGAGGTAGAGAATAGGGAATCCAAATAATTACTTTATCAAGCAAAAACAGGAGGCCCTGGGGAAAATGGGACATCGTTTCCCCCTTCCAAAGCAGACTTTCTGACTCCTAGCTTTCATCTCGAAATGACCACCGACGCATCGAAAATTCAAATGAGAAACAGGCTGGGGAAGGAAAGTTGCTTGTTTTTATGGCATATCTTACTCGCTTGGAGGCAAAATCTGTTGCTGCATTTGGACTTCTGAGAGAATGGGCTGCATCTCCCGCTTCAGGATCTAAAGAGGTACCCATCTGAAGCAAAGAAAGAAACATTCAGTTTCCTTCTGTGAAAATAAGACACCACAGGTCGACAGGTTCTAAGAACAGCTACCAGGAAAAGGGGCCACGCTTCTACCAAACAGTGACTCAAACACCAGGGTGTCATGCTGAAAACAATCATCCATGAAACTAAGTTAAGGCCCTTTCCGGAAGTGCTCAAAGAACTCTTTCATGTTCCTATTATTCTAATGTAAGAGAGTCAGCAAGTAGTATGACACGCATTCAACAAATTAAACCATCGTGGCCTACACAGCCCCACCACCTAAAATGATGGCATTGAGGAATAACCCATTCAGCAAAGATTTGTCACGACCAGCATCACTAAAGTATTCCAGGCACTGTTATCCTGGGGAGGCAACATAAAAGAAACAGACAAAACCCCCTGCTCTCATGGAGCTTACATTTCAGGAGAGGTGAAAATGGAGCACTTAATTAATAAGTAAAATGTACATTATATCAGACAGTGACAAGCACTGTGGAGAAAAACAAAGCAGGGAAGAGAGAATGAAGAATGCTAAGGATGTGATTTAAAAGGGGGAAGGGGGTGGTCAGGGAAAGTCATGCAGACAAAGTGCTAGTTGAACAAGACCTAAAGAAAATGAGGCCACTGGTGGTGTGGATATCCAAAGGAAGAGCTTTCTAGACAGATGAGTAGGATGTGCAAAGGCCCTAAGGCTGGAGCATGCAAAGAGACCACCATGACTGTAAAAAACTGTTAGTGTGCTTATAAGAAGCAACATAGAGAGAGAAAAATGGAGTAAGTATTACAGGAGGGGAAGAGGCAAGTAAGAAAATTGTCAGCCTAGGGTGACTGTGTTTATTTAAAAACAGATATATAATATGTATCTTTTAAAATAGGGGGAAATACACCAAAAACATACAGTGGCATTTTGGGGGGAAGGAATTTTGAAGATTAGAAGTGGTCTCTGTTCTCTTCTTTTTGATTCTTTCTATTGTTCTTTCAGCAAATGCTTGTGGAGAGTGTGCTGCATACCAGACACAGGCCATGTAATGATGAATGAACAAACAGAGGCCTTTCTTCCTGCCTGAGCTGAGATTCTAATAGGAGAGAGGGAAAGGGTACAGAGCAAGAAATATATTTGCAAAAACAACAACAACAATTGCAAGTTGTGACGCATGCGGAGAAAAATAAAACAGTAACTAAGATAGAGAATAACAGGCATTTGGGAGAAAGCAGTGAGGGAAGATCCCAGTGAGGTGCCAACTTAAATTGAGCCCAAAAGGATCAAAAAGAGCCAATCAGGCAAGAGTAGTTACAAGTGCTTTCTAAATGAGGGACTGGGATATGCAAAAGCCCTAAGGCAGGAAAGAGGCCTGTTTGAGGAACTAAAAGTTACAGTAAATGAGGAAATGTAAATTAGAATAGCATGAGATGATGTGAATATGAATAACTTTTGTATATGTATTTACAAAATATATATATTATAATGTATATGTATAAACATATCTTCTACTTTTTGAAAGCTCGCGACATGCCACTTCATCTTTTTATAGATTCAAAATATCCTTTTTTTTTTACATTTTTCATTTTACAAAGTAATCTCTATGCGCAGTGTGGGGCTTAAACTCACAACCCCAAGATCAAGATTCGTAGGCACTACAGACTGAGCCGGGGGCCCCACCACTTTGTTTTTACAAAAGACCTACGTTAGTACCTGTTTTCGCTAACTGAAAGCAATCCAAAGAGGTATTTGCTTTTATGAAAAAATGCAAAAAATATAAATAAAAACCCAAAATAGCTGTCAGCCCTCGTTCCACAGCCAGTCTAGGCATTACAGAGGCAGCAGGCACCCCAAGCAGTGAGAGTGGCCCCACCAAGCTCCTACGCAGCATCTCGGCATCAAGTCGCCATGGCTTTGAACTGTGTCTTTGAGCATCTGTGTTTCACCTCCATTTATTTTGTGCATCCATCAGCAAGATGCATCCCAAGGTATCAGAAAAGCCTAAAAGAAGTTATTTTGGGGGGCCTTGGGAATGCTCAAAATTTTTCTGTATAAATTTATAGTAATTGCTTCTTCACTTTATGCCATTGTGGCTTACAAAAGGTTTCACAGAAATGCTCTGCTGTCGGATAGCAGGGGAAACCTGTTTGTATAGTCTTATGTGGTTATGTGAGTGTGCCAAGTATTTTTTTAAGCTTATTTATTTTGAGAGAGGGGGAGAGAGGGAGGGGCAGCGAGAGAGGGAGAAAGAGAGAATCCCAAGCAGGGAGAATCCACTCCCAGCATGAGCCCCAACCTCATGAACAGTTGAGATCATGACCTGAGCTGAAATCAAGAGTCAAAGCCTTAATGGACGGAGCAACTGAAGCACTCCAGCATTTTGATCACTTATTCATTCAACAAGTGTTTATTGAACATCTATTACATGCAAGCAACTGTGTTAGGAATAAGGTTGTAAATAACCCAGAGATGGTCTCTGCGCTCAGGAAGACTTAAGTCAAATTAGAAGTAAAGCCAGGATCTCAGAACTCCCACTTGGCATTGCAGCAAACTGGGTAAGAGCCAGGGAAGAATTTCAGGAACCTGGCAGTCTAATTCAAAGTATGCCACAAACTTCAAGCAAAAATAGCAGCTAAACTGGTTTTCTTTAACATGCTTTGACTGGACGAGTATATGTGTGTGTGCATGTGTGTGTATGTATGTTTGTGTGTGTGTGTGTGTGTGTGTGCCTTTGTCTTGTTCACATTCATACTCGCATTCAGCCAGCCCTATTGACCTCATGTTCTATGCTGACCCTGTGCTAACAGGAAAGTTACAGAGGTGGAAGAAAGTTACCCTTTGAAGGAGCTAGCAGCCAATTTGATGAGATAGACAGGTAAATAATTACAGTATACAGATCATCCCATTAAAGAGTCTGCACATTCCGCCTTGTGATGATTAACATGTATTTTAGCAAAGAGGGTGGACAGATGTTAACTGTTTTGATTACCTCAAAGTCACAATGTTCAAAAGCCCTCACCAGCACCAGCATGTATGATACAAGATGTTACATTTACAAAAGTATATATTATTATTAGAATGTTCGGTGGCCTACCAACACTCTGATGGGAGATACACACAGGTCTGTGATTAAGAAAACAGGAGGGGCACCTGGGTGGCTCAGTCAATTAAGTGCCAATTATTGATTTCAGCTCAGGGCATGATTTCATGGTTTGCGAGATCAAGCCCCACGTTGGGATCTGTGCTGACAGTGTGACGCCTGCTTGGGATTCTCTCTCCCTCTCTCTCTGGCTCTGTGAGTCTCCTCTGCTCGCTCTCTCTCTCTCTCTCTCTCTCTCTCCCTGTCTCAAAATAAATAAATAAACACTAAAAAAAATGCAACAGGGAAAGGTCTGCTTGATGGTTTTCAGGATGGCTTCCCAGGCAATGATGGAGCTGAGTTTTAAAAGAAAGTGGGAATTCAGGGAGTCTTGGAGTTTCCATATACAGAACTGCAAGGCTCTCAGGGACTCTTCTCCACACTGACATTGGCTGGAGGTATAGACAAGGGGAGGCTTCTCCTGGCTTCAGAGAACTGCTAAGAAGGGGACCACAGTGCAGAACAGGGGCTCCCAGAAATGGGTACCCACTTTCCAAACTTTCAGCCCTACCAACCTGTCTCCTCCAACTCCACTTCTTCCCTTTCTTCGAACCTTTATTGTCACCTCATCCAGACAGTAGAACAGACCCAAAATCCCCTCAAAAGAGATGTGCCATTCAAATCAATGTTGGCCTTCCCCTGAAGTTGACATTTGGCAAAATAACCAAAGTGTTATTTTGCATCTCAGTGTGTATTTTCATTTTCAAGCTCTGAGGACAATAAGCGTATTTCAAGCCTCCTTTCTGCTCTTAGGCTTTGCCATCCTTGAGGGCCGGGAGTAGTTAATATCTTGTAGGACTCCTTGCTCCTCCACCCTTTCAAGTACATCTGTTTTGTGTAAAAGCCAGTGTTCGTTGGATGCATATATATTCAAGTATTCGTGCACACCAGGCACCGGCCTAGGCATTTTATAAGTATTAACACACTTCTTCTTCACACTTAAGTCTTACACCCTTTCTCACAATTTCTCTGTTATTGTCTCCTGTGTACCGAGGAAGGAAGAAATGGAACGCCTATCCCCAAGTCCCCCAGCCAGTACCAGCAGCCATAACCAGCCAGTCTGGCTCCAAATCCATCCATCCTTATGACAACACGGTGCCCTTTGGGCCACCACTCATGAAGAGTCACCTTTCACCACTTCTACCAACACATAATGGCACAAAGATTCAGCAAGTCTAAGTGTTTCTTGTCACAGTCATGCTCTCAGATTCTAACCCATTTCCCTGAATCTACTGCTCAGATTTTTCTATAAAATCCTGGCGTTCTGAAAGCATGAATGACCAGAGTGACAGAGGCTACCTTGGAAAAGCCAAAATCTGTCTTTCCAAGTTTTGGGTATCCCATTTGTCAGAGAGGAGATGTGAAAAACTCAAGTCACTCACAGAAAAACAAAATAATCCCATACTCTTTTTAGGTTTATAGACACCAAGTATGAGACAGCAAGTGATAGGAGAATTCCAGATGCACAACGAATAAATAGCAAATTTAATAGTGTGGGCCTTGTTTATACTTCTGCCACCAACTTTAATGATGAGCCTATTTATGCTAAACTTCACTACATTATTGGAGTCATTAGTGCCTGTAAGTGAGTGATAATGTGCTTGAAACTTTTGCAAGGACATGGAGCTTTCTCCAAGCCTTACATTTCAATGTCGAGAGATACAGGTCCAGTGCATGTTTTGTCTGTATGCCTAGAACGATTGTTTGGTATTATGCCCTGGAGAACAGCCTAGAGACCAAACAAGTCTGAGAATATGAGTTAAAGAGACTGGTTTTACCTCAAAATCTCAACATGTATAAGGTGCTAATGTGCCCTCTGAATCTCCAGGATGGGACACACTAAGTCAGATTTTCTTAATATTGACCAAAAAAAGTTGCTTCAAAAGAGGACCTCGTTAGTTATTAGTCCATTAAAACACCAGCGTAAAAGAATGTTGAATCAAAAAGAAAAAAGAAAAGAAAAGAAAACTGTACCAATACCCAGTATCTGAATCATAATAAAGTAAAAACACAGGGATGCCTAGGTGGCTCAGTCCGTCTAGCATCCGACTTCAGGTCAGGTAATGATCTCACGGTTCATGGGTTCAAGCCCTGAGTCAGGCTCTGTGCTGACAGCTCAGAGCCTGGAGCCTGCTTCGGATCCTGTGTTTCTCTCTTTCTCTGCCCCTCCCTCACTTGTGCTCTGTCTCTCAAAAATAAATAAATGTTAAAAAATAAATAAATAAGGTACAAACAGAACATGCATTGGTTCATCACTTAGCACTAGCCATTGTATGCACGAGCTGAGCAAAGTTGTCTATCTACAGCTGTAGGTATTCCAGAGGGTTTATGTGTCACTAAGGATGCACGTTTCTGCAAATGTAAAGTCCTAATTGAGAAACGCTCGATAAAGTTAGACTCAAAGTTTTAACAAAGAGCCTCAAAACACTGCATGAGTGTTTCCCCTCTGTCAACATGAGCCAGAAGTGTTGCATAACCTCAAGTATCCCTACAATTGTGACCAGAGGTACCTTTGCCCACTGCCAAGGGAAGCTCAGCATCATTAGATCCTAAGAGGAGGTACATATTAAAAACTCCAGCCAGCATCAGCATTTTTCCCAGTGTTAAACCACATTATTAGGAGATAAGCTACTGGCTGCCTAAATTAGTCCTGAAAAATAAAATCAGTACAATGGTCAACAATGGACCTTAGCAGACCTCAGAACGGAGCTGGTTGGAGTGTGGCAGAGAGGTATCCTTAGACAACAGACCTCAGCACCTTCTGACAGTGTCCTCTCATCGGAAAGGCCTTCCTTGTCTTCTTCAGACAACCTCGTGCTTCTTCAGCCCATTTCCCCATTATGGCTTTCTGCAGTGTGTATTGTCTAATATTATCTTATTATTTATCTTTTTTATTGCCCATCTCTCCCTGACTAGAATGTAAGTTTCATGAGCTCAGAGACAAATCTATCCCATTCATCACCATGCCCTCCTCCCCCCCACACACCTGGAACAATGCCACAGAGTAACCACTCAATAAAATACTCACTGAACACTGAATGAATGTTCTGCTTTGCAGAGACTTTGATTCAGGTAGACAGGTACCCTGTCTTGAGGGCAGGTAGCCCTGGGTTGAATTTCCTGTGCTACCTTGACACCACTGTATCATCTCCTTACACTCAAATCAGCCCCAGTCTAACCCAGAGCAAGTAGGGTAAAGAAAACAGGAGGTCTGGGGGGAAAAGGTAGAGCTCTGGTGCTGACGTAGACATCACCTGTGTCCTTGAGCTCATATGCTAACCAGAAGGTCAGGTTCTTCAAGCATGGCTTGACAGGAAGTATTTCTCAGCTTCTTGTACCAGAGTAGACAATGTCAAGCATTTGAACCATCCCTTTGGGCACAAGCGGCATGTCAAAGCCTTTGAACACTTGAGAGGACCTCTACTTGTGAATTTCTTGCACTGGACATATTTTATTTCCTGCCCTGCCCACAGCCCCTTCTGAAGAAACTGAATAATTCAAACACCCCGGTAGGGTCACCTGCCCCCTTACTCAATCTTGTCCACAGGTTACAGCTAGCCAACTCTCTGACTGGCCAGTGACCAATAAGCTCAGATTCTCCTGAGAGAATATCTAAGAGTCACAGAGATCATCATCCCTTAGCCACGGGCCATAGGACTATGAGGTCTTAACAAGTTAGGATGTGTAGCCATATTGGCCCCTAAAGGAGCAGAAGGAAGCCAATCAAAGTACAGTCATCTGGAGAGAAGCAGGAAAGAGACACTGTGTGGCTTCAGCGGTTAAGAAGCTTGAGAAGCCAGGTCCCATCCTCTTTGAGACTGGAGACATGCTCTCAGTCCTAACAGATGCCAGACTCCAACTCACCCAATTTCGAGCAGTTTTCATTCCTATATCAATGAGTCTGCCCCCTTTGCCCCCTCAAATTCTCCCTTTATTTCAACTAGCCTGTGTGGTTTTTCTTACTCCTCAATCAAATATACTCTTGACTGGAACACCTGCTTTGGGTCTAAGATGCATTCGCATTCGTGATGGGTACTGGTTCCTTCTTTATCTGGGTTCTCAGGGCTATCTACATAAATCCTGTTTTCCATCCTTCCTGCATGGCCTTGCTCAAATCCTAATTGCTCTTTAAAGTCTTTTTTGAGCCCCAGTAAAATGAGCAGCACCCCCCTTTACAAAATTAGCCATGAACTTGCACTCCCTGTGGCATTTACTGAAGTTCCTTCTCTTCACTAGATTCTCAAGAAGAATCTACTTTGAGCTCTGTCAGATTTTGATATATGATGACCAGAGAGACATGGTCTCTGACCTCGAGGAACAACTAGCAAGCTAACAAGAAACTAACACAAGTGTTAAGAACTAAATAGAGCAACAAATGGGCAGGAAGCCCTGAGATCTCCTGCATAGATTCAGGGTCAGAACTGGTACTTCTGTGTCTGTAATAAATCCAAAGTTCAAACAGGAGATGTCAGGGGAAAAAATTATTTGCTCATCATATCAAAGTGATAGGTATGTGTACAAGACAGAAAAAAAATGTTCTTAGAAATGCTTCTGTCATGTAGACATGGACATGATGAAAAATACTTCCTCCTCATAAGTGAGGCCATTCACAAACAGTAGCTGAGACAACCCATTAATGACATAGACTAAATGCCTCTCTAAATACAATGTAAACACATGTGCTTGATTTATCAGTCAAAACTGTTAACATGCTCAGTAGCATCAAGACTACATTCAAATCATGCTGTGTCCACATATTAATCTCTAGCTGGTTTTCCATTTCACACCCCCATTAAAATTATTAATACACTTATCTTTAAATGGGGGTGAGGAAGCACACTTGAATGAATGTCAAAGTAAAATTGATAAAATACAAAGAGAATGCTCACAAGTGCGGGGAAATAAAGGACCAAATAGTTCCGATCAAGCCTTTTCTATATGAGGACAGTCATTATTAGCTCTATCTGTCTTGCACGGTAAATCAAGAATAATGAAGATATGCCACCTGTATATATTTCCATAATTCACTATTTGCTCATTAAGTCAATATTTCTAAAAGTCAAAACCAAGGTATGCAGTATTAGTGAGTTGTTGGATTTAGAAGTTTTAAAGAAGATTTCAATATGTAGCATCTTTTATGACACTCTGCAAATAAAAAAAAAAAAGAACGTTGGCAGTGAAAAGACAGAACCTGTATCTATGGCATTAGGCTGGAGTTCAAGTGACAAGGATTGCTGGGTTACCATTTTTATTACTAATTTGCTCTGTTCATTTAAGTAATCAATGTGCTGCCATTAAAGGCTTGGATTTCACATACTTTACAATTTACACACATTTCCTGATGTGAATGAGATATAATTCGTAAGAGCTCAGACAAGCTGTCCTCTGATGGTCCAATAGCCGCACATGTTCTTATGATGTATTTGCAAGTAGAACAGAAAAGCCATGATGCCTACCACTTAATAAACAGGAAAACACACTGGGAAGTATGGAAGCTTTGTTCAGCAGTTATATATATTTATAGTTCCTCCCACAGTTATGAAATAATAGAAATTAAGAGGTGTCTTCCTGGACTTGACTGTTTTCACCTAAATCTAAATCTAATTTTTCCTTAACTTACAGAACACCTCATGGGAGAAGTTGAACTTCATTGAATTGGAATAGGATGGATGACTATCCTTCCAAAACCCTTCAGGAAGGTGGAATGGCCCCAACTTTGGGGAAAAAAAGAGTTTTTACAGATCATAGGAAATCAATAACTCATAGACAGTATGACAGATACAGAATATCCTTACTTAAGATGAAAAACAAATTGTGCATTGCAATCTTTAATCAATAAAGAGCTAACAAATCAGCAGTGCAAACAAAATGAGAGAGTCTGATTTCATCCTCAGTCACGAACCGAAGAGATACATAGGGCTGTGTTTCTTGGTTAAAAATTGCTCCCAGGATGGTGTGCTTGTGAACTATTGAGTAAGAAGGTCAATGGAGACCAACTGGCTGTGGGATTTGCAACGCAGAAAAGACAGGTGGGTGGAACATAAAAGGGCACTCTACATAAATGTCAATTAATGTATTATTTCTCTACAAACTTCCTTCAGCAAAGACTGTGGTGGCGTTGAAGCCTCTGTTCGTTGAAGCCTCTGCTCATCTCATGGGAGCAAGAGTGAGACCTCTTGCTTTAGCTTTTAATTAAATGATGTTCAGAAGAAAACCTATCAGCATAGACTAAACCCTTCACACTTACACCAGAGGGCTTAACCCACCCCAATTAGCCCAATGCCTTTGAAATTTTACCAAGGGCTCCTTTCTTTTCTTGTGCCAGGGAAGTCTAAAAGATTGTTTTTGGAAGGCAATTCCTCAATTGCAGAAAATCTAAGGTGCACTGCGCACAGGAGATATGTTAATTGTAGCCATCTTTTGAGCATCGAAAGCATTAAGACTTATGTAAATGATGCCCATTTTATAGATGAAGATTCTGACACTCAGGAAGGTACAGAGACATGCCCACGGTCAGACAAGTCAAAGAGGCAAGGTTGGGACTCACATCAAGTCAGCCTGACTCCAAAGCCCATTACCATATGCATTACACTGTGGCTGGGGACAACTTGCCCATCCTTATTTTCAATGCCTCCCCACATACCCTCTCCTCTCTTCTTACATGTCTCGTTATTGTCCCAAACATGCCATGTTCTCTGCCATTTACAGCTTTCCACGTGTCATTTCCAGGTTCTGAGATCCCCTCCACTTTTTATCTCCTGGGTCGCACTGTAGCCCTGTCTCCCCTAAATGCCTGCTGTCTTGTTACTTCCAACAAGGCATATCCACTGCATTGAAGGTCGGTTACTTTTCCACCTTTCTCTACTTTGCTTCTTCTCCCTGCCACAAACTGTATGTTGCCTGAGGGCAGGAACTGTATGCCTCGTGTCTTTGTCTTCTTTGGGCCACTATAACAAATGCCATGGACTGGGTGGCTTAACAGCAGGAATTTCTTTCTCTCAGTTCTGGAGGCTGAAAGTCCAAGATCAAGGTGCTGGTAGATTCAGTTAGTGAGAGCCGTCTTCCTGATGGACAGATAGTTGCCTTCTTGCCGTGACCTCACATGGTGGAGAGAGAGAGGGCTCTGGACTCCTCCTCTCTTATAAGGACACTAATCCCATCATGAGGGCTCTAACCTCATCTAAGCCTGATCACCTACCAAAGATCTCACCTCCAAACACCATCACATTGGGGATTAGGCCTTCAATGTATGAATTCTGGAGGAACATCAGTCCATAGCACCTAGCTAATATCTGTTGAGTGCACATATTTGTATGCCAATCTTTTTGTATCGATTAGATGTGTTAATTTACAGTAATCCTAGGAAAGGGCTGCTAACAATTGCTATTACTATCCGTATCCTACAGATGGGGATGTGAAGGCAGAGTGGTTAGTAATGCAGCCTAACATCATGGTGCTATTGAATGAGCACAGCGCCTACTGTTCCAGAGGTTACTCTCTCAACTTTGATGCTATGGCATCCTCTAAAAAAGCACTCTGATTGGGGGCACCTGGGTGGCTCAGTCAGTTAGGCATCCAGCTTCAGCTCAGGTCATAATCTCATGGTTCATGGGTTTGGTCCCCACATCCACATCTGCAGTGTCAGTGCAGAGCCTGGGATTTTCTCTCTCTCCTTCTCTCTCTGCCCCTACCCTACTCTCTCTCTCTCTCTCTCTCTCAAAATAAATAAGTTTTAAAAAAAGAATCAAAAAATCAAAGAAGTAAAATAAAAAAGCACCCAGCAAAGTGCCTCAGACATAGGCAGAAACAAATAAATAATTGCAGAGTAGCTGGAATCATCAAATTCAATCAAACTCCGAGTCTGTGGTGGCAGGGAGCATCTGGTTCATTTGTTTAAACAATAAGGCACAGAGAGGGGAAATGCATGGCCCCGTTCCAGAGCTGGGCTTTTGTTGAGGAAACCGAAGAAGAAAAGCATCGCTCCTCAACTGAGGGAATTGCTGGGTGCTTCAAGGTTTTTCTTTCTTCTTTTCAAGCCATTTCCACCCAAAACATAAAGATAAATTTTAAAAGAAGCTTTTCATTAACTACAAAGGCCTCGTAACTGTCTTGCCTTTCTATCTGTACTTACATCTTTAAAAAGACGCAGCACTAAGGGCAAACTATTTCCTTGGTTGGTATTAAAATCAATGAGACTCTGAAAATCAGCCTTCCGTTCATGCAAACATTTATGGAGCACCTGAAGTGTGTGAAACACCGCGAGTTATCATGGGACAGCAAGATGTAAGCTAACGCCCGTGGAGAGGGAAGGTAGTGGTTTACACAATGCAAAGTATACCATCATGTAAAAACCATACATAAGGAGTTATGAGAGCACACAGAAAAATCAGGAATTGAGTCGGGGCTTTGAGGTTCAGAACTGTTGGTATCTACATCTGTCTAAGTCTACAACATGAGATGCAACAGAGCCTTTATTAAATATTTAAATCGTTTGCCATGTATTATTTTTTTAATTATTAGTGGTCACAGCTGTGAAGTACCTGCCAATGACGACATGAGCTAAAATCATTAATTAACTCTTCACCAAGCACTCTGACAGTTAACTGTGGAGGCTAAAATGCTCCTACTCTAACTCTAGGTCTTCCATGAATAAATGTCTATTTACGTATCACAAATAAGGTGACTTTCTCAAATCTCACCTTGTTTGCCACTCGGCAACACTTCCATGTGCTAACACTTCTGTTCAAGACAGAAGACATTAATTAAATAATTAGCCTTGAGCTCAGACATGTAAACAAACACAATTCATGAATTTGTTAATTGTTCTTCCCTGCTGTGGACATGAGCTATTGTTAGCAACAGTAATAATAGCACTGACTCAGTTTTCGGAGAGACACTTTGGATACAGGAGATGAAATAAGCTCTGACGAGAAGGTTCTGAAGAGTCACACAGAGGGTTTGATCCCACAAATGTGGGATCGTTCTGTTTATAGGGCCCCATGGAAGAGAAACAGGAATACTGGTAAACTGAACAGAACCTAGTTCTAGATACTAGAATTTGTACCAGACACTAAGAATTCAATTCTCTCTGCCGGGCTTCCAGCTCTCAGAAATAAAAATCATTTAGATAAGATCTCAAAAAACTGGCATGCTTTGAAAAAAATACCAAGCATTTTAGTACCTTCCCTCCTTTCAGTAACCAGAAGATCTGATTTGAATAAAAATGAAACTAGATAGTACAGATTCCTGTTCAGTGTTCCCCCAAGATTTCTTTATAAATGAAGTATAAATAGCAATTATCAACAGACACGTACACTGGGCATGAAAGACACCAGTTGACAATGGATTTCCAATAAGAAATATTGTGGATAACTAGAAAGCACACCAAAATATCTCTCTGCTGTTTATGAACATGTCAATCACTGCTTAGTCCATAAAAATTTCATAAAATACCATACACATTTCCCTATTTTCTTCATTCACATGAAAACCTAATGATGTTATTTTTTGTGCCTCGTTAATAGGAGTTGATGGTGACTCTGCCGATGAACAAAAGTGGTATGATCTGATCATGGGCTGGACTGGAAATTTTCTATCACTACAGGCCTGGAAACAAGATCAAAGTGAAGCCAAACTAGATCACTGGCCCCAGAAAGGAATACTGAGCTTGCCAAACAAAAACAGATTCCTCCAGGTGACCAGGGGCATAACGGTAGAGAACATACATGAAAGGGGGGAAAGGTGAAGTGAAGAGAGAACAAATTATCTCAGATAGGCCAGATTTTCTCACAAAGAAAGATAGAGCATCATGAGGCAAAGAAAAGGAACCCACAAACCCAAATTCAGGAGTCACCTTTCCTATTAAGACAATGGGAAGTGATAATTGCTGTTATTTTTAATTTTCTTCAAACTTCAAGGCCCAATTTGAATTCCATCTCCTCCAGGAAGCTGCCCATTGTCACTATCCACAAGATGTATCTCCCCTCATCCTGCGAACTCATAAACTGCATTCCACCACTGTGATTAATGTGTCTGTCTTGGCTCTCCAGCCAGACAATGAGCTTCTAGAAGGCAAGAGCTGGGCTTCACTCCCTTCAAATTCCCTACAGGACCTGGACATGACATACCCCACACAACAGATGCTCAAAAAAATGTTTGTCAAATAAATTAGTCAAGCCAATGGCTTTCTTCTCATATTCACAGAATCTGAACATTTTTATTGTCTGACTGGCAGAGCTCAAAAAACTGCAAGAAAACTTGGAGCAAACGCTATGGGAACAGTCTTCTACAAGTCATGGTGGTCTGGCACTACTTAAAATACAGGGCCAGCCAACCTGATGAAAGGCTTCTTCTCTGCCTTCTAGTATCAAACTGTTTCCATGACTTTAAGCCAGGTTAAGTGAATGCCACTTGCTGGTCACAATCAAGATGATAATCAAGTCATCCAACCCTGAGCGAATGAATAAGCATACAATACACTGGAAGGTGGGAACTCAAAAGGAGTGAAGCTCTTGTCTCTGCCTCCATGAAGCATACAATCACCGCGGAAACAGAAAGCAAGACACAGATATGAGTATTATAAATATTATAATATTATAAAATATTATAAAAGGCAGGGTGAGATTAAGTCTCAAAGAAAAACAGGATATTGTTGACACAAATCAAAGAAAGATTTAACAGGTCAGGGCACGGCGGAAAGCCCTTCTAGTAGTTGCTAAGTCTTGAGCTACACCTTAAGAAATGTATCAGATACTCACCCATCAAGTGAGAGGCAAAAAAAAAAAAAAAAAAAGCAAGAACCAGTATGATGTAGTGAAAGAGTTTTAGACTTTGCTCAGATCTGTGGTTTAGTCTAAGGTCAGACACTTTAAAATAGATGGCCTTCTGTGAACTGTGCTCTTCCTTGAACCCCAGTTTTTCTATAGATAGGAAGGTCATGGCTAACCTCAGTGGACTCTTCTATTAATCTTGATCATATGTTTGAAGTTGCCTGGCAGAATATTTTGCAAAATGCAGAGGCTACAGATCTTAGGGTGCATTTGAGAAACAGATTAATGAAGTATTTGCAAGGGGGACATACTATGGACCCAACACTCACTACCAAAAATATAAGGAGAATATGAACAATCAGTGCATTTCACTTTCTGAGCCCTCATGAAGCTGGTGGTACCATTTCAAGGACCCAAACACCAAGGCAAGTATGGCACAGGGCTCAATGGAAACCAGGGTGAGAAATCATCCAGGTCTGTTCCAGACAGAGTATGTTCCCAGGAGCTGGTCGCCTTCTGGAAGAAGTATAAGTTACACATTTCAGAAGAGCTCCATGTAAGGAGCTAGCACTAGGTTCTGGATAACTAGAGGAGGGTCTATGCACAGTAAGTAAATTTTAGACCTCTGCATCCAGCTGTTTCTCTTTCTTTCTATTCTCAGGGTTCTGAACATTTTTTTTTTTTAAAGATCCACTCACCTTAAAACTCACATTTAAATAGGACCCTGAGCTTTGAATATGAAACCTGGCATTCAGGTTCTGTCAGGGATAGGCAAACGCTGTTTTTCTCATTTTGAAGATGGATAAACTGAGCTCCACAGACAGGCTAAACAACTTGTTCAAATCAACGACACAGCTGGAAATAAAACCCAGTTTCTTTACCTCCTGGTTCAGTATGTATTTTGGGATATATAACATAGGCTTCAAACAGTGTTTAAGTTCTATTTAACCTTCGTGGGGAATATTCCAATTAACATATCCACCCCCGGGGTGTTTCTCCCTGTTGAAATTTTCTTCCTCTTTTGTAATGTGAAGGAGATACTCTCCCCACCCCCTACCTCTTTTTTTTTTTTTTTTTTTTCCTTCTTCTCTTACTAAAGCTGGCAAATGTTAGTGGCTTCTTTGGTTTTCTGCTCAATTCAACTCAAGAGAAGCTTGAAATGTATTCCATTTTTTGTAACAGTTAGGAAGGGACTGTTAAGGGGTGGGGAAGATCAATCACTTGTGAAAAATGCTAGGTGTCCCATTATGGTATGATAAGTTCAGCTGCACAGCTTATGCATTTTTTTTGCTCTCTGAATAAATGGCAGAAGTCAGTTCCCCATAAATTCAAAATGTATATTAGAACATGAAATCATATTTTAAGTGGATTTCACATATTGCTTCTCTTCATCATTCTAAATACCAAAGATGAAGCTTGCCACTTGCTCTTGCAGTCTTTTCCCTGCTGTTATTTTGTTTTTATTTTTGTTTTTTAACTTTTGTTTAATCAGATACGAATAGTGGTTGGTGGCCTTTATTGCTCAAAACTATCTGAAAGGGAAAGGCAAGAAAATGAATTCTGCCTACTCCCTCCATTCCAAGCAGCATTTATTTTCATTAGGACTGTTTCGGGCCTCTTTCAAAATGGTGCTGTTCCCCAAATGGCCAAGCTAACCCCAAACACCTTTCCACTAAGCCCAGCCTCAGTCCCCATCTTGCTGTTCCTTTGATACATAACATCGGTTTCTTTGTGGGTTTTTTTTTCCCTCTCCATTCAATTTAAACCTCTTTACGGATCCAACACAGGGACAAGGTAGTCCTGGGGTTAAGAACACAGATGCTGGAGCCAAAATCTCTGAGCCCAGCTCTGTCACTTCTGTCACCTTGGCAAGTCACTTGACCTCTGTACTTCAGTTTCTATAAAATGAAAGGTAGCTGCTCGTTGGACCATCATCAATATTTTTTCCAGGAAAAGTCACCCTCTACCGGACTCCCAGCCCCAAATGGGTCCATCACTTTGCAATTATGATCCAGCCTTCAATGTCTTTAATCCTTTGTTCCCTTTCCTCCTTTCAATGCATCTGCAAAGTATCTGCAAAGCTTACCATCTTCTCATGGCATTGCCCCCTCTGAGGACTCCTTCTTAATCCCCTCTGTGGGCCTTTTGTTCGCCTTTCCCTAAACCTCTCAGCTCTATCTCCATTCTCTCCCAGAAATTTTTACCCGAGCTTGAAATCATTTCCCAAATTTATACCCTTAACAGGGACATTTCCTGTGAACCCCTGACTCACATAGCTGCCACCTGTCTCCTGCCACTTGGACACCTGGCTGTAGATGTCCCTCTGCATGGACTGCCATTCTGCCTTGAAGTCAGCTTTCATTTTTCTCTTTTCATCCTCCCAAATCCATACCCCAAAGCCTCTACCTCCAAAGTCTTCCCTGATCTGGCCACATCTCTCCATTTTTATCCGTCTCATTGTAGATCTGGTCTGGATCTCTGCAGCAGACTTCTAAGTGGCCCCCTGATTCCATTCCTGTCCCTTACTCCCCAAATCATCTCTCTACTCCGCAGCCAGAGAAATCAGAAAAAAACAGTGTGTTAGATCTAATCACTCACCAGTTTAATGACCCACCCTCTTCCACTGGTTTCCTTTTATATTTCAAATAAACTCTTTTCCCCTCTTCCTGGCCTTGTCCGCCATGACTTAGTCCCTGCCTACTTCTCTACTTCACTTCCCATACTCTTCCCTACATTTCCTACACTCCCTGCTTCTTTCCGCTTCGTGAATAGTCCGAGCTCATTTTTACTTTAGGGTCATTGCAATCGCTGTTGCCTCTAACCAGAACGTTCTCTCTCCTCTCCCATCATTCAGGTCTCTGCTCAGCAGTAACCTCCCCAGAGAAACTTCCCCACTTTTCTACCTACAATAGCCTCAGTGTCAGTCACTTTCTATCCCATCATCCTGCTTTATTTTGTGATAGACTTCATTGCTATCAGAAATATTATTTCTTTGTCACCCATTTATTATCTGCCTTCCCCCAAATTTCATAACAACAGGCACTTTGTCTCATTCGTAGTCCTACTATCAATATTTTAAAAGACCAGGCACACATTATACTGTTCATAAATATTTGTTGAATGAATAAATGAATGAATGAAGGAATGAATGAATGAATAACAAATGTTTAAAATCTCAATTCCCTGAATTCACATGTTACATTGGTAAGAGGTTTTACATGCCTAGATAATTATATTGTAATTAGTCTGAGAGAAAGGCATTTAAGTTGTAAGTTAACAAGCAGATGAATGAGTGTTCTGAGGACACTGGCCACTTGTTATCTGCAGAGTGGAATAAATGAGCAGAAGCTGGATGAAATTATGGGACAGCTTGACTTAATGTAAGGAAAATCTTTTGGATTTTAAGGGTCGTGGATAATTGAGAGAGGTTACAAAAAAGGTGCCAGCACTTGATTCCTAAAGCACTTGACAAACAATACCCAATAATTTGCCTTAGATGCTCAATAATTTGTTAACTTATTGTCATTACTAATGGGCTATATAATCTATAACATACATAATATTTCACTCATTCTAAGATGCACATTTTTCCACCTTCCATCTCAGATATCAGAATGTATCTTAGTGCATGATAGCTATATTAGCAGCATCTTTTCTTAGTGACATAAAATAATGATACTTAATATATAGCATCTTAGACTCAATAAAATATAGTAATTTATTATAATTTACACACATCGAATGCTGGCTTTGGGCAAGCATTTACAAATGTTATCACATTAATCCTCCCAGCAGCCTACAAGGATAGGTAACGTTAGGCCTGTTTTATAAATTAGAAACTAAGGAATAGGGAGATTAAATAACTTTTCTAAACTCATAGAGGTTCTAAGTGCTTGATCCCAGAGTTTAATCCAGAGCTACCTGAATTCCAAACCAATCTGTCACCATTCTGCTATAATCATTATCCATTGTTAAATTAAATTAAGTACTGTACCTAATATACAAAATGCCCATCACAAGCGAGTCATATAGCAGGTGTTCAATTCATGTGAGCTCCCTTCCTCTCTACTCCTTTACATTTGCCTGAATGTGAGAGCATGAACCGTGCTCTGATTCCATGATTTACGTAAAACCTCTTAGAGGGCAAGCTTTGGCAGTCAGAGTTTGAGGTCTGGCTTTTTGAAAAGATCAGAGCCCATATCAAAGGCAGCAAGTTAGCTAGGAAATCAGTGGGACCATATAATGATGGAGCTGCCGAAAGACCACTCCCTGGTGAACAGGGGAGAGAAGAAGAGCCAAATGAACTCCCTGCCTCAGTCTTGACTCAGAGGACACTAATGAGATTAGACTTTGGAAGCAGATGGGTTGATTGTTCTAGAAAGAGCAAGGGAGGTAGAACACAGTGGGAAATGCATTGGCTTTTGAGCTTGACGATCTTGGGCTCAAACCCCAACTCCCCTTAATAGCTTTAGACCTTAGTTTTCAATCTCTAAATTAAAGGAAGTAATCTCTAAATTAAAGGAGGAGCTATTCCTCTACAGGCTAGTAGAAATGATGTGTTTAGTTCACAAATATTTATTGAGCACTTTCTATGTGCATTGGTCTGCACCGCTGAGACAACCAAGTAAACATCCCTGCCCTCATTTGGCTTACATTTTAGCAATGAGCACTAGCGGATGCAGAGTGCCTAGCATATCAGTTGGTGATTCATAAATAAGAGTCATTATTAAAGCAATTAAGTGAAAGGATTCACATCAGATCCTATGACGAGAACTGGTGTCTAGTCAAAAATTGCCCACAAATTCTTCATAAAGCACCAAACGGTTAAACCTTGGGGCCCTGATGCCTGGGTCTCCTCTGCCAAGGACTTTTTTTATCAAGAACATCACATGTATGCCTCCTTATCACTCCATGTTCAGTTCCATGTCACCTCTCAAAAGAAGATACTGTCTAAGCCAACCTCTTCCTGCCTGGCCCCAGGTCTCTATCACCACACCTTGGTTATTTGCTTCTCAGTCCTCACCACAGTCTGATATTTCTGTTTTTCAAATGTGCTTCCTTGTTTCCTTATTCATGGTCCCATCCTCCATGAGAATGTAAAGCTCCCAGAGCATAAGGACCCTTGCTTTTTGTACCTAGAATAGGTCCTGGCACTTAATATTTGCATGAATGAACATCAGTGATATAAGCTACAATTAATAAACATGTTAAGCCCAAGGGCTAAGTTGGGGAGCCCCTGAACAAAACACCCAAACTTTTGCCACCAGTAGCCAATGTGATGCATGGTTGGTAATACCTACAGAGGCTGGCTCCCAGCTTCTGGAAAGACAAATCACTCCATTTACTCTGAGACCTGCAAATCTTGGAATCAAAGCATTCAGATCACTGCACACTGCAGAATAGGAGTAACCAAATGAGAAGAATAGGAGTAGAATTGAGATAGGATGCAATGAATTCAGATCTGCTTGACCAAGGAACTCCTTTGAGAAAGCAAGCATGGGAATTAGGAGAAATGAATCCATATGGTTTACTTAGCCTCAAAAAAGACTTGTGACAATATTTCAAATCCACAGCCATTACAACACTGAGCCACACTGGGACTGTGGAAACTCGCCTGACAACAAAAGCGCATCGATGAGCCAACAAGAAATTTATTGAACACATACTATATACCTACCCTGTGTCAGGTGAGCTGCCATAAGGATATGACAGTGTGCAACAAGAGGGAGTCCCAGTGGCTACACCAATATTGGCCTTCTTTGATAGTTCTATAAATGATCTAAATAGAAGCATGCTTGCAATTCACCAGCTCTGCTGAGCAAAACAAACTCTTCAGGTTTATAAAATGCGGAGCTGATTGAATAAAGGGGCAGAAAGAGTTCATGATGCTACCTGATGCCCAGAAGAATAGCAAAGGAGTGGTTTTGTGAGTGCTGCACTAGTAGGAGCCCCTTGGGAGAGGAAACTGAAAGATTATGAAAGGCAAGGGCTTTCTCCATCTTGATTGTCACTGCATGCCCAGGACTAGACCAGAGCTGGCACACAACAGACACTAATTGTGTGAAAAAGATGAGGAAAGGCACTGGACAGCTAAGATGTGCCTTGCATTGAATTTTCAGGCAATAGAAGTAGAGGCACTGGATGACAGGAGGCAGAGCTAAACTGTGCTCAGGGCCAGCCTTGTTTCTTCATTTCTGAGACCTGAGCACACCACGGGTTGTTTGCAGAAAACAACAGTCAACACCCCTGATTCTCATGACAATGGGGAAGAAGTGGGACAGAGACAAGAAAGTAGGTAACTTTCATCATGGACCAAATGGCCAACACAAGAAGCCTTTGTTCTATGAGAACATTTAGAAAATCAGGGCTCCCCTGCTTCCCTTGGCTTAGCAATGCAAGACCTGAACAGCAAAGGATTTTCTTTGTTGCATGATCTAAAATAAACATTCGACAAGCTTGATATCGTTGGGCTTTCATATTATACCACTTTGTCACGGGAGCTCAGTGGTGACACTGTTTGTGGTCTAATTTCTTAACTTCAAGGGGCTCCCTAGACAGAAACCGGAAACTTCACAACAGCATGAGAGAAGAAAAAGCAAAACTGTTTCATCAGAAACGGGCTTTTGAGAATCTCTGGCTCTGTCAAATGTTCTCCCTCCTAATGCCAAAACCAGGTGTTCACAGGGAGGAGGAGCAGAGGAAGACATAGCAGGAAGTAGCAAGGATGTTCTAACCAGGACACCTTGCTGTGCCTTAGAGGGAAAACTCAATGTGGGAGCCGAGCCAAATCTTCCTACCTGCCTAGGGGAAGGCAATGATGGGAAAGGTGTGGGTATGGACTCTCAAACATAAGGGAGGCAGCTGTAGGAAGAGCAATCTGTCAATGCTCGGGCTATGTTGGCTGGTCTTAAAGAAGGAAGAGCATAATTCAGGATTGCAATGGTCAGGAAGGAACAGAGCATTGTTTTTTGTTTCATTTTGTTTTGTTTTGTTTTGTTTTGTTTTAAATTTTTTTTGTTTTATTTATTTTTGAGACAGAGAGAGATACAGCAAGAGTTGGGGAGGGGCAGAGAGAGAGGGAGACACAGAATCTGAAACAGGCTCCAGGTTCCGAGCTGTCAGCACAGAGCCCGATGTGGGGCCCGAACCCACAAACCATGTGATCATGACCTGAGCCAAAGCCGGACGCTTAACCGACTGAGCCACCCAGGCACCCCAGAGCACTGTTAAAAGACCCAGGTCATCCCTCAGCAAACAAATCTAAAACACCAGAATCCTAAGTCCCTCTTCTTAGGACTGACCACAGGCTCACACACATCTAAGCTTCACTCACACTTCTGCGTTCTAGCCTGCTCCCACCTAGAAGGTCCACCTCAACACAATTCCAGCCCCACCTTCAAGATCCAGCTCAGATTCCATGCAAAAGGAGCCCAGGCTTTGGAGTAAGGCACATTTGGAATCTAATACCAGGTCTGTCCCACAGGAGATGTGTGCCTATAGGAAGCCACTGAACTCCCCTGAGCCAGTTTCCTCACCTCCCAAGTGAAGCCAATGAGATTCATCTCATTCATTCGTAGGGTTTTAGTGAGATACCACAATGGGATTATTAGAAAGGGAAATAGAGGCCAGACAGGTAGCAAATTATAAGTTAGCACCTCAAGGTGGGGGGTTGATTCTGTTAGATAAAATATAAAGGAATAGCTAAGGGTTTGCAGAGGGTCAGATGGTAAATTCAGAGGTCAGAGAAGGGATTGGCAGGGAGCTATAGTGTCACTGAGTGCCAGCCACTGCACCAGGCCCTAGGAGACACAGAGGTGAACAAAAATGATATGACCCATTCGCTCATGAAGCTTCCAATTTAATGAAAAGGAATGGGCTTTGGAGCCAGGCCCATCTGGGAGTAAATTCCAGCTCAGCCATATTTTAGCAATTGGTCTTGGGCAAGTGATTCAACCTCACCAAAGCTATTTCCTTAGCTATAAAATGAGGTTAATATTAGCTACCTCACAGAGTTCTTGTAAAGATTAAGTAGGATACATATGTAAAGAGACTTTTCTATAAAAGAGGGAACTCATACAATAGACTTTCTTTATTTCCTTCTTACTGGCGTTTTCTGCCACACCAGAAATGTCCAAGTTGTGTTTCCTCTGAAAGTAATAATAGATGATTTGTGGAAAACAGACACCAAGTGCATTTTTTCCATCTCTCTTTCTAAAAAATAATAGTTTACAAACTATTTCCCATATGTGTATTGTTTTGGATGAGCATCATGGCTCTGATACAATATTCTTTATTTCTTCTTGAAAAATAAAAGATCTAATGATTTGAATGCTTTTCCTGCCCTATGATCAACAGCAATGCTGATTTGTGTATGTTTCCACTAAATTATGTGCCATACTAGATAAAAGATTTGCTTTGAAAAACAGCCGCTTCCAAAAATAAGAGTTTATCAATTCCAATCATTCTTATCCAAAATTAGTTGTCAAGTTTCAATGGCTGAAATGAATTTAACAACATAAATTCAGTGCCACTGCAGAGTGACTAATACTACCTTGTAGAGCAGTCCTGAATTCACAGCCCTGTTGGGGTTCACCTACTACATCTAAAATATCAGCACTTCTGTGTTATAATTGAGCCTATTAACAACAGTTGACTGACATTAGATGTAGTCAAACTAAGCATCAATTAAAAAAAATGCTGACCTCCCCCCAAAATTAAGAAGCAGGTGTCACCCACTCACCAAAGGGAAATCAGAATAATTAGTGTGCTGTTATGAAACCAACTAACAGACAGCAATATTTTATCACTGCCACAAAAGCCAGCAAATACATTATGATGCTGTAGCAAATTTGATATTCATAAAACCTCATTAGGCCAACTGGAAGTCAAACATTAGCCAATCATGCTCCTGATTCCTACTTACAGATCAAAGTTAAATACGGACTTTAGCCAGTTAGAATCAAAATTGAATCTGAGAGCCACACCACTCTCATTAAGTAGCACTCTGTGAGGCTGTACTTGAGACGAACAGCCCATTGGGAGCTATTCCCAAACCAATGAGAGAGCCTCCTACCCATGTCAGGTTTGAAATACCATGACTATTCATTTAAATAAACACATTCTCAAGCACTCTGGATTTCCACTGTCCTGCCCTCTCTTTCCTTGGTCATTTCGCCTTAGACTGATATGTTCCTGCAAAACGAAAATCCTGTTTGAACCAAATAATTCTCATTTTCAAAATGAACATCTCTGTTATTGTGTCCATAGTGCAACAGGCAACTACCTTCCTTGCATGTTTATTTCTTTCCCCTCTCTGACATTAGCTCTTAATGAAAACAGAAAGACAAATAAACTGATTTAAACAGGTGTTCTGAGCAAGCTGTGCTCCATGCCCAGGAAAACAGAGTTGAGCCAGGTGGCGGTAGCAGGGTCAAGCCAGCACCCAGTGCAGGAGCAAAATCTCGGTCTGGTTGTGGGGATAGAGCAGGGGAGCCTTTCTCTGGATAAGACCATATTTTAAAATTCCAATAAGCAGCACAAACATAGCAGCGCCAGCAAAATGTGTCTCCCTTCATGCTGAGATGGTTCACTGCCTCTTCTACATCATTTACAGCCCACAGCTGGGGGTTATTCCACAGGGTCACCAGGCCAGGGAGCAATACCCAGACACTGACAGCTTTGAGCAGAGCCTCCCATCCTCAGATTCTAACTGTATCTCCATGGCGTCATATGTATGTGTGTATGCACGCGCCATCTAGTTGGTTTACACAAGGGACATCAAATAGAAAGAGGTTGATTTGATTTTGTTGTACCCTTTCAAATTAGTTGCCTCGGAGAATCTGTTTTAAAATTACTGAGTTCTACCACATTACATACAATGTACAGCCTTCAGAGCTCGCGGTGCATGGGGAAAGCATGATTTAGTCATTACTTTGCTCCTAGTGCACAGATTGGAGGGTAAATAAACCTTCTGGCTACACGCATTGGCAGACCCAGAATTTCTATAAGGAGGAGGAGAATGGGCAAGCAGGTTGGAATGAAGGACTCATCTCAGTGTGACATTTTGAATGACGAGTGCACTGCTTCAACTTAGCACATCCATTGGGTGTAAGATGGGAGCTCACTGAGGGGAAGGCTCGAAGTCCCTTCAAGCTACTCTAATACAACTACTAGGAGTGACTACAGTTATCTCATGGTTAGTGCCTGACTTACTTGACTCCTTATGAAACCTCTTAAAACATGAAAGCGGTTGAGGAAATGAAAATAATTTAAGGAAAATATTAGAAACATTTTTTCATAACAGAAATTTCTAATGATACATGACACAATAAATTCTAAGGTTAAAAATGATTACTTAATTTTCATTGAAAAAATAACTTGGGGGCACCTGGGTGGTTAAGCATCCGACTTTGGCTTAGGTCAAATCTCACAGTTTGTGAGTTCGAGCCCTGTGTCAGGCTCTGTGCTGATAGCTCAGAACCTGGAGCCTGCCTCAGATTCTGTGTCTCCCTCTGCTTCTCTCTCTCTCTCTCTCTCTCTCTTTCTCAAAAATAAATAAACATTTAAAAAAAAAAAACCTTAATGCTGGTAGTTAGGATCCCATACTAAATGTACAATAATGGCAAGCACAATATATACAGAAGTTTTAGAAACCTTTTAACTTGCAAAGCCTTTTCAAGTATATGAACTCCCTGGATCTTTGCAGCAACCCTATAAAAGAGGGGGACCAGCTACCAGTGTTTCCATTTTCTATATCACCCATGAAACTGAGGCTCACAGGCCAAATGGCATGCTTGCATTCATACACACACTTACACTTATTAGTGCAAACTAGTGCCCCAAGAGCAGTTCAAATTCAGAGCCCCTTTTACCACATCATAAGTTTGTTCCTTCAAAAAAATGTTTAAAATAACATTTCTCTGGGCACAGATGCAATAACATCCCAGTAATAATGAATGCCCTTAGCACCTTCTTTTTGGCTTCTAATACCATTCTCCAACAAAAGAGACCTGGGCTCCTTGCAGAAATGAGTGAATCTTGGATTGGGGAAAGAAAGACACAAAGTAACCCTGTGGCATCTTGAAGTGCCAGGAAGTAATTAAGTGTTCAAATGCACACACACACACACACACACACACACACACACTCAATGATGGAAGATGGTCAAAGGGACCCAGGAGCCAACTGAAAGAGCTCCCACTTGCCAGAGCCGAACAAGATAAATAACATACCACTGGATTATAACCTGCAGTATAAAATAAATATCCATGAGTCCATATGATGTAAGTAAATGACTTGAATAAATAAGTAATGGGAGAGAGGAGACAAATCCAAATATTTTCTGTACACATGCCTCCCTCTAAGAGGTGGAGTGTAATTCCAACCATTTAAGTGTGGCCTGTCCATTGTGATTTTCTCCCAAAGAGTACAGTATGGAAAAGGGGGAGAAGAAACTTTACAATGAGGACACCTGATATACACTACTTCAGCCAGAGGAACAAGTTCAACACCATAGCAGTAAGTCAAGTTGACAGTATGCACTCTCATATAATATAATTAAACTCTGTCGTCTTCCTCTCTCAAACCCATAAGTCTAATACAATCATGAGAAAAACATCAGAAAATCTGAATGATGGAACATTCTACAAAATGCCCTGACCAGTCCACCTCAAAACTGTGAAGGTCATCAAAAACAAGGAAAGTCTGAGAAACTGTCTTAGCCAAGAGGGACCTATGGAAACATGAAAATTAAATGGAATGTGGGATCCTAAATAGGCTTATGGGACAGAATAAGGATATTAGGTTAAAAAAAATGAAAGAAATCTAGATAAAGTATCGACTTTAGGTAACAGTAAAATATCAATATTGTTTCATTGACGGTAACTGAGATACCATACTAATATAAGATGTTAATTATAAGGAAAACAGGTGCACTGTATATGGAAACTCTATCTTTGCATTCTGTAAATCTAAAACTATTCTAAAATCAAGTGTTTACTGAATAAAAAAGATTAACCTCTCTGCACCAAAATCAAATACATGACACATAAACTATTTACACAAAGGATGGGCCTTAATTTAGACTAAACAAGGAAACTTAACTGTGATTTCTATACATTGGCCCCCATGAGAGCCCAAATGTTTCAGTCACCTAAATGTTGGGTGATGAATATTAAAAAATCATAAGATCATCTATAACCTATAGGTTATCCTTCCTCACCATTGAGCAGACTAGCAACAGACCAGAAGCAGCAGCTGCAAAAGAAGCAAGGGAAGCTTTAAGAAGAAGAAGGAGGAGGAGGAGGAGAAAAGGAAAAGTGCGGCAGGTGGTACCACCTGGACTATCTGATTCTGGCCCCAACAATCCTCTACTGAGTGGTGGTGAGGGGTGAAAAATCAGTCACTCACAACTGGGGGAGTAAGACACAACAGCTTCAGCTTAAGTGCGTCTGTACCCAGTGTGAAAGAGATCCTAAAATTGCAACTTTAAATGCCTTGGGTATTGACAGAGCAATCCATGTGGCAGCTAAGTGGACATTAATGTACTATAAAGTACCTGTTGGAGCCTCACAAACTAAATTATTTTCCCTCCTACCTATACACCAAGAGGGTATAATCTACTGAGGAAGAAGAAAAGAATTCTTGATTTTTAAATTGAGCTAAATGGCAATGCCATGGCAGGGAGGGAGCCCAAGTTAGACTCGAGTAGGTGAAATGAGGTGTTATGCTGAGCCCCTCAGAGGCTGCTCCACACGCCCCACCTACAACAAATGCCAGGGCAATATACCATCAGTTCATGGACAGAACAGAGGCTCTTTGGCTTGAATCTCATCCACCCAGACATCCTACCTGTTTAGCACAGAAGAGCCATTTTCTATCTCCAAGAATGGTTATGTCCTCTCAGTTTTGCAAGGGAACTGAAAAGCGATTGCATCCAGATGATTCCATCACCATAGGATCCCTGACAAGGGCTCCTTTAGCCTCTCCTTCAGATGAGGGCCTCACTACCTTTCAAGGCATGTCCGAAGGGTATCCTTGCCCCTGCTGGATCCCATTTCTCTGACATCATCTCCTACTCTAACTCCATCTACTCCAGCCATCTGACCTTCTCACTGTTGCTTGTCTATTCTATGCAAAGTTCTGCCTCGGGGCCTTTGCATTTGCTTTTTCTCCTATGTGTAATGCACTTTTGCCTTATACTCACATGACTTGCTCCCTCACCTTCTTCATGTCTTTGCCCAAACGTCGCCTTCTCTGTGAAGCTTTCCCTGACCATTTTAAATTGTCCTCGTTAACACATCTATCCCCAATACTCTGCCCTCCTTAGTGGCTTAATTTTTCTCTATAGCATCTATGATCATCTAACATACTACATGTTTTACTAATTTATTTTTTATTGTCTTACTTTCCCCTCTACAGTACAGGCTCCATGAAGTCAGGGTTCTTTATTCACTGATGTACCCTCAGCACTCAGAACTGTGGCTGTCACATGTCACTCAATTCATATAAATTCATGAACAACTAAATTTTTAACTTTCAAACTTTCCACTTAATAAACAAGTCATATTTATAGGAAGCTTACATACCACCCCTCTAAAAAAGTTAATTCATGATATATATGCATACAGCATTCTGCTTTTACAACATTATAAACTTTTCATTAACCTCTCTTTTTTAAGGCTGGTTTTGGGGTAGAAAATACTATCACCCTACATATTAAAAGCGATGACAATGACACAGGTTTCTTTTGTTTATTATTAGGTACTAAGTGGGAAATTCAAAATTCAAGTGAAATTCATGCCTCATTCATCCTTCTCCTCCTCTCCTCTACACAGAGCCCAGCACACTGTTGTCCGTGTGTGTCCATACAAAGACTTATGCATGAATTTCAAACCAGCATAGAAATCAAAATGTAGGAGAAATGCAAATGTCCATTGGCTAGTAAATGGAAAAACAACATGCAGTGTGTTTATACAATGGAAAACCAATCAGCAATAAGAACAAATGATCTGCTGATCAGAATATACTACAATGCGAATGAACCTTCAAAACATATGCTATAGCAAAGAAGCAAAAGTCACAAAGTATATGATTACCTTACACAAAAAAATACAGAAAAGACAAATCCATAGAGACATAATGTAAATGAGTGGTTGCCTGGGGCTGAGGGCAGGAATGGGCAGCAACTGCAAGTGGCCATGAGGAATCTTTCTGGTGGGATAAAAAATATTCTAAAGTTGAATTGTGGCAATGGTTTTACAATTACATAATCGACTAAAACTCACTGAATTGCACACTTAAAACGGATTGATTTTATTAAATGTTAAATATGCTTCAATAAAGATATTCAAAAGTGGGGGGGATGGTGTTCAGAAATCATCCATAAGTTCTCTTACCATTGTGTTCTGAGTCAGTAAACAGGACAGGAAGCAGGGGAAACACAGCCTCCAACAGCCATCTTGTACAGGGCAAAAACTACCACTTAAATTATCAAAGGGAGAAAAAGCTGATACTGAAACCAAGACCTCCTAAGATATATTACAGCATCACAACAGAGCACTGAAAATAAAATTTACGGATGGGCCCTGCCCCTCTGGGCATTTCCCAACTGGAAGGAATGAGATGTTCAGATAAACTCCCAACTTAAGAACATTTTAATGTCGAGCTTCCAGAGGAGGAGAAGAATTCATCCCGTGTTCATTCATTCATATTTCAAAACTTTATTTAGAACCTACTTGTGCCCAACCTATAATGGAATCACCTGCTAGGTGTTGGTGACACGTAAGATGCATCAAACACAGTGAAGTCCAGAATAGCTCTGATACTGGCACCCGAAACTCACTCAGTAAGATCCAGAAGAGAACACTTCATCTGTCTCCCTACAGCTGAGGTTCCTAGGATGATAGTGGAAGAGGGTCAGGCCAGTCCACAAATCCATCTCCCTCCAGGATTCCAAGAGAAGGATTAAAGCCCTGGGATGTGCTCATGGGGCTGACCCTGAAAGAAGTGAGTGCCTGGGGTGTTTTACATGTAATTCCCTCCCTCCCTTGAAGGGCCGTCTGGGGTTCTGCTTCACTGTCAGTCTCTTTCTCTCAGGCAGACAGTTCATCCGTTGAAATCAATAGGTAGGAAATCAATAAAATGCAAACATGGCACTTTGCCTTTGCTGGTTTAGACTCTCTCCCTTCAATCCTGAAAACACCGCAGTGTTTCCTTTACATCAGCCCCTTGGTGACTTAAAAGCCTCTTCAGTTTTCACCATCTAACCATTTTCCTCAGCTCTGATGTGAAGTCGCTTTGTCGTTTACCCACGGAAGGCAACTATCCCCAAACCCAGGGATCTGTGCTGTGAATTCATTCAACCACTACTTACTGCAGACTATTTCAGTAGCTTTGAGCCACCCGATCAGCCCAACATAAGACTGTACATGGAAGTAAACATGAGCAGATTGTGTTGTGTCAGCTCAGAGGTGTCTCAGATCGCCTATGACTGAGGGAACAGGTTCCCCATCCCTGGACAAATTTAGACAGAGTTTATGATGTGTCACAAGCATTGCTCAAGCGTTGGTCTAAATGACTGTTAAATCCCCATCTAACTCTGAGATTCTCTTATTCTAAATGGAGGTGATCAGATCATAAAAGCAAAATGGTAGTGGTCAGTATCAGACTGGACAAACAAGGCCCTGCCCCACAGAAATTTTCAGAAACATCTGGAGAGAAGCAGATTGTCAAAGGCCGGACAAACTTAAGTCGAGGAAGTGGAGCATGGCTGCATTATTAACAGTGGGACCATAACGGTACAAAGCAACTTAAGAAGTCCAAAACATCAAGATAAACTGTGAGGAGAGTATCTGCAGCAGGATAAGATTGGAACTGGGTTCCAGATTCTCCTCTGCCATGGACTGTGCTGGCTTCACAACCTCGTGCAAGTTACGTGACCTCTTTCCAAACATCAGCTTCCTCATCTGTAAAATGGAACTAAACCAAAGAGTTGTCATAAAGATTAAATAGGATACATTTGAAAAGCCAGGAAGTCCCTAGTGCATATGAAGCCTTCCAGATCTTGGGGCTCGTTATTATTCATTCTTATGCCATCCAAGTGTTTAATTTTCTAGCTCATCAGCATGGAAAGAAACTGTCAGATGCCCCACAAATTGTGCTAGAGAGGTGTGGCCCCAGATAAAATGCCAGGCTGACTGACCATAGATCTAACCCATGGGGCACCTGTTAGACATCCTGTGAAGATGCCTGGCTGAGCAGACTCCTCAGAAGCTTCATTACCACCTACAGGGAAAGCATCTTAATGACAGCTCTATGCCATCAGACCACCTGCATTAGAACTGCCTGCAGTGGGCTGGGTCAGCTCTGAGATGGCTGTGCAGACATGTCACTCTGATTTCTGTCTCTTTGGGGAAGACTGCTTCTTGGATTGATATTAATTTTAAGTTTAGAATATATTTGTGTGCCTTGCGATTTGAAATTATGCAAAAGGAAAAAAATCATTCTGTCAAAGAAATGCAGCCAAGCCACTTGAGATGGTCACGACAGAGTCACAGGCCATGTCTGCATATGCACCTGAACTGAGACATAGCATACCATAATCGTCAGTTACGATGCTCGTTGCGGAAATCAAGGGTCATGTGAATGGGACAGATAGCCAAATCGTGTGCCTGATTCAGCCCTGTGAGTGACAAAGAAACATCCAATGAATCCTTCACAGCTTCTTTGACTTCACTACCATTTCCCCACCGAGTCTGACCAAGAGGATCAGCTGGTGTGCTTATTAAAGGCAGGTTTCCAGACCACTCTTCTGGAGTCTCAGTTAACCGGTCAGTAGGGTGGCCTGAGAATCTGTATTTGAACAAGCATCCAGGGGATTCATGGGAGCAAGCAAGTTTGGAGAATACTTGTCTTAGGACCAAACCATTTATCATTGATTTTTCCTTCTTTTTTATTTAATGTTTATTTATTTTTGAGAGGGGTGGAGGGGGAGAAAGAGAGGGGTGGGACACAGGACCTGAAGCAGGCTCCAAGCTGACAGCACAGAGCCTGATGAGGGACTCGAATTCACAAACCATAAGATCATGACCTGAGCTGAAATCAGATGCCTAACTGACTGAGCCACCCAGGTGCACTGGTTTGATTTCTTAATAGGCACTAACTGGGGGCCTGGGATATGCCAGAACCTTCTTATAATGATGCATGACATGCCTCTCAATCCTCCCAATTTTGCTGTGATGTAGTGAAGGTTACCCCCACTTCAAAGACAGACACTGAAGCTTAGTGAGGTAAGTGATTAGCTCCGTAACTGCTAAAGCTAGGGTTCCAGCACAGTCTTATGACTGTCACCGGGGCCTTTTTCCATGAGCTCATGTTTGCCGCAGTAATTTAAATCACTCCTCTATCAACAGCTCCAAGACCGATGACCCAGGCAGCCATACGGGACTAGTCATGGGATCTTCCCAGACTAATTCTGACATAGCAGCAAACAGCAGCTGCATTTCCAATGGGATGTCACTGGCTGCAAATGACACCCTGCCCATCGCATGGCCTCTTCAGACATCCTGTGAAAATGCCCTAAGAATGCTCTTGCAAAGTGTTTATTTTCTCTGGTAATACTAAATACAAATGTTGTCTCCATGGAATCTGGTAGCTTGGGGCCTATGTATAAGTTTATAAAAGTAACTACTGCCTCCACACGGTTCCCTACAGAGGCCTCACTATATATATCATTAGTTCACAAGCTTCACCGTTGGGTAAAAATGCCATTAGAAAACGTATCATTTACCCAATAGACTGAAATGGATCCCAAGGAGCTATTCCAGTCTATCAGGTAATTATGGGGGAAACCCTGTATTATTTACTGGAGAAAATGGAACACCGCCCTGGGAGACATGAAGGTCCATCCCTGCTCTCCGTGATAAAGAGATGATCCCATTCTGTGATAACAACCATTGATTTCTGGGACTTTTTAAAGATCCTTTTCTTGCTTTTATTTTATTTCATATATAGCGAATGGCTCCAAGCCAACTGTAAATAATGAAATATCTAAAAAATTCATTGTAATCCCATTCAGAGCTTTATTTAGCAGAAGGGAGCACAAAATCCTCCGAAATCTCATTTATTTCATGACTACGGTAATGACCATTTAAACAGGCAGCATATGGCATCCGCTCATCTCACAGGGCCTTTCAAAGCTTCGAAGCCGTGGGCACAGAGTCAAGTGACCCATCCTCAAATGCAACCTCTCTGGGGATTCCATCCAGAAACACAGTGAATAACAAGGACTTACCCTTCAATCTGGCTATTCCAAGTCTTAAGGATTGCTGGGCTGGACTTCTGCCTCCTCCCCAGAAAGTCACTCTTCAGGACCTTGGACTGGAGTATTCCTGTATCCCCAGGACCCACCACAGCTCCTGGTGCTCTAAGGACATGCGATAAGCAGGCATTGAATCAAAGGGCCCTTCTTCCAGCTCTAACATCCTAGAACTCAGCCACCGTTATCCACTGCTTTGTCCTGGAGCCTACAACAGTGCTGACACAGAATCAAATTATCTCTTTAGCGGGGCGCCTGGGTGGCTTAGTCGGTTAAGCGTCCGACTTTCGCTTAGGTCAGGATCTCGCAGTTCGTGGGTTCAGGCCCCGCGTCAGGCTCTGTGCTGACTGCCGGCTCAGAGCCTGGAGCCTATTTCAGTCTGTGACTCCCTCTCTCTCTGACCCTCCCCTGCTCACGCTGTCTCTCTCTCTCTCTCTCTCCTAGAAATAAATAAAAATATTTTTTAAAAAAAATTATCTCTTTAGCTGGTGGGTGTTTGTTCATTTCCTTTTGCAACATGACTCAATGGCTTTATCATACGTCCTTTACTTCTTGGGCCTCCATCATCGTCCATGGCCCTGGGCAGATAATGGAAAAAGTATAACGAGGGGAGGAGGGTAGGAACATAGCATGAGAATCATCCTTGAGTGGAGAGAGGGGCAAAGGAAGGCAATGAGATGCTGCTCAAATGCAGGAGAGGATCAGGAAAAGCACAATAGGGAAAGAGCATGAGGAACTGGAAAATAGCCAAAAGCAGAAGATGGACTCTGTTTAGTCACTTAAAAGTGCATTTCCTGAACTTGTGGAGTGTGCAAATCCCTGTGCTAGACACACCCCGATGAGACATGGGGAAGAGCTGTCACTTCTTAGCGAAGGACCCACAACACTCCTGGTTGTCCACTTCCTCGGAGAAGCATGACTCCAGACTAAGGAAAAAAATAATGATAATTAACAATAATAATTAATGCCAAATCAAAGAATCACACAGAAAAGATAAACTTGGGGATAAGAAGGCAGAGCCAAGAGGGAAAGTTCCAGAGGAAAGGACAGTAAGCAACACACCTCAAACCCCTGGTGTGAGGCTAATTTGCTCTATTTTACACATTCTATGCAGGATTCAGCTAACAGTCATGATTTTTGGAAATGGGTTTTAAAACTCAATCTCTGTGACCCTCTGCTACCTCAACACCAGATGGGAAGCTCCTTTAGGGTGTGGTTTGGGCAGTGTTTCCAGCCTGAAGAATTAGACTTCCTTGTGCCTAGTAGACACCAGGCCTGCTGAGAGCTCACAAGCACACAAAACACAGTCACTCATCCTCAAGGAGTTGGCCATCTAAAGATGGGGACCCACAAGCAAACAGGCCATTTAAATATCTGTGATGTGATGTCTTAGGATAGAAGTATGTAATGAGAGGGCCGTCACTTAGATGCTATAATACAGATTCCGCCTCCAGGAAATCATCTACAATTCTGAAGGTTACCTTGTAAGAGGATTGATTTCTCTGTATGTCATATACAGATCATCTTATAGAAGTATACTCCTGCAAACAGAACGGGGTAAAACGGCACAACTGGGAACACCTTTAGCAGGAAACACCTTTAGTTTTGTCTCTTTTTATCAACCATGTGATATTTTGGTTACGATGGCCTTTGAGAGTATTTCATGAGTGAGGTAGAACTGCTCCCCATAAACCACCATCATTCATTCATTTATTTATTTTTAACTAAAATGAATCTCTTCATTCACTAGGTTCTCTTGTTGGAAGTCGAAGCAGGATTGCTTCAAAAGAAGTGTGAGGGAATAGCCTCATAAAGCACCTGATATTCATTTAAATATACGTTTACTTTCATACTACATATTTGCAACTTACTGAGATTTTATTCAGAGATGTGCAATTTCTAGTGCCAGAAACAGCAAGCAAAGATGCCCTTTCACTACCCAAAGATGTATACCTAGGTGTCTGTATTTTAAAACAATGCCCATAATCAGTAAGAGCCACAAGTTCTAAATCACACACTGCTATTAGCATATTGTATTGTATTAGCATTACTCAAATAACATCATAAACATGTGTGAGGTTTTACAGCAGAAAAAAAAAAGGAAACCGCAAATGTACCAAGTCCTTTCTTAGAAGAGCTAACGGTTTTAAGATCTTTATTATTATTCTTTTTAATCTGACTCTGTACAACATCACAGCATGCTCGACAATTTTACTTGAAGCAGTTAACTGTGGGAGGAAAAAAAGTTGAAAATTTCTTGGAAAAGATTGTCCATTTCTACCTGCTAATGCACAATCTAAAATGACCATTTATATGCACAACCATTTACCTGATGCATAATACTTAACTCGAAAATTATCACTAAGAGGTAGTGCCAGTGCCAGCATTTGAGCACAGGGTTTTGGTGCAAATGCTAAAGCATTTCTACAGATAATAAAGCACTCAACAAAGTGCCCTTTGTTAGACAATAAAAATAAATGATTTCAAAAGCCATCAACTGGTGATGAACAAATACATTTTATAGTAAAGCAGTTGGAGATTTTGGGGTAAGCTCATATTTACCACAATGTGTTTGTTTTGTCTTTTGTTTTTGTTTCTTTTCTAATCACAACCTACTCAGTATTCTCCATCTATAGCTTATCTTCATTTTTTTCTATTAATAATAAAAAGAGCCACTGCCATTTATGGAATCCTTCTTTGTGCCAGGACTGGACTAAGGAGTTTGCGGTTTTCATCTTACTGACTCTTCATGTCTCTTTATGAGGCAAGTTCTATTATGACGCCCTGGGCTACAGGGGAATTTGTGCAAAGTAAGCGCAAAATCACATCTTTTTCAAGGGATTTTGTAGCTTACAAAGTGTTTTGACATAGCTGGTCTGATTTGTGTGGCCTGGCTGCACATCTAAGAGGTTAGAACATTATCTCTTTTTTAGTCACAAGGATACCACGACCTACAGAACTGAAGTGACTTGTCCAAGGTGATGTTTGCCAAATGGTTGTAACAGACTGCAAAGAAACAAAAACAAAGAAACCGGCCACAATGCTTCCCTTTCCTGTAACCACTCTCCTCTGCAATGTAACTCTGTGGTCCCTCTCTCTTTCCCCCTGAATCTGAAACAGCCTGGGGATATGCTTTGATCAATGCAATATGTTAGAAACAGTAATGTACTAGTTCTCTGGCTCAAGAGATCTTGCACTCTCTGTGTTGCTTCTGCCAAGAGAACAAGCCCATGTTAGCCTGATGGATGATGAGAGACATGTGGGCCGGCCACTCCCACGGGCCCAGGTGACAGCCTGCAAGCCCCAAATTAAAGCTGCCTAGCTAACAATCAGCTCACTGTAAATATGTGTATGAACCCAAATAACACAAGCCCAAAGTGCAGAACCACAGAACTGTGAGCTAAAAAAAAGACCCCCAAAAAACGTGGCACTAAATCTTGGGACAATTTGTTACACAGCAAGAACTAACACAGTGACATTGCTGAAAAGAGTTCCAAGAGCCAATGCTGTTTCAACAGGTATGTTTTTTTGTTAGTTACCTAAAAGCTAGATTACTTTGCAATTAAAAAACAAATGTTGGGGATGAAAGTGTTAAAGTAACACTAGAAGATGAAAATATGGAATTATTTGCTTTAAACAATGAGTAGGGTAAATTATTCCTATGTGTGTGTGTGATTTGTTATCAGATCCTACCCAGTATTCTACCAAGAAACAATGTCTCTCTAGCATTAACCATCATTATTGCCTTACTTACTTACTTGAATGACTGCATCCACTGTGACTACATGCCCAATTTGAGCTCTGAAAATATAATGAGCATGAAAAACTTTTAGTGGCATTTACATACACAAACATTTTGTTTTTAATTAACATTGCATTAGCCCAATATTCTCCAAACCTTATTCATTTACATATCACTTTCACAATCTTTGCTAATCTGCAAACTACCTATATTGCTATTTACTGAATATTTTTCTTTAAATGAAATTCAAATTGACTCACATTTTTTACATTGCCTAATCTTAAATGATAATACGCATGAGATCACGTTTTATAAACTAATTATATATTTTTCTACCTGACTGTTAAAATAAAAATGTGTATATTCAGCTGTGTACCACCTAAAATCACTTTGCTTGCTATATTCTGAAAAACACTGCATTGTCCATATTTAATTAACTTCAAGTCTTTACCTTTGAATACCAGCTATAAGAGAAAAACAACTTTCAAGGCTTTTATGGGCCAAAGGGAACTCTAATGGAGATGACAATTCCACTGGTGACTTACTTGAGCAATACCCCACCATGTGAAGAACCATGCACAAGTGCTCTAGTCCTTGGCGCAACAGGCAGACACTATTTCCATGATCCCATCTGAGCTTTTGGCTCTTTTCAGCACTCATGATCTGAATAAGCAACGTGAGGTAGGACAAGGTAAATATCACCAGGTCCTCAGTGGTTTTGGGGCCATGCAACCATTCACATTCATCCATGTGAACCAGAAGATGAAATGCAAAAGCTATTGGATGGTTCCCAATTCCCCCACACCCCTTCTGAATACATTTGATCCTCGACATAAGCTCTTAAGTAAAAGCATTTAAAGCTACCATTTCTGGGGCAACTGAGTGGCTTGGTCAATTGAGCATCTGACTTCAGCTCAGGTCATGATCTAGCAGTTTAAGTGTTTGAGCCCCACATTGGGCTCACTGCTATGAGTGCAGAGCCTACTTCAGATCCTCTGTCCTCCTTGCTCTCTGCCCTTCACCCACGTTGTGCTCTCTCTCTCTCTTAAAATAAATAATCTTAAAAAAAAAATAAAGCTATTGCTTCTGTGTTGTTCACAAAATCAAGACTCAAAAAATGACCTCTCTGGGACAAAGAAGATGCCTGTGCCTCATCCAAGCAGATAGCTGCTGGTCCACAAAACAATAGCTTCCACCCTTAGGGACATATTTTTTGCCCCTTGGATTATTGTTCACAAACAATATCAAGGAAATGCCATAAATGCAGTAAATCTTAACTTAAACAAAACATGGGATAAAATACTCCATGGTTTCTTTGAAAATAAGATGGTAGGCTTAAGTGAATTACTGATAGCCAAAAGTCACTGTAACCAAGAAGTATTGACTAATGGGTTCATTTCTACAAGCCTGATCATAGGGTATTTGTTAGAGTGAAAACCACAGGTTCAAATCCTCTTCAGGTTGAATTTCAGGTTGGGCATATTATTCAGTTTCTATCTTATCAGGGTTTTTTGTTTGTTTTCTCCACGTAGTATGGTGGTAATAATGGTAGTTACCTTGTAGGGTCCTTGTGAGGATTAAATGAGCTAATTCATTCAAAACTTAGAACAAGACCTCACATGTGTTAAGTACTTAATTAACACTGGATATTACTACTGTTGGTAATTCAGATCATTTCTTTTTTATGTCAGTATGGGATGTTCGACTGGGTGCCACAGGCTTTATTCAGCTCCGCATGTTTGCCAGACCCTGGAAGGAATGTGTATAAATCATGCTGATTAACTATGTGTGAGTATACAAAGATAGAAAGAGCTCATGTGATAGATGTCAGAATGAAAGTTCCAAGATACCTTGACAAGCAGAACATTAGGAACACAGACAAGAAAACTTAATTTAACAAGGATAAAAGTGGGGTGTCTGGGTAGATCTGTTGGTTAAGCATCCAAACTTGATTTGGGCTCAGGTCATGATCTCAGGATTGTGAGACTGAGCCCCACATCAGGCTCTGTGCTGAGAGTGAAGCCTGCTTGGAATTCTCTGTCTCTCTCTGTCTCTGCCTCTCCTCTCCTGCTAATACACTTCCTCTTTCACTTTCTCTCCCTCTCCCTAAAAAATAGAAGAGGAAGAAAAGAAAAGACAGGCTAAAAGCAAAGTCCTCCATGGCCAACTACAACTGTGTACAGAAAACCTTACTTCATGAGAAAGTCTAGTTGGCCAGTGGCTAATGTGCTCTACACGACTGAAAAGAAATGAAAAAGTCATTGAAATCTCACCTTGAGGAAATAACCTAGAGACCCATCTTCCAGGAAGGGAACACTTCCACAGCCCTCAGGACTGACAAGATCACATCTAATACATGGTGCTCAGCTCTTGGCACACGTTTTAAGAAAAGTAAGATGAATAGCAGGCTGCAGAAAGCATAGAAACCAAGTCACCTAAGAAATGGCCAACTGTCTTAGGGATATCTCCCTTGGGCAAGAGAACCAAGTTGATCAGCTGACATTTATGAGCACCTACTATGTGCCAGGCTGTCCTGGGCACCCGGAGTCACATGGCGAACAAGTCAGACAGTGCCTCTGCCCTCAATAACTCATATCCTAGTGCGGAGAGTCACACAAGAAATGTGTAATCAAACAAAGAGCATCTATGGCTTCAGGCCCTCACAAGTTCTACAAGGCAGATAAAATAGTTTATGCAATGTCTTTCTCAGGACATGACTCCAAGTGGAAAGATAGGAAAAAGACCAGATGGAAATAAGGATAACATGCTATGTTAGCTGTAAAGCATTTATCAAAGTGCCTGGCACATAGTAAAAGACTCAGTAGCTGGTGATAGTTACAACAACATGAGCAAATATTTCTACAGCACTTAAGTAGGTGCCAGACTTTGCATATATTAAGTCAACTGTCAGGTAGGAATTCTTTCTATCCCATTTTACAGATGATGACACTAAGGCACAGGATGCTTAGTAAGTTGCCTATGATCACAAGAATGACCAGCTTAGTGAGTTATATCCTAGCTCTGGATCAGGCAGCCTGACTCCAAAGCTTAGACTCTTGGCTATTATAATGCCTTCCAAATACTGAAAGATCATCTCATCAAAAGGGAGAGTCTGGTAGGCCAGAAGACAGAAATAGAACAAAGTTAGGAAGTTCCTTCAAGGAATATCAATCAACAAATGGTCCCTGGACACTTGGCATGTTTTCAGCACCCTGCTAGGCACGAGATTGTGATGAAAACCACATGTTTATATTCAGAGCAGACTTGCAGCAAGTGAGACAGCATTCCTGGGATATAAACTATCCTATGGTGTCCATGGTTTTCACTCCTTACTCTGCCCTTTCCTTCTTCCTTCAGTGACCTTGTTACCTGTATCAGGAACATCCGATCTTGAAAAGAATCTGCTTGGTGATAAAAGAAAAAATGCAAGATACGACTTAGTGCTTTGCCTGCCAGAGATTTTTTTTTTTTAATAAAATGTTACAGGAGTCTAGTTTTCTGGTAAATAATCAGTTTCTAAGTTGAAGGAAAGATATAAAACTCCATGTACATAAGGTCAGGTGTGGAAAAACCCTTGCTTACACACGCAAAAACAAAAACAACACAACAAAACATGCTGGATCTTCCTTTGATGCAATCCTAAAAAAATGCACTTCCTTGGGATCTCATGTCCAACTTTCTTATTTGCACTTCTGTGCTCCAACATCATCAGATGCAGGGTGATGCTGGAAAGGTATTGCAGAGCTACCTGGAATTGGTGATACAAAAATTCTAGGAAACCATTGAACTATGACAACAATAACAACGGTAATAGTAGCTAATAATTACTGAACATAATGATGTGTTTGGCACTGTTCTAAGTATTTCACCCAGAGTTCCGCACTTTTATTATCTCAGGTTGGAAATTAGAAAGCTGATTTCTTAAGGGGAATATGTAAAGTTACTGGAAAAATATTCTATTTTCTGGTGAGACAACAGATGGTCCAATGGCGAGCACTGAGCTACATTTTTCCTTCCGACCTCCATGGGTCTTAAGGAACTCGGAAACTAACACTGAGGAGCTGTCTGAGAAATTAACCAACCGACCCTTCGCAGGTGCTTAATCTGTTCCTGATATTATGCGAGGTATCTTTGTTTTGAAACAAGCAATCCCATCATGTCGCAAGGGCAGAGATGGCACCTCCCCAGGACCTAGCTGAGTGCACATAGTAGATGTTCAATAAATACCTGCCGGTTGATTAGTTTCCTCCTCTGTGCCCAGCCTCAGCCTGGAGCACATGAAAATGAAGATATTATTCTTGGTGTTGGTGATGCTCTTCTCTTTTCATCTGCCACCTCTTTTTTGTCCTTTAGAGCCTACTTGAAATTCTACTGGGCTCAAGAAACATTGAAGGAGGTGCTGAATCCTCAGGCTACTCAGAGATAGCCCAGCTAAAATCATTTTCTAGGGTCAAGAAATAGCTTTCCCCAGAAGAGAAAAACAAAGGGGGAGGTGATGGTGCTGAAAAAAAGGCAGAAGAAGAAAAATCAGAATGGAGAAAAGGAGACAAGGAATGGGAAACAGAGATCAAAGACAGGAGAGCTGTGGACCATTTCCAGCCTCATCCCAGTGATACAGTGAGCTCCTTGAAAGGCACTGTTCTCTGAGAAGAGGATTTTGTTCACAGTCTAACAGGTGTGGAGGCTTAATTATTATTTTAACAGTGTGTTCGAGAAAAGTACAGACACTGATCTATACAATTACTCTCCTCAAATACAGACACTTGCCTCTGTTTTCACACATATAAAATGAAATCATCAGATGTACCAAATGTTGACATTTTCCCTCATGAAATACCAGATATTTCCTGAAACTTGGCTAATTATGTCCTTCACCACCCTCCACAAAAAAAAATTTTTTTTCAAAACCTCAGCCTGTCACAATGTAATTCCAAAATCATTAAAATTCTTAAGTCATATACCTGAGAAACCAAGAGAAACGGAGAGGTAGATGATTTTCTTGTCTTAACACTGAAGACTAAATCAGGCTGATATTTACAAAGCAAATCTTGGAATTCTCCAAAAGAGCGAAGATGAGCATGCCTCCAGAACCTTATAAGTGCTCATCTATGAAACTGCAGTATTCTGTATCCACACAATCAACATGTAGCCCCTGATCCCTCTCAAAGGCAGTGACATTGGTGTTGTACTTCTCCCCTCACCAGACCAAAAAGTGAGTTAGAACAGCTGCCAACTTTCAGTTTAAAGATTAGGCTCTTTGTATGGGTGATTTATTGCATGTGTATAGGTGGAGAAAACAGATTTGTTTTTTTTTTTTTTTTTGCCTTCTTTCCAGGCTTCAAGATTTTTACCTTTTTTCACTCCTTTAAAGCAGCGAAAGCATTATATATATGAGGAATCTCCCTGAACCAGATTCTGTTTACAGATATTTGGGGGAGGAAGAGGAAAAAAAGGAAAAAAAAGTCTTAAACTAATCTTCAGTTACTCATGTACAGCAAGTTCAATTTGGATGAATACCTTTGGTGAACAGGTCAATTATCAGCTGGTGTACAGATTGTAGACTTTAGCCCCATATGAGGTGGAAGGAGTGTAGTGCATGGAGGGGAAGAGGGAGAGCTGGTGAGGGAGAGCAAGAGAGAGATAAGAGAGACACATTAATAGAGACAAAGGGACAGAGACAGAGGCACACACAGTGCCGAATGCCCCAGATGCAGAGGACCCTTCTATGAAATCATTAAGTTAGTCAAGCTACCTCTGAATAAGTATTTGGTCTTCAAGTGATGCCACCTGTCACCTACTACAGCTGTGGCTCCTGAGGCAGGATCCCCCAGTTATTAAGAGCATGGGTGCTTCTGGATCAAACACCTAGATTTAGATTCTTAATTTGCCACATGCTCATGCTACATGTGATCTAAGCAGTTTATTCACACTCTCCACATCTCTGTGTCCTCAGTCTCTGTAAATAAAGCCCACATCATGGGGTTGTCAGAACAACTAAATGCAGTGAAAGGGCTTAGAACAGTGAGTGGCCCATGGTAAGGAAAGACTCAATAAACATCCACTGCTGTTATACCTTATTATCACATGACAGTCTCTGAAGGAAGGTTACAAAGAGGTTGATAATCCCGTTAGAGGCACGTCAAGCATGTGCTTCTTTGCATGGGGGCATCATGATTGCTCTTCTAACCCATTCAGTGCCAGTGGTCACCAGAACCATGGCTGGACTACCAAGGAAAGAGAGCAGCTAACTTCCAGCAAACAAACAAACAAACAAACAAAATATGTGTACTTGCTCTGACCACTGAGGCTGCTCTTTCATGTGCAGCCAGAGGTATTTTCCAGATGAGCATCCATTCGCAGAAAACTCAATGTGCCTTTTCTTTTTTCTCTTTTTTCTTTTTCTGTTTTTTTAATAGTTTATTTTCAAGTTGGTTTCTGTATAACACTCAGTGCTCATCCCCACAAGTGCCTTCCTCCATGCCCATTACCCCCCTTCCCCTCTCCCCCACTCCCATCAGCCCTCAGTTTGTTCTCGGCATTCAAGAGTCTCTCATGGCTTGCCTTCCTCCCTCTCCCCCACTATCTTTCCCATATATTGCACGTATAGGAGGATTAGGAGGAACTTAACGGAGGACCGTGGGGGAGAAGAAGGGGAAAGTCAATGTGCCTTTTCTTTAAATACACCTGTTTTTTTTTTTCTTTGCCAAACATGGCACTCCTAAAGAGAAGACAATGCACTGCAGCTCCCATTGCATCTCTAGGGACTTTTGGGTTTTAGAGCAATAAAATGCCATGAATACTAGTTCTCTTTGCCTATGCATATTAAGATGATGTCACTTGTCCTCTGCAAATGGCCTCATTGACTCAAGATGATGATGACAATTATACTGATGATGACGATTGCAGTGGTGATGTAGGGATGATGGTTAGCGTTTACTGAAAACTCTCCTTGAGCTGGCACTTGTCTAAGTGCTTTACCCAGATTTCCTCATTTCTCACAACCTCTCTATGAGATGGGTTACCTTTCTTACACCCACTTATATAGATGAGGAGACTGAGGTGCTACGAAGGTAGGTACTTTGTCCATGGTCACACAGCTAATGACTCCAGAATCTTCACTATGACATCATAACAGGTTACCTCTAAAACGGTCTAATCAATGGAAAAATCATTGGTTTGGAATTTAGGAAATCCAGTTGCTGTCCTGGTTCTGCCCAACTAACTCTCAGCCTATGTAACCTTACCTAGTTTAAGTTGCTTCACACCTTTAGTTTTAATGTCCTCCTCTAAGAAAAAGAAGCTTTCACATTAGTTGTCTGCTAAGGTCTCCTCCAGATCAACAATTGTATGATTCATTCATTCATCTAGTAATTAGTATTTGTGGATTGAGCATCTACTATGTTGTAGACACTGTATGGGTCCTTATACAACAGGAGTGAAAAACAGATGTATTTCCTGCCTTTCTGGAGCTCATAGTCTGGCAGAGGAGATAATGTTAAGCACACAAGTAAATATATAATCACAAACATGTACACATGCCCCAAAGGACAAGTACCAGGGTCCATGGAAGAGAAAGACATAATGACCCAATTTAAGTCGAGGGATTTTTTTTTGAGGATGTGATATTTAAAATAAAGACTGCAGGATAAGTAAAAGTTGGTTAGTTAAAGTGTGTAGGAAAGGTATTTCAGATAGAGAGATAAACACATGCAAAACGCTGAGATGAAGAATATGGAATAGTCCAGAAACTGAGAAAAGGCAATGTAGCTAAGACATAATGAGTTGGGGGAAAAATGGCACCAGAGAGAAGCCATGAGTGAGGCAGGAACCAGATCACTGATGTCTGTGCCCATCTGTGTCCTATCCTCAGGCTACCAGAGAACTCTACTAATCATCATAGTCAAGAATCCTTTCCTTTCCCCATCTCAGAGGAAATCAGGCTTTCCCCAAAGAAACGATGGGGATAAGGAAAAGGTACTAATTCTAAGGAAAGCCCCAGGCCCCATTAGTGCTTCAACATTTATCTACATCATTCTTTTCACCAAGAGAGACAGTCCTGGGGGAAATAGCTACCTGGATAATTCAAGTAAAGTCTCCAATATTGCTTCAAAACTGACCTGAATAATTCAGATAACTTCTTGGATTCTCCATTTCACTTCACAAACGTAGATAGAACTATAAATCCATCAAGAAGTTCTAAAGCACTCCCTGAGAAAGCCCTAGCTAAGTGCTTTAGCCCAACCTCTGGTAAGACTATGAAATTTGAAGCCTTTGGCAATTGTCTTTTTCAGACTTCCAGGTCCTTCAAATGTCTCATCTTCCAGGAAGTATTCTCTAATCATCCTTTCTCTACATGAGAACTCATTCATCTGACTAGCTATAGCTCTAGTATCATACCTGCATAAGTGGTTATCTTATTCCCACTTGCATTGACCATTTGTTCACTGGTGGTAAGCACCCTGAGAACAGAAGCTGACTTAGTCAAAGGTCTCCTTGCTGGCACCTGACACTGTGGCTGGCACAAAGGACCCCCACTTTGCATACATTGGATCTCATGGATTTAGTCACGGGTAGCCCCAACTCTCTTTCAGTGTCTAGTATGCTCCACAGTGTCCCAACCACACTACCCTGGGCTCCTTAGAAAAGGCTTTCACCTGGCAGCACTCTGTCTTCAATCATTTCCTAGCAGCCTCTTCCCAAACACACCTGTTCTGTATCCCATTTCTGCATGACCTGCTACTTCCTGCTAGGTTATAAAGGATGGGAATTGGTTGAGCCAATAAACAAATCTTTGCTAATGTGGTACCTATGTAAGGAGGTTCTCTCCCAGATATCTTCATACCATAAGCCAACCATAATGTCCAGAGTTACAAAAGACTTATAAGAATTGTGAACCGCTGGCCAGTGGTCCTCTGCTACAGGACAGTCTTTGGTAAAATCACATTGGGTGGCTACAAACTTCACTCATGGATACCCCTGACCTGTAAGTAATCTCATGAAAACAATAAAAATAATTCCTCCATTATTTTTTTAACCCCTACTGACTCCCAGGTGCTACTCCTCTCCAAGCTCTGTAAATTAGCTCTTATTAGCCCCACTTTACAAAGGGGAAAACAGACTCAAAAGGTGGAGTGACTTCCGCATGCCATGTAGGTGAAAGCAAAGGGAGGACTCAGGTGCAAGTCTCTCTAGCTCTGGCTGTTGCTACTCCACCACCTAATCTCTCTAGAAATAAAGGAATCCAACAGCCAATGGCCAGCCCTTATTCTCTTATCAAGCTCAGCAAATTTCCAACTGCTGGTAGAGAGTCATCAACAGCTGCAACACCCTCAAGAGAAAGATCAGTCTGACTTTCATCAGAAAAAGAGTTTCCACAACCTCCTTGACCTCCACCGCAGCAACTTCTTACTTGACACATCCCCAAAAGCAAGGGAATCGAGAGCAAAACTCAACTGTTGGGACCTCATCAAGATTAAAAGCTTCTGCATAGCCAAGGAAACAACCCAGAAAATTAATAGGCAACCAACGGAATGGGAAAAGATAGTTGCAAATGACATATCAGATAAAGGGTTAATATCCAGAATCTATAAGGAACTCACCAAACTCCACGCCCGAAAAACAAACAACCCAGTGAAGAAATGGGCAGAAGACATGAACAGACACTTCTCCAAAGAGGACATCCAGATGGCCAACAGACACATGAAACGATGCTCAGCATCCCTCCTCATCAGGGAAATACAAATCAAAACCACACTGAGATACCACCTCACGCCAGTCAGAGTGGCTAAAATGAGCAAATCAGAGAACTCTAGATGCTGGCGAGGATGTGGAGAAACGGGCACCCTCCTGCACTGTTGGTGGGAATGTAAACTGGTACAGCCCCTCTGGAAAACAGTGTGGAGGTTCCTCAGGAAACTAACAATAGAACTCCCTTATGACCCAGCAATAGCACTGCTAGGAATTTACCCAAGGGATACAGAAATGCTGAGGCATAGGAGCACATGTACCCCAATGTTCATAGCAGCACTCTCCACAATAGCTAAAACATGGAAAGAGCCTAAGTGTCCATCAACAGATGAATGGATCAAGAAGATGTGGTTTATCTATACCATGGAATACTACATGGCAATGAGAAACAATGAAATCTGGCCATGTGTAGCAACATGGATGGACCTTGAGGGTGTTATGCTGAGCGAAATAAGTCAGGCAGAGAAGGACAAATACCATATGTTTGCACGTATAGGAGGATTAGGAGGAACTTGACGGAGGACCAAGGGGGAGAAGAAGGGCGGAAATGGTGTGGGAAAGGGAGAGAGGCAAACCATGAGAGACTCTTGAATGCTGACAAAAACTGAGGACTGATGGATGTGGGGGGAGGGGGGGATGGGCATGAAGGAGGGCACTTTGGGGATGAGCACTGAGTGTTATGTAGAAACTAATTTGACAATAAACTATTTGTAAAAAAAAAAAAGAAAAAGAAAAAGAGTTTCCAAATAAAGAGTGCAAGAGGATTCCACATGGTTCCCAAACACCGCCCCCTTTTGTAAAATGGATGAGGATAGTGATCCTCAGATTCCTTCAGATGAGCATAGCCCCGAGCCGCTAGGTGAAGATAGCAATGGCCCCTCTACTTGCGTTCATTCTCAGCGCAAACCCATGACACTAATAGAGCATGGAAAAGTCACATGATCCTGCATCATGAAGAACTGAGCTGTATGTGTTCTTTGAGCAGTAGTTACACTTCATCTAAATGGAGTCAACATCAGCCTGAACATGAATGAGGGGAAGGGAAATAAAATCCAGTAGACACCAGGTGCTGAGCTAGGCATTTTACAGGCCTTATCTCTGACCCACTTCAGAGGGAAGTATTAACTAGAGTCCCACTGTGCAGAAGAGTAAACTGAGGCTCAGAGAGGTGATTTGCAAGGGTTTACATGGCTAGCAAATGGCAGGTTTTGGACCCATGCCTGGGTCTATCTCACTCCCAGGCTGATGCTTTTTCCATTATATGATAATGTCTCGCCTTTGCATGCTTTCTGAACTCCATTTGTTGTGATTTTCAGCTGCTTGGATGGATTGCACACTTGGAAATCCACCAAAAGCAGATACTATATCTTTAGCAATTCATGTAAACGCTAGGCCAAATTCCAACCATCTTTTTAACAAGAGAACTCTCCAGGCTGAGTAATGGGGCTTAGAAAAAAAGAAAAAGGAGAAAGGCAAAAAGTAATTCTACCTTGCAGAGGAGGCCTGTGTGATTTGGAAGGTGTGGGTGGCCGAAGCTGGCACAGATATAATCACAGCCCATCATGAGAACAATGAGGCTGTAACTCCAACTTCTGAAGAATGCCATTCATTCATTCAACAATTATTTTTGAGTGCCTCATTTGAACATAGCAAAGCACTGTGGGAGTGACGAAGAGGCAAAAAGCTTAGCCTAGCCCATAGGGAATATACAACATTCCCATTCAGAGTTCTCAGAGAGAGAGAGAGCTGGACAACTGTACCAAGGAGCACTAGATTTTTTCAAACACACCTAAATGGACACTGTTGACATGAACTTATCTCGCTTCTTTCTTTCTTTTTTTTAAATGTTTTATTTATTTCTAGGAGAGACAGAGAGAGAGAGACAGCGTGAGCAGGGGAGGGTCAGAGAGAGAGAGAGATACAGACTCTGAAATAGGCTCCAGGCTCTGAGCTGGCAGTCAGCACAGAGCCCAACGCGGGGCTCGAACCCACGAACCGCGAGATCATGACCTAAGCAAAAGTCGGACGCTTAACCGACTAAGCCACCCAGGCGTCCCGAACTTATCTCGTTTCTAAGCTTATGTGTTTGGCCCACTGCCCCCTAGTATTTCTTCCTTACTTTCCTATTCTTTCTCTCATATATCTCTAGTCCTGTTTCCTTACCTCTCTGGCAGAATGTGCTCTGCAGTGGAAAAATACCTGTCCTGGGGGCACAAAAGAACTATGTCCCATCCCAGGTCTGCAATCTTCTAGCTATATGACCTTGGACCAGTCTTCATGCCTCCCTTAGCTTCCATTTGCTCCTTGGTGAGAGAAATGTAATGATCCCTGCCTCAAGTGTTACAGGAGGATTAACTGAAATGATCATATGTGAAGACCATTTGAAAAGGACTTTTCTAGCAAACTGCTAGAAAAATATACATTTTACTAACAGTGCTAAAATTTATTAGACTATTATGTTAATGGTTAATATTTTGCTAAATAGAAAACCCTGCCAATTGGCCATTATTCCTTCTGGTTTTCCTTAGGCAAAGGCTGGCTAAGCCAAAGAGAAAAGCAAGACAAAGAACACTACTTTGTGAATTCTTCCCCAAAAGGACAGCATTGTAAGTCTGCCGTGAATAAAGAGTGTAAATTATATTCAGCATGATATAAGTAATGACATATCAATTAACTGTGTCAACAAGGTCTAAAAATATGCAAATTACTGTACTTCAATTAGAAAAATCTACATCCTCAGAGAATATTGTAAATCAGGAAATTTGGGAGACATTAAGAGTAATCAGTGAGGGAAAGCATGTACTTTTTGCCGTATCCTATTTTTATACATACATAATGAAATAATTATAGCTACACTGTATTTATGCCTCTGCAAAAATATTAAAATCTTAAGATCTTTACAATGATAAGTTAAATCTGTATTATGTTTTCAGACAACATTAATTATAAGAAAAAGAAATCTATTATCATTCAATATAAGTAAGTTGAAGCTAATTTGGACACGTAAATTAGAAATGCTGTTTTTCTGAGCACGAGAACATTAGCAAAGAGAGAGAAAGAAGAGATATCTAGATCAATTACTCAGTCTATATATGCAAAAGCTTTAGCATATTTAAGTTGTAATGCAAATTTAGGAGTGGTTAGTAACTTTTCTCAAAATTATCAAACTATTTGGTTTTTTAAGTTTTTTTAAAGGCCTTCCTGGTTTTCTCTGCTTAAAATGCATAAAGCTACCTGTTTGGCATGTATTTGCCTTTCCCTGAGCTGTCCCCTAGCTGTAACTCCTAAACAAACAGCACAAGCCAAAGCTGGGAATGTATAAGGTGATGCCAGTTTCAGTGACTGGGATATTCAGCACAGTAACAGAGGAGGGATACCTTTGCTTTGAAATGTATTTGGCATCAGTTCCAAAGATGCCAGAGGAATGCAAGGAAAAGGAACACAGGACTCAGATCAGCAGCCACTCACCTCTCCCCCCGCCTTCCAGAGTAGTGTATGGGAATGTCCTGCATGGAGACCCCCGAAAACTGATCTGTTTTACCCTTACTAATTGCAAGCTACATGAGGCTTCATCAGGACCTGAAAATTCTGACTCCAGAATGATTCTTCCCTAAGAAGTGTCCATACCCTGCTTCCTTTCCACATTCATATTTCAGGACCCAGAGTTCAACAGCATCTTTTATAAAATCAATCCCAACTACTCCAGGCTGAGTCAGTCCCTGCCTGAGCTTTATGAAGCCTGGAGCATTTTGATGCTTGGGGTGTCCACCCAGAGTCGGGGCTCCATGAGCACAGGCAATGTGCCTGTTCTCAGTGCTCCAGCACTGCACAGTGACTCCTACAAAGCGTACATCAATCCATCGATCATGTGCAATCAATCCACAGAAAGGAAGAAGAGAGACCATAGACCAGGCAACTCTTTACTAGGAAGAATGTATTTTCTTAGCACTAGGTATGCAAACTTCTATTAAAGCAGCTGGCAGTGAGTCAACCCTTTCTTTGGTTAATCCAATGAAGAATCAGAGTTAGAGCAGGTTTAATGAAAGACAGGGAAGTAGATGGAGTTTGCCTTTATGTCTCTTGCCATCCCTCTTCTACTCTCAGACCCCCTACTCCCACCAACACCCAAGAGATTTCCACTTGCCTCACGTTCTCTGAGCCTGGCTTATCCAAGTCTGCTTCTCTGGAAAACATCAGATAAGACTACTTACAATAAGGGGCAGGATTTACTATAGCACCCCTTCCTGGACTTTTGTCCTTGAACATGGAATAAAAATGTTATGCCAAAAGAATGAAGAACTAACAGAAGAATTTCAGACACTGGTAGGCATATATTTTAGGAAGCAAAACACATTTTCAGTCTTCCTTAACATACACACACATACACACACGCACACACATACACACAAGCACAATTAGGAAACTACACAGTTTGTTTGAATGTCAGCTCTGACGGGTGCAGATATTTCTTAAAATGGGGCTATAGAAATACTTTTAAGTTATTTAATTGGTGGTGGGGACTAGAGCAAGAGAAGTGATGCTATTTAAGCTGGCGAGAGGGCAATCTTCAGCCCTGTAAAAAAAATACTAATCCACCAAAATGTTTTCCAGTACATTGTCTCCATAGAGAGGAGAATGTGGTTAGTTGTTGAGATTTTTAAAAAGAAGAATACACTAGCTTCTTTCCTAGTTTGCCCAATATAAATCCTGGCATATATAAATCTATAACTGTGTAGATATAGATATAGTTGTGGATACAGACGTAGGTTATCTCATCTAGTCTGCTAGATGGATAGAGTACATATGCCATATGTAAGTCATTAATAGCCCAGACTCTTAGGCCAGCCCCACTAACTAATATGAGTTTAGACAAGTTGGTTAAACTCTCTAAGTTTTAGTTTCCTCATCCGTAAAATTGAAAGGATAATAAATTTCCTCATAGGGCTGTTGTGTAATTAAATGAGATAATGCTAATAAAAGGCCTAGTATGCGTGATGGCACAAAGTCACCCTCCACTGGATGCAAGTTTTAAGTACCTTCATAACAACAGTTATTATGTCTGCCATGAGTTTTCTCTGCAAAGAGGAGTTTGGGGACTGATGGTATTTTACAAGCTAGTACTTACCCCAAATTTTGTGAGCATATGGTACCTACTCCTTGAGTCCACATGGTTCAAAGTAATTCATCTGCCTTACTTGTTTAAGAACTCAGGGAGGTAAATATTTGGGCCAGATATGCTAATTCAAATGAATCTCCAGAAAAACAAGCATGTCAACCAGCAAGCCAAATTTAAAATAGCAAATTTAAAACCATAAATTCATGACTGTTTCTTATGCAAACCATGATGATATTGCCATCCTTTTTTTCCTCTGTATTATCAATCAGTCCATTTTTCTCCCCACTTTCCTCATTTCCCCCATTCTCTTCATTACTATGCCTCACCATCCATAGTTTTGTGTCTTAGATACTGTACGATTTATAGCAAGAGCCCCGGGTTCACATGTAGCTATGGTTCTCCTGACTGATCATGCTAATAAAGAAAATACACTCAAGGCTTAATCACCAAACTGTGGCCTGAACCTCAGAGCATCACAGGCTGCAAAGAAAGAAGTTCCAATTAACAGCTTATGGACAAGTTAAGGAGTCAGGAAGAGATGACACCAGATCTGCCTGCCTGATCCGAATGAGGCCATGGGGCCTTTCGGTAATCCATCTCTGCTTCCTCACACTCGGTGCCCGGGAATAGAGAGAGAATTTACCCGTCATGACTTCTGATTAACGAAAGTTAACTTTATTAAATGCCACAGTCCACATCCCGCCGGTTGTGTAGGATGGATATCACATTGGGATCAGGATAAATTCTACAACATTGACTTAGTCATCAGTCTGCCTAAAAATAAAGGGAGAGCTGGGGAGGAGGGTCAGTCACTCTTCTACCACTCCCAGGGAAAGGAGGAAAAATAAAACAGGAGAGAGAAACACATGCTATAAGCACAGCCCACCTTTCATTGCAGAACTCCTGCTCTAGATGCAAAGGCTTTGCAATTATTTGGCTATTACTTATCTTTAAACATCAGCTAAGGAGATCTAGCATTTTGGAAAGGTAATTATACCGTAATGCAGATGGTAGTAATAACAATTACCCACGATAAGCCCTTGCAGTGATCTTTACAAAGCAAAGCTGAAGTAGTACTGACTCGTGAAGGACCCCCAGTGGAGAAGGATGCAGCGCTCTGGCTGGACTGTCCCTTGGCAAAGGGACAAGTACGTAGGTGTTACCACTCTCACCCTGAAGGCAAGACTAGGTGCAGGTTAAAAAATTCTTATCTAAGTTTAAAACATTGCTGACATGGAGACTATTCCTGATAGTCCTCATGTGAGGTGACTCCTACCCACCTCAAGTGCTGGAGGAAAAGATTTCTTCCCCTGCCTCTTCCCAACTTTGGCCCCAATTCCCCGATCTGAAACTGCCTGCCACATGCATTTCTGTGGGGAAGGATTTATCCTACAACATGATAGTTGTTGAAACAGGGGGATCTAATTGCTTAGAAATCATTAATGGCTATAAATAGATGACTTCTGGGAGTCAATGAACTATAAGCAGAAGAGACAGTGTGTTTGAATGTCACGCTTGTGCGCTGGATATTTTTATGACTTGTCAGTGATTCCGTAAAGAACTCACACAGCAAAAGGTGCCTAGTCAACCTGTGCTGATTGAAATTGCCAGTCTGAAATAGATCGTTCTTGTTTTAAACCTTGACCACCCTTCTAGCAAATCAGGGTGTGCATTTATAATGCATTACTAAAGAAAGTTAGTATCAACCATCCAAGAAGAAAAAATAAAAGGAGGACAGAGAGGAAGCAGTATCTGATCTTTGCTATTTTCCAGGGCATAAAATAACAACCTTTGCAGGTCATTTTTATCACATTGCGGGCCGAACTGAAATTTGACCTCCATTTTCCGGCTATGCCGGTGATGATAAATTTAATGCACACAGAGCAAATGAACAGGAGGCCCGGAGAAAGTCGGATTAGTGTGGGATTATTCATTCCTGAGTTTCTACAAGGGAAAGGGACATTTCTCTCCTTAGAGTTTTCATCATGTTCCTTCCTCCGGGTGGTAGCTTGGTGCCCAAGGTAGCTTGGTACCTTGACCACTTGGCTTGAGTAATTCTACAGTCTTCCTGATTTTTCCTACACTACTAGACCCTTTTGCTCCTCAGCCTTAAAGAGGAAGGAACATCAGGGTGCCTGAGTGGCTCAGTTTTAAGCATCTGACTCTCGATTTCACAGTTTGTGAGATCAAGATCAAGTCCTACATGGAGGCTCTGCACTGACTGCACGGAGCCGCTGCCTTCAAATTCTCTCTTCCCCTCCCCCACTCGCTCTCTCCTTCCCTCTCTCTCTCTGAAAATAAATAGTTGTGTTTTTTTAAGGAGGAAGGGAAATCATTTCTCTGAGTCATTTCATTCTGTGATTCAATTCAGGTGTTCATTTTTCAACAAAGCAGTGTACAAATACCATAAACACCTCTTACAGAAATCCCAGAAATGAAGTAGGGAGGTGCCACCTTGCAAAGAAGGAACCTCTATTGGAACCCAGCAAATCCGCAGAACTTTGCCATGGGGAACGCAGAAGAAATTGAGCCGCCAATTAGCGGTTTCTTACAAGCTTGATGAATTAGTTAACATTCCCTTTAGCTGTGGAGTTTGGTTCTGTGAAGGAAGCTTACCTTTCCTGGTGGCCCACCTGCGAGATGACTTAAACCCACTTATCACAAAGCAACAAGTCATCTGTGGCCTTTTTGCAGCTTCAGACATCACTTTCCAAAATCCTCAATACCCAGGGAAATTCCATCTGTCCTCAAATTCCAGTGTCTTCCCCTTCCTGCTTCTAAGCAGAGCAACTTTTTTTTAAAAATTTTTTAATGTTTTATTTATTTCTAGGAGAGAGAGAGAGAGACAGCGTGAGCAGGGGAGGGTCAGAGAGAGAGGGAGTCACAGACTAAAAAAAAAACCAGGCTCTGAGCTGGCTGTCAGCACAGAGCCCGACGTGGGGCTCGAACCCACGAACCGCGAGATCATGACCTAAGCGAAAGTCGGACGCTTAACCAACTAAGCCACCCAGGCGCCCCAAAGCAGAGCAACTTCTGACAGCAGCTAACTTCAGGGATATCTGAGGTTGCAATCCAGTCGGTCCCTGATGAGAATAGGTGGTTGAGATTCCGTGCTGTCTCATGAAGTACAATTGCCCTTCAGATCTTCATTACTTGGAATCTCTAAATAATCAAGTGTTTTAAGTCTGTTTCGGTCACATGTGCACATGCGTACATGCATTCATTCATTTAAAACCTCACTTGCATCCTGCATCTCCTGCGATGGAAGCCATCCAATTCATTCATTCCATTCAGAAGGAAATGTAAACCCCTTACCTTGGCTTGCAGGGTCCTGGCTGCTACTCTGATATCATGTCCTGTTCTCTCTCTCTCTCTCTCTCTCTCCCTCCCTCACCTCTGCTTCAGCTGTCTCTCCCAGCTGTTCCTCAAACAGCCCATGCACAAACATGCACACGCCCACCTCAGAGTTAGGGCTGGGTTCGACTTGCTATTCCTTCCCTCGGAGACATCTTTCCCCCAGCCGTCCACGGCTTCCTCCCATTTAGGTCCCCACTCAATGAGTCCTTCTGTACTTACCCTCTAGTAATTAGCAGCCCCTTTTACATCCTCTGTCTTCATTCAGGCTCCTCTAGCCTGAGGCAAGGACTTACCAGCCGAGTATTATTATTAGAGGTGATTCTAGGTCACCAGAGTGAACCAGTGCTGAGGAGGAACAGGGCAAGAACAGTGCAGCGAATCCTGGCTGAGGGAGGGCTGCTCTCCCAGGAGAGCTTTGGAGGAAGCGACAGAAATGCGAAACTGTTGCAAGCAAGGGACCTTACTCTTCAGCTCTTCGGCCGCAGCTGCCTCAGAGGTGGCCTAGAGGGACGAGGTGCAAGGTAACAGCAGCATGTGCTACCTACCTCTCTATCACCTGGCTTGGATTTTTTTCCTGAAGCTTCCATCCCCTGACACAGTGTATATGATTCGTTGATTTATTTACCCTGTATCCCTTTTCCCTTCCCGCTCCCATCCCAATATACACATACATGTATGTTCAGTGAGAATACAGATTTAACAGGCTAGATCTCCGCTACTTCCTGACACCTAGAAAAGTGTTTCGCAGAGTTTTTTAGATGAATTAACTTATTTATTAATTTATTTGGTCATGTATGTAGGTAGTAAACATTGACTGAGCTGTACCTGGGGTAAGTGCTAGAATGTCAGAAGTGACAGAGGCTCAATTCTGTACAGCCAGGTTCTGTTTTCTAGATGCTTCATAAAACTCTGCCTGGGGCCCCCAATACAAGTCAAATAATACTCAGCAGGGAGAGGGTATGTCATGTATTTTTGTTGTTGCTGTGGTTCCACAGCGTCTAACACATGTCCAGGACCATGCAAGATACTCAAGAAATCCTCTTGCATTAAGCTCCATGTCTATCATCTCTGTCCTGGATAATCTACAGTCCAGTGATTAAAACAGCCATAGAAAGTAATAATAATAAAACAGCATAAATGCAACAACTGAGATCTCTACAGAGAGCTACATGAGTAATGAGAGGGAACAACAATTGATCTGGAGAAATCAGGGGGGAAAAACGTGCGCAGAAGTAGGAACATTTTAACCAGGTGTTGAAGAATGAGTAAGAGTTTGCCACTGAAGGCAATACATGCACCCCTGGGAAAAGGGACGTCTTTGGGGATGTTCAGATAGCTGTGTGACATTACACAAATCTGGAGCATGAAGCACATTGGCAGGGACTGAACTGTGTAACACAGGCTTCATCAGCCAGATATAAATTCTTTTAAAAAATCAAATGTGAGGGGCGCCTGGGTGGCTCAGTCGGTTAAGCGTCCGACTTCAGCTCGGGTCATGATCTCATGGTTCGTGGGTTCGAGCCCCGCATTGGGCTCTGTGCTGACTGCCAGCTCAGAGCCTGGAGCCTGTTTCGGAGTCTGTGTCTCCCTCTCTCCTTGGCCCTCCCCTTCTTATCCTGTCTCTATCTCTCTCTCAAAAATAAATAAAACATTTTAAAAAATCAAATGTGAAGACTCTGATACCAAGTGTTAGTGAAATGTACAGAAGCAGACATTGTCTTACGCCATGGGTGGGGATGGCAATTCGTGCGACCTTTTAGGAGGACAGTTTATTGATGTCTAGTAAACTTGGAAATATAATCACCTCACAGTTGAGCCATTTCACTTCTGGACAGACACCTAAGAGGAATGCTCTTACAAGCCAAAAGGGACATCTACGAGGATGTAATTAACAGCACAATTGATAACTGTGAAAAACTGGGGCAAATCTAGGTCTCCATCAATAAGGGAATGCATGTCTATACGCAGTAAATAAATCATAGAATTTATTTATAAAAGAGTTGAATGAACTCGATTTACATAATCAACATGAAGAAATGTTATAATATTTTTAAAACAACAAGTCACTAAAGAGCACATGCATCATGACACTATTGTGTACATTTTGAAACTCACAAAACTCTAGACTGTGGAGTATGCTCTTACATAAAAAGTAAAAGTATGAAAATAGGAATAGCTTCCTGGTGAATAGAGGTTACCTCAGAGATGAGAGAAGCTAATGGGCTTGGAAAGGAGGCAAATGGAGTTTTACTGTATCTAAAACGTGTCATTTCTTAAGAAAAAAAAACTCAAAAATCAGAAGCAAACATGATGAAGTGTGAGCATTTGTTAAATATAGATGTTGGATACATGGGTGTTTCTTAGACATTTGTCATATTAGTCTGTATTTTTATACTATTTAAAAATATTTAATTTTTTTAGTGGTCAACTAAATTTCCCTTGAAAGATAAGACATATTGTTTTCATTCCATAGCCTCATTTTTAGTGAGTTGACTCTGTTTTCTGTATTAAAACAAAAACTCAGAGACTATTTACTCCATTCATTAATCCAAACTTTTATTCAATCAACAAACATTTATTAAAGTGTCTGTTATGTAAAAAGCTACCTTTCTACACAACTCTGGAGGATATCTATGAGCTCAAAAGACAAAATCCCCAGTTTCAATGAGCATATAATTTGTCAAGAGACAAAGGACATACACATTCAAATAGCATCCAATCTCTAAATATAGAGATTATATGCCACCAAACTACATACCCTGATGCATCTTATTTCTTATTGGCATGTGGCTGGTATTAGTGAAAAATAAAATTGGAGCCATAAATAACAATATCAGCTCTTTCATATCTCAGCAGTTCTCAAGATCTAAAAAAGTAATGGCAGAAAAACCTATACCTCAGGTTCTGACTTTCTTTTTTTTTTTTTAATGTTTATTTATTTACTTTGGGAAAGAGAGAGCTTGCAAGCATGAGGAGAGGGGCAGAGAGAGAGAGAGAGAGAGAGAGAGAGAGAGAGAGAATCCTAAGCAGGCTCCGTCCTGTCAGCGCAGAGCCTGATGCGGGGTTTGATCCTACAAACCGTGAGATTATGACCTGAGCTGAAATCAAGAGCTTAACAGACTGAGCCACCCAGGCAACCCCAGGTTCTTACTTTCTTGAGGACAAGGAGCCAGCCCTCATTCCCATTAACATACAAGTGGGATGGAAGGAGAAAATCAGGACAAATGGTGGGTCCCCTCCCCTGGGTGCTGTTCACACGCAGAGTCAGCCATTTTTTACTAAAGTGTAATTGACCTGTAACATTAGATTAGTTTCAGGTGTCCAACATAATGATCCAATATTTGTATACATCCAAAATTATCACCACAATAAGTCTAGTTACCATCTGTCACCATACTGAGTTACAAAAAATTTTTTTCTTATGATGAGAACTTTCTAGATCTAGTTCCTTAGCAGTTTTCAAATATGCAATATTATTGACTCTAGTTACCATGCTGTACATTACATCCCCATGAGCTACTTATTTTATAACTGCAAGTTTGTATCTCTTGATCCCCTTCTCCCATTTAGCCCGCTCCCTACCCTCTTTCCCCTGCCATTCACCAAACTGTTCTCTGTATCTTTGAGTTTTATTTTGTTTGTTCATTTGTTTTGTTTTTTAGATTTCACATATAAATGAAATCACAGAATATTTGACTTTCTCTGTCTGATTTATTTTATGTATCACAAAACCCTCAAGGTCCATCCATGTTGTCACAAATGGCAAGATTTCATGCTTTTTTATGGGTGAGTAGTATTCCATTATGTATTTAAAATGTACAGTGAAGGAAATACATACATACATACACACACACACACACATATATGTATTTATGTATATATATATATATATATATATATATACACATATATACATGTATACACCCACACATATATAATTCCAGTATATATTTTTTTCAATTCAATATATATATTATATAATGCACAGTGAGAGAAATCATTAACAAAATGAAAAGGCTACCTACTGAATGGGAAAAGATAAAGTCATATTGATTACCACAGCCACCCCCCAGACAAGGACTGAGAAGAAAACACTCCGGCCAGACCCTTCTGCTCAAATAGGACAGTGGTTCAATATCCACAGTCAAGAAGGAGAGAATACTCACTCTGTCCCTCCTCTCTTATGATCTTATATAATCTAGTATTTACTTCTGTATTAACTTTTTAAGTTATATGACACATAAACATATTATCCTTATGAAACAGAAAAACAAAAGCCCACATGTAAATATTAGGAACATCTGTCTTCAATACTTTTTCCTATATTCATAAACATATATATGCATTCTTAATATAAATGGCTAAGAGTGAAAGTAAAGAAAGTTTTTTTCACTTACCAATACTGTAGTCTTGGCAATCTTTCAATGTCATTACTTATAGTTCTATTTATAGCATTATTTTTAACAAGCGCAGAATACTGCAGTATGGTTATAGCATCATTTTGAAGCCTTCCCCTACTGATGGACATCATGGGTGTTTCTAATTTCATTGTGATTTTAAAGAATGTTGAGATCAGTTTCCTTGTGAAGCTCAATTCAACAAAGCCAAGCACCGTTTTCTAGCTGCTTCATCTCTGCCTTGGGCCCCAATATGATTCAAACACTCAGGAGAAAATGACCATGTCGTGTATGTTTTATTATGGTTCCACTGAACCAAAAGCAGAGCCAGCTTCATGCAAGGTACTCAAGAGATCCTCACGAATTGAGTACATTTGTGACCTTAGTGTTCTCACTGCCACTACTCTGAGGAGTGAAATATGCTGGGGTAAAAGCTGACAACTGGCATCTCATTCATAGGAGACATTTTAGTAAATATTAAATGACCCCCAACAACTTGAGTAAACCAAAGCATTGTGCCAGAAAGTTGGAAAACTCTCCATGTGAATCAATTCTCTTCTTCTTCGGCCTTTAGAAGGGGCAGGAAGGACACAGCCCTCTCCCCACTGGGCAGATAGTCAGCCTGTTGCTAACTCTGCCAGATCCCTCCAAACAAGATGCTCAAGTGGGTCCAGGCAAGGTCATTACCTGGCAACATGAACTCTCCTTATCTCCCTGGCCCTGTTTCAGAAGAGTCATTGACAGCAGGGATTCAATCTCCCTTCTAAAGCCCTTTCCCAGATAAACAAGCTTTAAAGAATCCACGGTGTGCACAACCTTTTGAGAGGCCAAGTCATCAAATCAGTAGGGAGGAGGCCGAGGAGGTAGCTGCCCCTCTCCGGAAAGAGGTTCTCTCTCCAAAAAGGTTTATGGCCCCGGAAAGGGCTTACCAAAGAGACTGGGGATCCATAACCACAGAGGCAGCTCTGAAAATGAACCATTATCAATCTAACAGGGCACGGCTTTTAAAATTCAACCTGTGGTCCACACAAAGGAAGACGCTATGATCGAAGGGAAGGACAAATCGCCCGCCAGCGGGGGCACAGAAATCCCTCCTGTGGATGTTTGTTCCTAAGAATGGGCAATACTTGAGTTCCATCCTTTCAACAGAGAAATAATAAAATATTCAAGGACAGTGAAGCCAGAAAAAGCCAAAGAGAAAGATAGTTGAGAGAAAGAAAAAGAAAGAGAAAACAGGGAAAGAATAAAGAGGTATTTATGAGTTTGGCTTTAAAATACAAAAGCATAAAGCGTCTTTGAATATAAAAATCTATCCTTTAGCCTGCAGACTCACAGAGGGTAAGGCAATGATGAAACCCCCATCGTGAACGTCTGATGGATGATAGGAGGGTCACGGAGATAAAGCAGGCAAGTTGCTCTGAGCTCTCTGAAAGAAAAGGAGTGTGCCAAATAACTGACTTAGAGTGGTTTAAATTCTGGATTACTCGAATGCGGCGAACTTCTCTCTATGCCTATGGGTGCTTTGAAGTGCTCATTGGAAAATGTATTGTTCGTTGTTACTGTGAAATTAAGTTACTAGGGTAGAGCATAACCTCTAAAAATAAATGTTTAAGGGATTTGCTTATTATAGATGTAGAACTGAGACCATCATTGAGTCAACTCCTGCAGAGACTCTGCCTGGAAGTGACATAAGTCAAAGATGCAGAAAACTAAATTTTAAAGAAAGCTAGAATATCTATTAGGAAAGTTGCAGAATCAGCCAAGCACTGATCAGCCAGTACTTAATGAAGGCCTGCCATGAACCCAGCGGGACGTCACTAAAACTCACACTGGGCCAACAAAGAGGTAAAGGACTTCAAGGGCCGAAAGGAGCTGCCCTGCTATGGCAGCCTGGTTTGGCTGCGGTGGAAACATCGCCTATGCAGCACTGTATGCTGATCTGTCCACTTCTCTGTTTGTCATTGCTGTCTCTCCATCCTGGTAAACAGTAGCCGCATAGATGTTTGTTGAATAAATGAAATAGTAAATGAGAGGAAGGCAGGAAGACAGGAAGGAAGAAGGAAGGAAGGAGGGAAGGAAGGAAGGAAGGAAGGAACGAACGAACGAACGAACGAACAAAAGAAGGAAGGAAGAAACAAAGGAAGGAAGGGCTTGAGGAAAAGAAGAGAGAGGAACCTGTATTCCTCAGTGAACAGTTTTCCTAGGATACTTTTGCTAGAAAAGATTCCTTCTCACATACCCCGCAACATCCTGAAAGATGGACACAAAAAACAAGAGCTGGCAGGAGAGCTGTGAATGTCAGGACATGAACACCAAATCTATCCCCATCCTTCACAAAGCCCTAACATTTTGTGCACAATGCCTCTGTAGCACTTACCACTACACTGTACCTTATTAGATGCTTATGAGTTTGTTTACTTCATGCTGCCTATTGAGAAACAGGGCCTGACAGAGACGTAGGGAGAGGCCCAGCAAGTTCAGAACAGAGTATTAACAGCAGAAAATCACATGCAGCAGACATCATGCTTTGATGGGGGGGTGGGGAGCGGGTATGTGTCCACATAGTGATGTTCATCCAGAGCACCTTTTTAAAAAATTTAATATTTATTTATTTTGAGAGAGAAAGAGACAGACCATGAGCAAGGGAGGGGCAGAGAGAAAGGGAGACACAAAATCTGAAGCAGGATCCAGGCTCCAAGCTGTCAGTGCAGAGCGCACACAGGGCTTGAACTCACGAGCTGTGAGATTGTAACCTGAGCCGAACTAGGATGCTCAACCAACTGAGCCACCCAGGTGCCCCTCCAGACCACCTGAAAGGCATCATCTAGCCTCTCATATCCCATACTAAATTATTTTCCTCATAGCTGTAGTCCCTGGGAACACATCAAGAATTCAACACATACCTTTTCAATGAATGAAAACTGCCTTTCAGACCAGACCAAAGGTAGTGATGACCAGTGTTGATCAAGAAAGCCAACAACACCAGGAGGAAGACATAACCAGTGAGATCATTAGCTGAAGACCTGAACTACCGATCAAAAGGAGAGACTTCATGTATGCAGGTATTGATTTAGAATAACACGCATTTAACAAATGATAACTGCCATGAAAATTATAATGTGAAATGAGGAAAAGATGTGACTTAAAGGAGCAGATGTTCAAAATGTTCATGCTTGAACTCTCCAAACAAGAGATGGACACACACATATATGTTGCTATGCGTCCAACCTGGATCAGAGAAACCGAGGTTTTTCTTCACAGAACGATGACCAGTGTATGGTAGATTTTGCTCAAAATCTAAGACCCATGTAAAAAACACTAAAGCCGGAGTCAGAATGTCTGGGAATCATTCTACTGCAGGCTCATAATGGAAAGTCTATCACCAAGGTTAATAAACCATACATTTTCTGTATAAAGTAACCCATGTTCAGTAAGAGCAATATGTGCCAAAATATAAGAAACTTCTGACAATTCAAGATATAAAGTATCTTTTGGGGGAAGCAACCATGAATTAAGACTTAGCTTTAAAAGGCAAGACCAAGTCCAGCCAAGTTCCTCTCTTGACTGGAGGCAACATAGCTCCATTTTTGGGCTCAGGGCAATAATGTTTCCACACCAGGGTCAAGACTTAGAGACCAAGTGCAGTAAATCACCTGGGTCCTTCATGCCTGAGACTGGCCTCCAGTCAAGATGTGGAAATTTTATTAAAGAGATAGAGGGCCAAATAGACCGAGCCATTTGGCTTAGGGGAAAAGCCAACTTAAGATGCCACAGAAGGAAGCGTAAGCAAATCACAAAAGTATGAGAAGGGAAATAAATATCTGGGCCAGAGCACTCACCTAATTAAGAAGTCTGCAATTTTGTGCAACAAAAATAATGGAAACAACCTAAATATCTAATAATAGAGGAGCAGTTAATTACGGTTTACTCACCGATGAAGATATTAAACTGCTATAAATTTTCAGTAACACAAAAACATGACTGTAAGTTACATAAGGAGGAAAATCAGGATACAGAAATGTATGTGCACTTATCTCACTGTTTTATTTGAACCGTATTTAAAATTGCTAACAGTGGATGCAATTAGACAGCAGAACTTTATATAACTGTTAAGTATTTTCTTTGGACTTTTAAAAAAATGTTTCTGCATTTGTCACATATTTTCATAATTGAACCCCCCCCCCCCCAGTCTCTCAGTTGTCTACTTCCTTTGACTTTCAATGTCCTTTCCTAGACGCAGTGGGCATAATGGGGCTGGTTTCTCTTGCTCTCAAAAATTTTTTTTAATATTTTGACATGGCTGCGCAATTACATATAATTTAACATAAAATCAGTCTTTGAGTGATACTAGACAAGGCAAAATGGAAGCTTCTATTCACTCATTCCATTAATACCTAAAGAGAGGTTACTCGATGAAGCTCAGAGGCAATATGCTTTTCTTGAATACATGCTTTTTGAACAAAAGGAGCATTCCAATTACACATCTCACTTAGGTTAAACAACAAAAACCACATGCAAACTTACGTACACACTTCTCTAACTCACTCCCAACACCCAGACAAACACAAAAACAAGCCCAGACTGCTAATTCCGCTTTTACAAACCATATTCTGAAAATTATAGGTTCGAGGGGCCGGAAGCCTGAAGAACACACAACATCAAGGAGTCAGGAAAGGTGGAAAAATTCCCCCTTTTTAGTCCAAAGATACAGATCATCAACAGTCGTTTGCTGCAAAGAAACTTGCTCATTTTTAAGCGAGACAGAAATTAAAACTGACGTAGCTCCTGTGTTTGAGTAATGACGCAAGCAGGCATTAGTTTAAATCAGCTCTTGCTGCTGCCATCAATTTTCTCCTAAATTTATCAAGCATTGTTATGTCTGATTTATTGATGATTTCTGATGTACTCCCAATAAAAAAAAAATTGTCCTCAACCTTATAAGTTATCTTTTTTTTCTTAAACCACAAAGAGTTCTAATTTTTCTAAAATCAGCCAAGAAAAACAAAGAATATATTAAAAATCTGAAACCTGATAAGCAAACTTGCAGTAGGAAATGGGGTTCAGGAAAATACTATGACAGCAAGCACCTCAGTCAAATTCAAAAGAACAATTAGAGGACCCTGATGATTAAGGGTCTGCATTTCCATTGACTAGATAAAATCATGAAGAATTCGCTCTCCTTGAGTTTCAAGTCATGAGAAAGAAAAGTTTGAATTGTCTGCCCTCACATATAGAGACAAATATATTTATTCACATGAAGTTGCACAGGGTGAAGTGGGCAGGACTTCAGGGACCAGCAGCTAGGGCCATTTTGTGTGATATTAAAGCAGGCCAAAAGAGATAGTGATCACAATTTCTGCAGGCTTACAGGGAAGAAAACATGCATTCATGGACTCACAACCAACAATTACTGATGATTTAGTACAGGCCAGCTGAACTAGGCAGTGGGAGTCAAGAGCTGAATAAGATAGGTCTGCTTTCCATTTCATGGACTCTGTAACCAAATACACAAAACTTGGAAATCTGTGTTTATATCACACATTATGATAATATGTATCAGTCATTGAAAGCTTACTATATGCAAGGCAAAAGTCTCAAGTGTTCTCTATAAGCATCATCATAATCTAAGTAATACCTATTACTGTTTAAGAGTCAGTCACAGCCATTGTGCTAAGTACTGCAACTCTATGTCACAAGTGTTCTCTTCTCTTACGTGTCTTATCCTGATGAGGAAAGACCAGCCTAGGAAAGGTGAAGGAATTGTTCAAATCACAGATAATAATGCCAGAACATAGATTTGAATACACGTCTACCTGATTCTAGAGCCCATGCTCTTAACCACCATGCAACACCATATCCCATGCTGGGCCACCATGGTCTTCCACACTGCACTCTGTCAAAGTCCATTGGCAGTGAAGCACAAGATGTTAAAATTAGAGGTGATAAGCAAGGGACAGGAGCCATCCAAAGGCTGATATCACCACTGAACAGCTGGACCTCTGTTCTAGCTGGCCGACCTCAGGAGCTGCTGGATAGGTTGGAACCAAGCCCAAGTGTCCTCTGGATGAATTTCAATGGGCAAGAAAAAACATCTTCCAAACTGGTGCTGCTTGATGTCTTCTTCCCTGGGCATTAGCAGAAGAGGAAAACATTCCTATTCATCACCCTAAAACAGTAGTTGTCAACTAGGGGTGATTTTGGTGCCCCACTCGCAAAAGGAATGCTTGGCAATATCTGAAGACAGTTTTGGTTGTTACACTGGGGAGGGGTTGCTATCAGAATCTAGCGGATGAAGGCCAGGGATGCCACTAAACAGCCTACAATGTACAGCCCCTCACACACACACAAATTATCTGGTCCAAAATGCCAACAGTGCCATTATTGAGAAATCCTGCCTTAAAGTATCCCTATGCTGCCTCATGGATTCTTCTAAGAAAATGAACATTAAGACTGAACTTTGTGCTCCTAACTTGCCAAAAAAAAGCATATCCCTGATGGCAGTCTTCAATATTGGGTGCAGAAAGAAAACGGTATGTCTTCTGTTCACATACATCCATCTTTATGTTTTTATTTCCTGTGTATGTTTTATAATGTTCGTAAAGTAGCACTACAGTGCTACACGCAAACAATTTATATGTAAACAAATACACATTTATAGGAGGTGAGTGCTCAGAACAGTTTACTTGTAAAAGAATGTTGGAAATCTAGAGAAAGAACTACAGCTTTGGAATCAAGGATATCTGGGCAACAATCCTCAACTCAGCCTCTCATTTATTAAATGTATAATACCTTGGTTTAAGTAGCTATAAAATGGGAGTAAGAATACTCACTGCCCCCCACAAGGATTGTGTGAAAAATTAAATTTAATTGTGTATCAAGCACTGGCACATAGTAGGCATTCAGTGGGTTTCCTTATTCCTTTCCTTCACCCTCTTCCCTCTTCCCTTTATCTTAAGTGAAAGAGCCTCGAACAGGTAAAAGTTTCTCTGTCCTGAGTACTTTCACCTATAATCTAATTGGATGATTATAATCATCCTATAATCTAAGTGGATAAACGTTCCATCTACTTTTCAGAGCTGGCACGAAGGATTAAATTAGATAACTGATATGAAAGTGCTACCAAAAATACAAAGGATTTATAAATATAAAGTTGTTTTCCTAAACTGCAATCATACAACCTTTTATCAAGGTATTCCTGATAATTACTCCTTTGCCCAATTTGGAAACTCAAAGGTCAACATTCAAAATGGAAAGGGTTTGATTCTAATAAATACATGGCTTTTTATTTTCTGCTTACCCTATTTCACCATCGTAGCTGAGAAAGTGTTTAAATATTGCAAAATCAGGCATTTCAACAGTGGTATATCCAGCTAATCAGCATGGTGTGGTTTTTTTTTTTTTTTTTTTTTTTCCTTTTCCTAGAGGGAACTGATTTACAGGCTGTGAAAACACATTGTATTACAGGCTGACCACGTGGAAGGACACGGCCGCTGTGCGTCTCCAGGACGGTGCTGACGTCAAATCACAGGGGCACGTGGCCCCTGCTTCCTCCCAGATCAGCACAATTCTCCCACACGCTTCTGGCCTGGGATTCATGCTTGATCATCTCCAATTCCAAGTGCGTATTTTTAAACTTTTGAAAACGAAGTGGGTTCATGAAAGCGCACTCCACAAAGGTCAAAAGCAGGCGGGAACCGTGGAGCCGTCACTGGAGAGGCCTGCTCTCCTGGAATCTTTCCCAGTGGGGGCCTTGGAGATGCAGGGAGCGCAACCCCAACCCAGATTTTTCTGGCATTTTCTGCCTTTCTCCTCCCCTTCTCCCTAATAGAGTTAATAATAATAATAGCACAGCATTTTAAAGCACTTCAGATTTGTAAAAGCTGTAATGAATATTATCTCCTTGAATTGCAATTGCTTATTTACGTACTTGTATCAGAAGTAAGATTCTGAACTCCTTCAGAATGCGTGCTGTGACTTTTTCACATTCTGTTATCCCTGGTGTCCCCCTAGTATGTGCCCAGCTCCTACTGGGTGCTCAGTATCCATTTCTTAAAAGCACCACTGGATGAATCACCCTCACCTTAACTGTAAGAAGCCTGAAAAAGAGACCTTAAGTCATGTTCCCTAAAACGTGCTTCTATAAGTTACAAAGACAGTTCTGGACCCAGGTGTCTGATCTCAGTTTCACCAAAGACGACAAGAGAGGAGGTAATTCCTAAGTGAGATAAGGAGAAAAAAAGCTGAATGTTGCTCTCTTGAGTATAGCCTGAGAGCAGCTGCCAGGCTACGGAAAAGAGTACAGACATATATGGTCATACCCGCTAACGCCAATTCCGTTCTCCGTGCGTTTTGTCCCAGACAGACAACTCTAGGAGTCCCTGTGGCTGCGCATCTAGGAAAAGGCATGTTGGGCCCTGTGCCATCTCACTGAGGGGTCGGATGCCGTGCCAGCCAGTCTCAAGATCTGGGGTGAGAGGGCTTGACATGGAATCCAGCTCAGCCACTCACAAATGATGTCCCCTTGGGCACTCTCTATCTCTCGGTCTGCTCCTCTGTAAAGTGGGAGAAACAATTCAGCTCACTTCATAGGGATGTCATGAGGATTAAATGAGTTTATACATTTTTTGTTGATGTTTAAGACCATGAGAGGCATACGGTCATAGGATAATAAATACTAGTTTTCATTATTCTTACACCGGCACATTCTACCTCCATGGTGCAATTCCCCACTGATTCATCACCTCTGCCAGCCAACACCTTTGCATTACTCAAAGGAATGTTCCACAGCCTTCCTAACTAGATAGCCTGCCTACTGCCCCACATTTTGTCAAAGTATCCTCTTTCTAAACCCTTTAGGAAATTCTCATCTAATCATGTGATTAGATGCCTAAGCACCAACAGCTTTTCCACCAGCTGCAGGTCGCTGCCCAAACTGTATCATGTGACTATCAAGACCTTTCCCCATCCAACCACAGCCTCCATTCAAGCCACACCCCCGTGCCTTTCCATGTTCCACCTCCTTGATCTTTGATCAAAGCCTACATAAAATCAAGGGCATGCATCGTTCACCTATTCATGCACCTGCACAAAACTATAAAACAATCTAGGTGACTTTTGCAAGTTAAATTAATTAATTTCATAAAATAACCAAATCCTGACTAATGTCACAGTTAAGAGCTTGGGCTTTGGTAGCAGACTGATTCAAGTTTCAGCCTCAACTCTGACACTTACTAGTTCTGTGACCTTGGATAAGCTTATTAACCTCTCTGAAGAGGATATTTCTTCTTTTGTGAAATGCAGCTATTGTCTGTTTTATAGCATGTTGTGAGAATTAAAGGGGATGATATATTTAAAGTATATCTCACAGTGCCTGGTGCTCCCCCCCCCCAAAAAAAATGGCAGCTGAAACTAAAAGCTTCTGGTATACATCAACAGTAAAAAGGCTTATGGTGATAATTGGGCGACTTGTTGGGAGTCCTGGAGCCTACTTGCATATCCAACTAAGCCCCCTAATGTGTAAGCCCCCAGCAAGAACCACAGGGCCTGCTCTAGGAAAGCCAGTGAGCGTATGCTCTGAGGCAGCTTTAAATAAGCACAAAGCACACAGCAACCCACACATCCCCTCCCGCCCGTTCTTACCCAAGGAGCACAGAGAAAACGGCGGTCACTACCATTTCCTACTCTCTTAGCAGAAACGACTATGCACTTGGGTGAGTAAAAGAGTGGTCCTTCCAGGTCTACTGCAATGGCCTGTGCAGTTTCTCCAGGCCAGCAGTGACTCAGAGATAATGGCAACTAAAAGTAGACCCCGATAGGAAAAGGCTCGTGCTTGCTGGTGGCCTACTGCTAGCTGGCCTGGCCTAGAGCAAAGATCCAGCAGTGGTCACCAAAGAGGGTCCAGGTCATACTTACATCCTGGTCTTGGTGACTTCCAGTTTTCAGCTGACCAGGGCACACGTGAATATTAACTCCCGTGCCCTGTTGGGTATGAATGCATATAACGTCCACTTACTGAAGAGGTACAACTCCTGAGGTGTAGATATACAGATGGGAATGCGTGACGTCATCACTTTTCTCCCAAGAGCTCCAAGCTGGAAAATGATCCCTCTTTATCAGGTAGCTTAATAAAATATGACACTAACTAGACAAGATGGTGTGAGTGTGCACACGTGTGCACGTGCATGCCTGCATATGCGTGTGTGGACAAAAACAAACGTGTGTCTGTCATGGAACGGGAAGGAGTGTGGAAGCGATTCCTCTGCATCCCAAAATTCTTAATTGATTATCTAACATGGCGTGTTGGCTCAGGTAATTTAGGAAATTGAAATTATATGTTTGTACAGAGATAATCTACTCTTAAAAAATATCTGGCATGGTAGGAGGAACAGTGATGAACAGTTTAAAAACTTGCTTCGTGCAGGCTAAATATGGGGCTAATTCAGAATTACAGTTGGAGAGTTATGGGACTCAACATAAAATGCACCAGTTCACTGAGCACTGTAGCGATCAAGAAAACACACATAAAAATTCCGATAAGAATGGAATGTGAGGCAAAAGCACAATTTCCTCCCAATCTGGAATATCAGCAGGATTTGCGCTTGTTGTCTGTGGTTTTCTGGGGTAGATGGTACATTACAGTCGAGCATCAGCACTAATGCTACATGGCAGCTTCTCAGAATACCATCTGCTTCCCCGGGAACTGTTAATATAGTTGTAATTATCTACTTCTAAGCACTTTATTGGGAATATCATTTGCAAATTAATCAACTACAGACCGGTAAAACAAATGACATGCTCCCCCGAAAACAACAGCGTTATTTCACATTATTTTTCTAAGGATTGAGGTAAGCCAGGGTGGGTGGAGGGCTTTTACACATGCCTTTAAAACCTTGCCCTCTGTATAAAAGTTGAGCGGGAAGAATTACAGAATAGGGTTTTCTAAAAGGCCTCTGGAGGATTTTAGCAACAGCGAGGAGGAGGAGAACATAAAAACCTAAGAGGTGGGTAATATTACCACGTGACAGACGAGAGGGGCAAGATGGATCCCGGCTGACAGGTACGCAACAGTGAAGACAAAGATCCCCAGACTCTTCAGCAATTGCTCCCTTGACCAGAGCAAACTGCCTCCTCAATCTCGCCCTCCAAACCTTCTAGGCTGTCTGTGGTGTGTGCACAGGCCATTTCTGTCTGCTGCAGAAAAGGAGGCAAGAGTGCTAAGGGGGAAGCACATCAGCAATAGAAAAATAATCCTTAATTCTCCTGCCATAATTGAAATGCTCACTCCAAAGAAGGCAAAGTTCTGAAAGCAGAAAAGCAAAACATTGCCAGAGAGCAAGGAGGGAAAAAGGCAAACTATCAAAATGACGCAAGTCACACCGGAGAGTCAGGGTGCTCGGTTCTTATGTGCACACCAGGTATGCAGCCCCTCCCTCTTTGTCAGCCGCATCCTCCAAGGGCTCTGGGTCAGGGGCCTTCCAGTCTGTGGTTTCAAACCAAAGATCCAGTAGTAAAAAAGAGCCCCAGTCACCATTACAGAGAGCTCTATGTGCGCCTTCTGTGAGCAGTAAATCTGGCTCTCCTCCCCAGACGCACTGGCTCCTCTGGGGAGAAAGGAGGTCCATCTCCCCAGGATATGTCCAGGCTATATATGCAAATATGTCCAGGCTATAAATAAACAAATGCCTTCAGACCCACCAGCATATTGTCAGCTTATGTCATGCATCAACAGAGAGCCAGAGAGCCACACACAGAGAGAATGGTTTCTGCACACTTGCCGGGGACATGGAGAATGCTAGTATCTGAGCAGTTTAGGAAGACCAGTACCCAGAGGTAATGATTTGTTGGCCTCATTAAATGATTTTTAGAAGAATTTACTAGAGAGGAAAAACAAATTGTTTGGAATCAGACAATCCTAGTAGTGAATCTTGCCTTTGCAAATGACTGGTTACTTAATCTCACTGTATCTGGGTTAACATTTTTATCAGTGGGGTTCTGATATCTTCTTAAAGGGGTTTACATGCAACTTTTAAAAAGGAGACAAAAATAAAGAAGTTTTTAAAAAAACAGTTTTGGCAGGGAAGAGATGGGAGGGAAAATAAAATAATAACATGTGAACGCCCACACTTCTCCCCACTGCAGGTACAGAGAGAATGACCAAGGTGGCCATAGTGGGGAAGTATCCACATTGAATTAACATAAGACACATTTATTGAGGGGCACCTGGGTGACTCTTGATTTCAGCCCAGGTCATGATCTCACTGTGAGTTCGAGCCCCATATCAGGCTCTGCACTGATGTGTGAAGACTGTTTAGGATTCTCTCCCTCCCTCTCTCTGTCCCTCTTCTACTCATATTCTCTCTCTCTCTCTCAAAACAAATAAAAACATTTAAAACATTTAAAAGTAGAAACATTTATTGATCAATTACTGTACTAAGCAGATGGATTTTTATATACTGGGATATGTATGTGAGAATGTGCTTTCTATGAAAAAGGCAACGCATATGTCCCTTAGATGTCCTTGTAGCCTGTCTCAGGCTAGAAGAAGTGAGATAAGCAAATCTTAGGCATGGGGGTGGGTGTTGGGGATAGGGCAACTTAATCAGCTTTTACCCAGCTCCTGTTTCAATTTGTGTTATAAATCTCGGAGGCAGGTGTTTTCCCTAGGTGTATTTGAGGTAGGTATTTATCCAGTCTGATCAGACCTCCCTACTATATGGAATGGCCTCACAGCACAGGCTCCTCTATTTTACAGCTAACTTCTTATAAGACGGGACAATCATGGAGCTGACTAACTCAAAATCAGCTTTTCTTCAGGAGGAGATAATGAGGTTCTTCGATAGGTGAAAGGATCCACTGGGAATTTTTCACCTTTCATTTTTTTTTTCTGGTTCAAATTATTTCTTCCATGAAACACAGCTTTAAAACAAAATATTCAGGAGCCCAAGCTTCTTCTTATTTAAATATTTGAGTGCATTTAAAGGGACAGTTTCCGGGGTGCCTGGGTGTCTCAGTCGGTTAAGCATCTGACTTTGGCTCAGGTCATGATCTCACGATTTGTGGGTTCAAGTCCTGTGTTGGGCTCTGTGCTGACAGCTAGCTTGGAGCCTGAAGCCTATTTCAGATTCTGTATCTCCCTCTCTCTCTCTCTCTCTGACCCTCCCCTGATCATGCTGTCTCTCTCTCAGAAATAAATAGAACATTAAAAAAATTTTTTTTAAATAAATAAATAAAGGGACAGTTTCCAGAACTACAGACAAACCTTACTACTGGAAAAGGGGTAGAAAGAAAATCTTACCCAGAAGGGATTAAGTTAGGAAGTGTCCCTTGGATTTTCTGATCATCCAAGACCCTTCCTGAGAAGGGAGAGATTATTGATCATCAAGACCTGGTTTGGAAACTGTAATCTTGGGGGGCGCTCGGGTGGCTCAGTCGGTGAAGCATCCAAATTCGGCTCAGGTCATGATCTCGAAGTTTGTGAGTTTGAGCCCTGTGTCAGGCTCTGTGCTGACAGCTGGGAGCCTGGAGCCTGCTTTGAATTCTGTGTCTCCCTCTCTCTGCCCTTTCCCCACTCATGCTCTGTCTCTCTCTCTCAAAAATAAAATAAACATTGAAGCCGTAATCTTGGGTGCATTGTTTAAGCTCATTGTGTATTCCTTTTCTTAAGGCAGACCTAAAAAAATATGTATAACTACTAGTACTGTGAACCACAGAAAAGATAACATACACAAAGTGCCTGATACATAGTAACTCCCCAGCATTAAGGCTCCTCCTCACAGTGTGGTATGGAGGCAGTGTGTGCATATGTGCCTGTGATTTGTTGAAGCAAGGAGCAACATCAATTACAGATCCACAGGAATGAAGTTTTTTGTCCTGTAGATATTTTCTCCCAGAGATCTCAGCAAAACTCCAAATGGTTTGTAGCACATTCATGTCCATCAGAAACAGTAGATCTTTAAATCTATTAAAGAGTGATAACCCTGTTGTAACTACCAGTGGTGTAAAGGAAGTATTAAAGAGTTTGTCAAGAAAATATAAGCTAACTTTCATTCTTTGGCATATGGTCTTCTATTGACCATTCCACACCTTCACAGAAGTGGGTCCTGTGACCACGAGAATGTGGATAGCTGGACACATCTGGTTAGACTTTTGCCATCATTCAGATATGAAACAGTAAGCACCTGAAGGGTCCTGGATGGTGGCCATGGAGAAAGAGAAGAAGCCTAATACAAGAGAACACAAAAAGGTTGCTGTTTTGAAATGGCAAAAATTTTTTCCACTTTTAGCTAACGTACGTTCTAATATTTCTATAACAAATGTACGTTTCTGTAAAAATTACAAAAGTTTTTTAAAAATTGTCAAAGTGATCTCATCAAAAAAGGAAGGTATTAGTGATTACTGTAAGGCTTTAATCTTGAGTGCCTGGGACAGAATGCTGGTTGTGCCATTCAGACAAATGTAGAAAGTCAAGAAAAGCAAGTTTTCCAGAGTATGGGTTGGAGAATGGTGATAGATTTATCCAGAGTCCTGTTGAATTTGAAATGTTGGTAAGGCATGCTGCATCAACTGACATATAGCAAGTGTTCAACAAATGCTTGTCAGGAGAATAAAATAATGGTATAGACTTTCGGCTCTGAGAATGAAGGGACACCAGATACAACAGATAGACCAGATGCTTTACACTCTTGGGGTGCTTGGGTGGCTTAGTTGGTTAAGCGCCCAACTCTTGATTTCATCTCAGGTCATGGTCTCACAGTTTGTGAGTTCATGCTCCACATCAGGCAGCATGGAGCCTGCTTGGGAGTCTCTCTCTGTCCCCCTCTCTGTCCTTCCCCTGCTCATATTCTCTCTCTCTCTCTCTCTCTCTCAATAAAAATAAATGTTTAAAAAAAAAAAAAAAAGCCTGGTACACAAAAGGCTAAAGAGTACCAGTTGTCACAGGAGAAAGAGATTCCATGATGAGTTTGGAAAACCCTGGGTAAAACCATGCATATAAGTTTGTCACACTTTGGAAGGGACAGAAACTGGCCAGTGAGTGATGAACAGAGTGAATCAAAGAGGCAGCCAGGAAGGAAAGGAGTTGTTTCCTGTCACCTATGCCAGCCAAGTTAAAGTCTGGACCAAGTCATGGGGATGCCTCAAGCAGACTTACAATTTGCCATCTTCTCCAAAAGGCATAAAAGTGTCAATTAAAAGTTCATGTAGCAGTATTCCATCTTTTCTATATGGTCCCCAGCAACTCAGCTCTGCCCAAACTTCCACTTCCTGCCCAGCAAGCCCTTGAGCAGCTTCTGTCCTCCTTAGAAGGCAGCTCAGGAAGTATCCATCATGGGGTGTCTGGGTGGCTAAGCATCCCACTTCCACTAGGTCATGATCTCACGGTTTGTGGGGTCGAGCCCTGCATCGGGCTCTGTGCTGACAGCTCAGAGCCTGGAACCTGCTTCTGATTCTGTGTCTCCCTCTCTCTCTGACCCTCCCCTGCTCATGCTGCCTCTTTCTCTCTCTCAGAAATAAATAAAACATTTAAAAAAAATTTTTAAAGGAAATATCCATCGCTACTCAGCATGCCTCCTGAGATGACAGCTGCCCCCACCATGAAGCACAATCATGGCGCTCCCTCCATCACAGCTCTGTCTCCACGCTGAGTGGGGTTCTGATAAATATGGCACTGTCTTCCTTTCCCTCTCAGTGCCATTTCAATGTCCCTTCAAGACTGGTTGCCTCAGTGACCTGACCTACTGCCCATGCCTGACCCCACTTTGTCTGTGATGCATAAGCATAAGGTCCATTCTTTTCTGGCACAATCACCAAGTCCAAGACGAACACACAATCCTCTTCCAGTTAAAACAACTGTGCTGTTCTTTAGGTGGAGTAGGAGAAGGCTGCTTATTTTCCTTTAGAGTTCAACTTTTCAGCTGACTCAGAAGTAGGGATGGCAGAAAAGTGAGCACACAGGGTGAGTGGTGCCAGGCCAAATGACCTGGAGATGTTTCATGGCGCCATGACCCTTGGAAATGGAGCCAGGGAGCCCACGATGCTTTTCTGTAAATGCCAGCACACCACAGGGGTAGTCACACCTGGGCCAGCGTGCTCTGAACTCTTGTTATTTGGCAGAGGCCATCCAAATTCTTTCGCTAATGCTGAGAACGGCTGCCAGACCAATGCTCACAGGCTGGGATCCCAGGCAGAATATCATCAACAACAGCAACCAGCTCTCTATCTGCTCTATCATACTGGGCTTCCTCTGAATTGTTCAGTGATGGAGTCATTTTTCTGTCACCACCTGCATTACTGCCTCGACCCCATGAGAATTGCCATCAAGATAAAGCCTCAAAGGAAGGGTCCTGCTTAGTTAACAGTCAATGAAGTCATCTCCATTATTCCCTTAACTTATCTGTTTTCACTACATGCCTCAAGCCATTGGCTGGTCTCCAGAGGCTCATCTCCCCTTCCCCAAATATGGATGCCACTGAGACTGGTTAAAGAAAAATGCAAGGGTAGGGATGATGTTTGGGTGTTTGATTCTCTGTAAGTGGTACCTCGGACCCAGTATTGGAGACCATTAACATGAACCAACACAAAGGCCATTGCCACACCCTGGGGCTCACATCTCCACTACTCATTTCTCCTGTTAAAAGGCCTCTTGGAGGGGTCCTTCCTGATGATAACAGTCTCAACTTTAAGGAGAAGTGTTTTCTCTCTTCAGACCTATTTTCCCAACATGAAGTTTGAAAATTTTATTTCTTGGAAAGAAGGCCATTAAAAAAAATAGCATCTCCTACCTCTAGAGTGGGAGAAAAATGAGGACATCTCCAATGCTCACACACACACATACACACACACACACACACACACACACACACACCAAACAAATAAACAAACAAAAAACCTGTGGCATAATTTAAGATAAAAACAAAATAAAATAAGATAAGATAAATGTTATTTTATTTTCTAGAAAAGGATTAGAGGGGAGAGATCACAAAATTAAACAATAGGAGAGCCTGGGAGTTATTCATTTAAAGAAACAGAAACAGAAAAATAATGAAACACTTCCCAAAAGAGTTCTGAGTTTAAACTTTACCTAAATGTTGATTCCATTTTATTAAAAGGTTATTACATATACATTACTATAGACAACTTATTGAACATGGTATGCACCATGTACGTACTATCTGTGTGTTTTATAAGCATTGCCTCATTAATTTTATTTAATCTTTACAGCAAGTCTATGATGTAGGGTAGTATTATCCTGGTTTTCTCCCTGAGGAAATTGGAAAACTTGTCTAAGATCACAGAGTGAGAAAGGACAGAATTAGGATTTTGTCCAGGTCTTTCTGACTCTGAAACCTGTGCTCTTAATCATTGGGCCAAATTATGGGCCAAATTATATTATTATTTATTCCAAACAAGAATAAAATTTCATATAAATAAGACATATTACTAATTTTTGACAACCACATACAGAGGGAATATTTGCATGTGACATAAAAGTACAGAGGAAATGCATAAAATGATAAGCTTTGGGGGTAAATGGGAATAGCTGTAATTAAATTAACTAGTTGAAATTATTTATTTCTTCCAATAATAAAAGACCTTTCTTTGCTCAACGTTCAGCATTCTGTCCAGTAGAGAAATAAAATGTTCTAGAAACATCCCAGATGCTGCAGCATTCTGAATGTTTACATTAATTTTATCAAGTCCCAGTGTTTCAAATATCTGCCTCACTGAAAGACACCCATTGATAACACAGGAGGAAGGGAAGGGATATAAGAGAAGGGTATAATTCAGGGACCATCTCCAAGGGCAAAAGACACCATCAGGGTGTTTGACTCTGGACTTGCGTCAAAAAGCAGAGGCAGCTAGATAATGTACTTTTGGTTGGCAAGAGAATAAATCTCATCCTCCCATCCTAGACATGGAAATTGACCTGTTAGCGTAGAGGATCTAGCATGTCGATCAACCTCCTGAGCATCCTGTTTATCCTACGGTGTGTTATGCCCATAGAAGGCAGTACCTTGAGCTGGTTAACAAAATAGGCTCCAAGCCAAACCACTTGGCTTTGCTTCCCAGTGTTTTGCCTTGCCAGATACATCAACTTCTCTGTGTCTGAATTTCCCCATCCATCAATGGGAATAATAATAATAATATCTGTCTCACGGGGTCATTGTGAGAATTTGATGACTATAGATAGTGATTGGAACTTTGTCTGGCAAATGGTAAGTGCTTTATATAAATGTTTATTGCTGTTATTATCATGTGTTCAAAGTGATTAAACTAAATCCCTCCTTACCTATTCTGTAACAGAAATAAGCAGCATCAAAGTTCACAACAGAAATTTTTGAAAATTCCAAGGTTAGATGATAGTACCTTCCTTTAAAGGTCCTTGGGAAATGATAAAAGTCTAATTAGATTTGTTCTCAGAAACAGAAATTGATTTTTTTCAACAATTCTATTAATTGATTCTTCTCCTCCACGCCAGCCAAAGGCCAGAACTTTGAAGAACAAATTCGAGTGTCTATCACCTAAATAAGATAATCTTATGCCACTTTGCCAATAACAACACATTTCACTAGCAGTTTAGACACATCACTAAATTTGCTATTAATGTATTTATACTATCTCCCAAATAATCAAAACGATGCAAATATAAATCATCTCTATATATGAAATTAGCACAAAATAAAACCAAACAAAAAATGATAAAACCTAATGCTGGCAGAGTTGCAATTAAGCATATATACTCAGGCATACACTCTAGGTAACAGACTGAAATGTTTTAACCCTTTTGAAAAGCATCATGGCAACATGTTTCAACACTATAAAAAATGTTTGTTTGCATCCCCATAAATTTATACTAAGGAAATAATGCAAAGATAAAAGCTATAGGCACAGAGACTTTCACAGTAGGGTTATTTGTAGTAAATTATGAAAATATAAACGTAAAGTAAATGCAAATGTAAAATAAATATACATACTATGAACTATTTTATTTTTTTCAATTTTAAGATCACTTTTTTCGTAAATTTTCCATATTTCTGGAATTAAACTACATCTTGCATTGTATGTAGCATTTATTGTCTTCTCGGAAAGGCTGTTATGAAAGCAATGGTGCATTTTAAAACCAGTAGCATCTTATGATCAAGAAAGTGCAGTAGTATGCAGTCATTAAAAATAGTAACTATAGAGGTTATATAAAAACATGAGAATGTAGAATACCACCACACTAAATTTTGTATGACCGGGGGCTCAAGCAGAAAGGAAATGTAGACAAATGTGGCTTGATTTACAAGTAATATTTTTCTTCCTTTCACTTAGAGCTTCATTAATGTTCCTTCGATGTTATGCATGTGTTAACATTCTTTTTTTTTTTTTTTTTTTAGAAAAAAATATCTTCTCTAAGATTCATTTCCCATGAAATCCTGGGCAGAAATATCATAAACAATACAGGAGTGAAAGCCACCTAAATGCCCCTGTTTGCTATAGAACCAGGAACTTAAGAGATTTTTGATCCTTATCTTCTCCTTACATTCCAGCAAAGGAGGACAGGGAAGAGGAAAACAGCAGTGTGATCACTGAGTGCATCTACCCCTGAAAGCAGTGGTTTGGGAGAATACCTAAACCGAAAGCAAACCCTTATGGTAGACCATGGGGCCTGTTCAGACGGCATAGCTACCCCCACATCACACCAAAAAGTCACGCTCCACAGAAAGAGAATGAAGATAATGCAGTAGGAAGGGCACGTATTTGAAAATGAGAAAAATATCATGAGGTTGATTTAGAGGTGGGAAGAAACAGAGACATCGAAGGGGAAATAAGTTCATGTGAAGAGAGTATGTACTAGAACATTGTCAAAGGTACATCTTACAGGTCTTCAATGAATATCTGTTAAAGGAACAAATAAGAAATGACTGATCTATGCCTGAATGCTAACACCATGTCTGGCTCAGAGTAGATGCTCAATAATCCATTCAATCACACACACACACACACACACATCCATTCATTCATTCAACTAATATGTACTAAGCATCTGTTATATGGCAGGCAATTGTCTAAACAAGGAAGATAAAGCATTGAATAAAACAGACAAAATTCATGCATTCACAGAGCTTATATGCTGGTGGAGATAGGGCAAGCAGGAAAAGTGGTAGAGATGAGGGACTGTAATAAACAAATAGAAAAAGCATACAGAACATCACACTGTGATGTGTGCTGTGGAAGAAATGCAAGAGTCCAATGACTGAGAGTGACTGGGAGTGAGACAGCGGCTTCAACTTTAAATGGAGTGCTCAGGGAAGACTTCACTGGGAAGGTGACGTCTTAGAAAAGACTTAAAGGACCACAAGAGTGATCCTTGTATATATCGGAAGAAGGAAGAGGAAATAGCATGTGCAAAGGTTCCGGGATGGAAGTGTCTAGCTCTTGTTGAAAGATGAGCAAGGAGGCCAGTGTGTATGAGCAGAGTGATGAGCTCAGAGACAGAGTGGAGAGTCGCGGGGACTCAGAGACCATCTTAAGACCCAAATTGTTCTTATGAGTTGAAATGGGAAGTCAGTGGGTTCTTCAGAAGGGTTTCATGATCTGACCAATTTTAGCAGGGTCTGCTGCTGTGATGAGAACAGTCCACAGGGGAAAGCAGAGAAGCAAGGAGGCCAGTTTGCAGCCTGTTTTAATAATCTAGCTGAGAGACTTGGACCATGGCAGTAATTGAAATGTACTGAAAAGGGATTGGATTCGGGGGTTGTTTTGAAAACGGATCCCCTGAGATTTGCAAATGGATTGGATGTGCTATGTAATAGAAAGGGAGAGGTCAAGGGTGACCCCAGGCCCTTTGGTCTGAACAAATAAAAAAGAGGGCTTCCGTGTACCGAGACATAAAAGGCCGCAGGAGAGGTAGGTTTGGATAGAACATAACAAGGGTCAACTTTGCGGACGTAATAAGTTTGTGGAACTATTAGGCATTCCGGCAGAGTTGTCCAATGCACTGGAATTCAGGCTAAGCCAATATCTAAGCAAATGGTCAAAGAACAGAAAAATAAAAAACTGAAATTGAGAGTAGGACAATAAGAAAAGAAAGAGAAGGGTTCAATAAAATTATATTAATAATAAAATAAAAGAGAGGGAGTCAAAGAGGAGGAAACAGTCTAGAAAACAGGGGAAGAGGAAGAGCAAGGACAGCTGAAGGCTGGTGCCTCGTGTTATCGGGAGATTGTAACCCACCCCCATGGCAGTCAGGGGTGGTCTGAGCCTCCTCCCAACCCCACTTCTGCCTCTCCTGCTAAACTAAGAGCATGTGTCTGAATCTGCCATCGCCTGACACCACAAATACCAGTGACAAGATGATTTTCCACACGTTTGTCTGAAACGTGTTCCTTCTGGCCAGGCTGTGGGATTGTGGGAAATTGGAAAGCTGGTGTGGGGCATAGGCGCCCAGCCTTCTGCATCACAGCCTGTCAACTCAGCTGGGGCCTCCTTAATACCTGTTTGCTGTGGAACTGTAATTGGTCTGAGGTCCTTCCCCTGCACACCCGGCTTTGGCAGGCTGGGAAAGGCTGTTCCCCATTACTAAGGAGGATTAGGAAGACGGGGGTAGAAGGAGGGTGGAGGAGGCTGAAACTCCCCAGTCAGTAGCCCTCCCTGCCCTTGCCTTCAGAATTAGGTAAGAGAGCTGATGAAAGAGCAGAGAATTAATTCCTCTGGAATGACCCCAGAAAAACTATCTCATAGCCTTTTCTTTTGTTGACTTCAATGGCTTTTTTTTTTTTTTTTTTTTTGGAGAGAGCTGAGGTTGAGATCCCAGGGCCTGAGCCTGAACTATCACTTACTTGCTGTGTACTCTTGGGCGAGTCACACAACTTCTCAGTGCTCAGCAGTCTCATTTGGAAAAATAAAGATAATTAGCGGTTGCCTGCCAGAAGGCAGCATGCCAGGCCAGCTGATCTGGCCCAGGCCCTCCCAGCTCTAAGGTCTATGACTGAGTGATGTTTATAGACAGTGAAATGTATGAGGGCAGGAGTTTAGAGATGTGTGCAGGGAACAGATGTGCACGGTCACCCTCCTGCACCTTCTCAGAGAGGGACTTCTTGGGAGATCTTTAACAAATAGAGAAAATCCCTATCTTGGCTCTCTACTCTGTGCAGAGTAGTGGAATACATGACATCAGGAAAACCATACACTTCGCATTCAGCCAGAGCTGGGTATGAATTCTTGGTTCCAACATTTCTGGAAATAATAGAGCCAATCGTTTAACCTGTTTATGTCTCCAAAGACTCATCTGTAAAATGGGCACAGAATAAGACAATGATATCTGGGTTGCTGGGGAGATCAAATAAGATGATAAATGGAAAATATCCACTCTATCAGTCATGGTCTACTCACAAAAAAGAGAGATCTCTTTAGCTACATAAATGGTGGGGGGTTAATACAGAGAGTTGGTGATCCCAGTGATGGAAGAGCATCCAAGCTTCTCTCAGCCCCAAGCTCAGCTCAGGCTCCAGATGCCCAAACCCTGGCCTGAATATAGCCCTCCAGGATCCTCCGGACCTGGGAGAACAAAATATGGGTGGGAGGGGGACCCTGGATGGCTCAGTCGGTTGAGCATCTGACTTCAGCTCAGGTCATGATATCGCGGTTCGTGGGTCGAGCCCTATATCAGGCTCTGTGCTGACAGCTCGGAGCCAGGAGCCTGCTTCAGATTCTGTGCCTCCCTCTCTCTCTCTCTGCCCTTCCCCAGTTTGTGCTCTGTCTCTGCCTCTCAAAAATAAATAAACATTTAAAAGTTCAAAATATGGGTGGGAGGCAAAAAATAACATACAGGGTTGTCTAATGACTCAAAGAAACTCCTTTTCCCTTCTCCCAGTTTCCATGAGGCAAAGATTTCCCTAGGAAACAGCGCCTTTCCCCATTACAGTGGGGCAATCGAATGATTCATTTGCTTGGATTTGGTAGAAACTGAGTATGCAGAGTTCAGCTCAGCTCCATCCTTCTCTTCATGGGCATGAGTGACCCTCAGGAAGCTGGCATTCCTGGTAATTCCAGCAAGCACTGGTGGGGACTGGAAACATCCAGGGATGATCAGATGGATTATCTGGATGATAGTGATGGGCCATTTGCCCGTCTTGAACAAACCTAGTATCAGCTCCAGTAGAAATAAAGAGAAATGTAGCCTCAGTTTTGACTCCTTTATTTCTCAATTTATTCAAAACCCACGTAGGGAATAAAAGTAAGACTCCTCTGAAACCCCAACAATAAAATCAGCCCCAGCCTTTGATCTAAGGCTGCCTAGCTGCACACATCTCAATCAGTAAGAGTTACCATTAAACAATGAAGACAATTAGATATGTATTGGGGCACCTGGGCGACTCAGACGGAGAAGCATCTGACTCTTGATTACAGCTCAGGTCGTGAACTCACGGTTTGTGGGATCAAATCCTGCATCAGGCACTGTGCTGACAGTGTGGAGCCTGCTTGGGATTCTCTCTCTCCCTCTCTCTCTGCCTCTCCCTGACTCCCTCTTTCTCACTGTCTCTCAAAATAAATAAACTTGAGAAAAAAAAGTAGATACCTATCGTCAAAATTCATCTCTTTGTTTACCAGTGGATTTATCTTCCAATTCTTGTAGCTGTCAGGGTCAGCTGGAGAATTTGTTGAAAATGCAGATGCCCTACCTCCAACCCATGGGATTCTGAGTCAGTCACTGTGTCTTTTATAAGCACCTCAATGAATTCCCATATTTTGGGAAGCAAGGTCTACAACTAGTGGTCTTCAACCTTGGCTGCCTTGGAATACCCTGAAAAGCTTTTTGAAAATACTGATTACCACTTTCCCAGCCCCAGAAATTCAGATTTAATTGGTTAGAGGTGAAGCCTGACTATCTGGGCCTTTAAAAGCTCTCTAGGTGATTCTAATGTGCTGCCTGGGCAAGACCCACATGTATAACCCTTCAAAAGAAATCTTTTAGAAAGCATTTATTGTTGTTGATGGCAGGAAAAGCTTTCTGTTCACTGGATGGCTTCCAGCCCATGGAGTTTCCATTTCTCTGAAGGGGACAACATGGTAGCTGAAGGCATTCTTTGAAAATTCAGACTAGAATCTCCAAAGTCTGTAGACCAGCATCAAAGCTCATTACTGTAAGGCAGCCCAGCTCCTCTTCCCACCTTGTTCAGCTGTGGCTTGAACTCACTTCCAAAGGAAGTACAATTTACATGTGTTGAACTAGACTATTGGTGTTACTACCATTACAATCCTATTGACGGTAGTGCTGCTCTTAGCAACACATTCCAATGTCATCATCCATATTCTTTCTTGCATGACCATGTGTATAGAAACAAGCTCTGGTATTTAAACTAACACACGTGGTGTGATGGATCATCTTCAAACATCTAACTTGCCCGTGAAATGAATCCATAACAGTTAAATCCAACCCCTCCAAGGAATCTTCTTTTGATCTTCTAAATTTTCCTTCTGGGGAGAGGGCACAGGTAAGATGGGGCTCTGAGACCCAGTTTAATAGAAGTCAGTTCCCATTTTATAAGGAATGCTCCATTTTAAAGATGAGGTGCAAAGACTAGAGATAAAAATTAATTTGCCTAAGATCATCAGCTGGTTACTGGCAGAGCAGTGAGCAGGTCACACTCTTTCTTCATCCCTATCTGGCCCTACACTATACTGTGTCTTCATTTGTCATAAGATTTGATCTCTAACTTGAACCATGAGCACCTCAAGGGAAGGAAGGAAGCCTGGGACCCACAGACTGTGCTCCAGAGTAGGATGATATTGAATGGTGAGAGCAGAAAAAGGAACATTTGAGGTAGAATCTAGGAAATATCTAAAAGTGGAAGGAAACAAAGAAAGTTATTTGCATCTTGTTATCTTAAGACAAATGTGGTTAGGCTTGACAGAGATAACTGCCAACTGTACATGTCAAATAAATTGGCTCGATATGAATTTCAAAATATGATATAGAAATCCATAGAAATATGGATCAAGGGGCTGTATCTCTCAGTGAGAGGCATAGGAAGGGCTATGGAACCATACAGGTCATCAAACGTATAGAGAAGAAGGAAAGGTTTTACTGTTTATAAGGGATGATGTCACCTAAACTTTATAATCAGAAAGCTCTCATAAGATACAAAAGCAGAAGAGACAACAGATAGCAAATGATCCAAAGCAAGATGTAGGTAAGCAGTTATTAGGAAAACAGGCTCCATGTGCATTCAAAAGAAGTCCAAGGACCACAGGCTAAAACCCAAGTCCTTTTAGGACTCAGCCCTGCCTATCTCTATAGTTTCCTGTTAAGACACTACACAGCCCCAAGCCTCTCCGCAGCTACAGACTGTACTACCAAAACGAAGCAGAAGAGTTGGATGGTTGGGAGCAAAAGCCACAGAGATGAAAACCTGGTTCTACCATTCATTCATTTTGTGACACCAGGCCAGCCACTTTACTGCCCTGCAAATCAGATCTCTTCAGATCTTGACCTAGGAGTACCACTAAAATTGCTAGACTGTTCAAAGAGCCCTGGTATTCAACATTTCAAACAGATGTAAAGCATGCTCCAGATGGTCTCTCTCCTCGGGGAGCCCAGTACAGAGGATTTGCCATGATACCTACAGTGGCCCATCCCAAAGGGCTCAATACCTCAAATCTTAGGAGATGGAGTTCACATCTGGGGGCAATAGCCAGGCTCCAAACCTCTGGGACTACTGTAATCCACCACCTTCCCCCCGCCCCCGACCTCCCCGATCATCTGTCAAGCAGCAGTCTGTAGGGGAAGTCAAATACCTATTTCCAGAAACTTCCACTGAGGAAAAAATTATATTTCCATAAAGAACACAGAGAATGAGGGTGCCACTAAACATTATTTGGGTATTTAGGTCATGTGCTTTTGATTTTTTATTTTTTGGCTACTCAAAATCCAGTCCTTTTCTTCTCAAATATAATTCTGTAAGAGTGAAACTGACAAGACTACAATAAAGTTGAGGAAGAGAAACACAAAGACCTAGATAGTAACCTATTTATTTTCCAGAGGAAAAAAGTAACAACTATTCTAGCAAAGAAAATAGCCCTGCATTTATTTGGCCATTCCCCCACACTGCTTCCCCCTCAATTTAAGAGAAAAAAACTTTTCAAATTCACACAAAATGGTATACACTGTTTGCTTTTCTGTGGCTGTCTTCAAATACATAACCTTTCAGGTCACCATGAAACACTTTTTTGAAATATGTCCCAATCTGTCTTTCAGTGTGACAATGAAATTACCAGACAGTTCAGCATGTGACAAGACAGAATTTGGTTGAGCTAACCAACTGCTATCATTATCATACTCCATTCTTTACTTCCTGAAAGAGAGGGGGAAAAAAAATCACTGAAAAAAAATCCCAGAACAGAATCGCACCTGATTATTTGTACAAGTGAAGTGACCCAGTGGACTCACATTGTTCCCTTCTCGGAGAGATTTCAGGTCAGTAGAACTATTGATGCAGAACCACGTTTGCTTAAACTCCTGTGTCACCACTTTGCCAGTCTCCAATTTCTGACTCCATTAGTTACATATACCTGGCCAGCTCCCTTTGGACTGGCAGGGGACATGTTGGAATGTCTCCAGACTAAAGTTATATAGAAGTACTTGACCTTTTTAAGAAACACAGATCAAATCTGCCTTGAATACTTCACTATGTCACAGGAATAATCATAAGTGGCATATAAAAATTCAACAGCTCCTGGAATCAATAATCTGTCCACTCAAGAAAAAAAAATTATATATGTATATATATGTGTATGTGTAGATATACATATACATACACATACATACACATAATACATATATAATACATAAATACATTTTTTAAAAAAATTCAGAAAAATTTGCTACTGCTAAAAATTGGTTTAGTTCTTGTTCTAATACAGAGAAGCTGGCTTTCAGCCCAGCCTGATTGGGGAATACCCATAGGATCAAATGAAATTCCTACCATGAGTGCCATCTTTTTAACTTAGGGCATTTTCTAGAAGGATTCTGTTAAAATGCAAATATTTTATCTAGATGGGATAACATACTGAAGAATTAGTAGTTTCTAGCGTATTTGTATGGATATGTTTATTGATTTAGCTGCAGAAAGAAATAGTCCTCAAGGACAGGAGTCAGACACAGGTAAGCATGATGAGGAGACAAACAGAGGGGGAATCCAAGACAGGCAGAAGCTATCCAAGAATGTCCAGTGGTGGCTAGAATATCCACAAAAGGTGCTCCAAGGCTGCATCAGGGCCCTGGGGCCGGAAAGGTATGCCACTGCCAGGTTTTCATGTTGCCTTGGGTCCACTTTCTTCTTGAGGAAAGCCTAGAAACAATGTGTCTCCAATGTATCATTGGAATTTTTAGGCACAGCCCAAGAAGTCTCACTTGGAGGCAAATGCAAATAAAATGAGACTGGAGACTTTCCTCTCCAACTCAAAACAAAGGACCAAAAATATTCTGAGAAGTCACTCAATAAATAAAAAAACAATTAGGATATGATGTGTTGGCCTGTTCATGCATCATAACCTTTTGGGTTTTTTTTTTAATTTTTTAACATTTATTTATTTTTGAGAGACAGAGTGTGAGCAGAGGAGGGCAGAAAGAGAAAGGGAGACACAGAATCTGAAGCAGGTTCCAGGCTCTGAGCTGTTAGCCCAGAGCCTGACGCGGGGCTCGAACCCAACAACCACAAGATCATGACCTGAGCTGAAGTTGGCCACTTAACCGACTGAGCCACCCAGGCGCCCCCATAAGCTTTTCACCGTACGCATTACACTAAAGAGCATTGTCTCTCTCTCTGTGTCCCTCTTTTCCTTTTTCCCCAGTCCCTTTGTCTTTCTCTCAGTTGGATTCAGAGGAAAGTAAGACATTGTCCCAATGAGACTGCAGGCACACATCCAGAGGAGTGGTTGGAGGAAATGCATGGATGGAGAATATCCTATTCGTGCCAAACTCAAGAGGCTCTAATAGCTGGAGATTCCAGGGGTGACCTGCACTGAAGACACACACACACACACACACACACACACACACACCAGGTTTGGCAAATACTCCCATTTGAAGACCTTCCAAACACTTCTCTTTTCTTTCCAGAATGAAGCTACCTCATTGTCAATGAGATTTTCTATAAATTTGCTTCAATGGTCACACAGGTTAAAAAAAAAAAATTAATAGCCTAAGAAGCTGGGGCTAAAGACCAAAAAGCTAAAGCGCTTACAAGGCAAATAATTTGAAGAGGCAGGATAAAATCAAAAACAGAATTTAAATGGTCCTAGCCTAAGAATTTATAAAAGACCAAGTCCTGACCTATGACAGAAATGAGAACTTTATTGGGCACGTAATTCAGAAAGGCAGGAGAGGCTGATACACAGAACACAATGAATGTCAGGTTCAGGATTTAAATCTCAGGCTGACAGGGTTGGGAAAACCAATACAATAACGCCAGAGAGAAGGAGAGAAGGAAAAGACGTGCAGTGCAAGGCTAGTGCCGTTCAGAACTTTGACTGCATAATTAGTCCATGTGGTAATTAAGGATCTAGAGGTCCTATTGAAATGAAAGCACACGGGCAGATTTGGATTTTGCTGAATAGAGCCAGAATACTTAACTCAGTAAGAGTTTCCCCCAATTTTGGCTGGGTCCTTGGGTAGCTGACAGCCGGCGAGGCTTATTTGCACTACCTGTTTTATAACGGTCGTGACTGACAGAAGGGAAGCATCTTTTTTTTTTTTTTTAAATGTTTTTTTTATTTCTAGGAGAGAGAGAGAGAGAGAGCGAGCGTGAGCAGGGGAGGGTCAGAGAGAGAGGGAGGCACAGCCTCTGAAACAGGCTCCAGGCTCCAAGCTGGCAGTCAGCACAGAGCCCGACGCAGGGCTCGAAACCACAAACCGCGAGATCATGACCTAAGCGAAAGTCGGACGCTCAACCGACTAAGCCACTCAGGCGCCCCAGAAGGGAAGCATCTTAAAAGTCCTTAGGCGGTGGTCCCAGCTTGGGGTTTTCTATCTCGTTTCAGGAAAACCCAGTTTTGGTTTGTGATTTCACTATCAGATCATAGGAAACTGAGTTCATTACAGGCGTGAGGTCAAGGCTGAGTTGATCTCTAAGCCAATGATAAGCTGGCATTACAGGCCTGTTTTATTTATAGAGACCCATGATATAAAATTAGATGGCAAGGAGGAGAAGCAAGAATGGAGCTTTATTTAGAATAAATGCCTCTAGAAGGCATCTAGCATCAGTTTTCTAAAGATACAGTAAAACGTCGTGAGTTCTGTCTTTGTCTTTAGAAAAATCAGAGGAGTAAAGTACAACACTTACAAACTACTGAGGTTGTGAGCTAGGTCAAAGGACCCATCTTCATGTGGAGATGAAGTAACCTGAGGAAAATAATGCATTTTGCTCATTTCCACTGCTCTTTCATACAATCCAATACACAGACCTTAGAGGTCACTGACTCTGCTTGCCATACTAATTAGAAAAAAATGAAACAAATAAAGATAGGGGTTTTCCCCCTTTCTCTTCTTTTTTCTTAAGGACTGGCTTTTATTAGAACTGTTTGCAATATAAAAATAAAACATCACATGCTAGAGGAATAATGGAGAAATGTAAGCCTCAGTAAGAACCACACAACACACATTCCCAGTTTCCGGGGTTTCTGCAATGCTCATTTAGGGAAAATCGTTTAAGGTAATATAAGAGCCTATCAATAATCTCATTATGATCCATGAAGAAGGATTCCACTGGCCACTTGACACCCATCAAGGTACCAAGAATAAAAAGAAAGGATGTCAGAAAAGCATCTACTTTCAGGTTCAGAATCCTCAATCCAAGGGAGGCGGTGACTTTAAGAAACTCTTCAGTGAAATTGACATTTATAAGAATCAAGAAAGGAAACCTTCAGTAAAAATGTGGTGAGCAGAAGCTCTTGGGCCCTTAATATAGTTTATCTTTCACATAAAGGTATCTTGAAAACCTTTACACAAGTCCTTTATGAGGGAATAATTTCTGAGCTAGGGCAGACAATGGTCTTTCAAATCCATTCTCAGTTCAGAAAGCATTTGTAAGGAGGATTTTTTTCCCAGCCACTGCATGAGAAGTGTGTGATGCCCTTGGAAATCTCTGTAATTAACAATAAGCCTCTTTCACAATTGAAAGTGGACCCTCATACACTAAAGTAGCCACTGATGCTTCTATTTCTGACCTACACCCTTCATTTTATGCAATGTCTTTGTAAAAACCAAGGGCAAGAACAACCTGGAGAGAAATTTTCAAATTTTGGACCAGAGCCACCAAATCAATAATGGCGGAACAAAATGAATTATCAACCTCCACTGCTTCAATCACAGGGAAAGGCAAGGAGTTAGCCAAAAGAGAAACTGCGGTCAATGTTAAGAAACAAAATGAATTGACTTTGAGGTAGGCTTATATCTAATTAAATGAGACTGGGGGCAAAGTCAAGGTAGACTCATCCGCAGCTGATAAGAAAGTGATCAGAGGCAGGTGACTCAGCTCAATTGAACTGCATTTCCCAAGCTGGAAGGGAGAGCAAAGAGTATCACAGGGAGAGGGGGAGGGCACAGAGGGAAGCCCCAAGTTTTTCAGAGGTATGTTTTCCTTCATCCTGGGACTGTATATGTTAAGTATCTCAAAGTCTCACCACAAGAATTAAGTTGCCATGAACATCCAAAGGTTCAGCCTGAGCCCAAACAAAACCCTGGCCTGAGGGATGGCATTCCAGCTAAACGCAGAAGGAAAAAGGAACTGGTAAGGTATTCCTACCACCAGTTTCTAGTGGTGAGCCAACATTTTTTAAACTTTTACCATGAATGTAGAGACTTTATAATGAGACTACACTTCCCAGCTTGGGTCATACCTCAGTGTGTGATGTCCTGTGAGTCTGGGAGGGGTAGACAAGACTTCTCTAAAGGCAAAGCATACTCCCCGTGGCGTTTTCATGTATTTCTTCTGGACTTAACATTAGGATAGTCATAAAATGGGATCCAACTTGAAGTCTGCCCCACCATTGATGACCCCGCTTTATTAGAAAAAGGGGACTTCCAAGGATTCTATGCAGTACCCTGAGTTGAACATAGAAATGCTGGGAAAACCCAATTAGTGTCTGCTCTTAGCCAAGAGACCTCATCAGATACCAAGAGCCTAAGCAAAAAAAAAAAAAATGAAATCTCCCCACGCTCACCCCAACCTGTGGTTAGGTCTGTAACCTGCACTAGGGAAATTTGCACTCAACTTTCACAGCAGACACTCAGATCAAAGAAGCAGCAGCTTTCTTCCACTGTGCCCTGAGCCTTCCCAACACATATTAACATTCACTGCTCCATTTGCAAACACTCAGTGATCTTTAAATGCATATAAGCGACAACCAGTGCTTTTGAAACACTCTTGAATAAGCCCAGGATGACTCATCATTTTCTGGTCCTGTATAGCTAATTATATGTTCAGAAATCCCTTCAAAAGTCACAAAACTGATCTTAGTGCTTTTAAATGGCAAAGGGGTTAGCCATGGAGGAGTGGGTCTGGAAAGGCCAATAAGAAATTAACATGAACACTGAAAACAGCCTTTGGCCCTTCTATACAGCTGAATTCACGAGAGTTGTGCCTGCCCTTATCAGGAAATTATAGATCTTATTATTGGAGAACTGGGTGGCAGGTGCCAAAAACATTTGAATTCGCTCCATTTCCAATTCATGAAGCCCATTGTAGCTTGGTATTATGGTTTTATTAGATTTGTGCATTTATCCGGGAACCTATTATTATAATAAAATACAAAATACAATTATTGTTTTCTTGCAGTGAGAACTTCAGAATTATCTAACACTTTATTGTTGCCCCATCAAAAGAAATCCCAAGTTTGGATTTTTTTTTTTTTAGATTTTTAAAGAAATGTCACTTCCTCTATTTTCCATAACAGTTCCTACTTTATGCTGCTTAACAGGAAAAGAAAAAGGAATTGAGATGGGGCCATAAGTCACATCAGTTTTCCTTTAATTACAGTATTACTTGTATATTTCTCATATTTTCTACCCTTATCTCTGCCCAGGCAAATCTCCATTCCTCATACAGTGCTCATTAATTGAGATGGTGTTTGGAGAAAGTTGATATATAGATACGAGTTTCATACGGCCAAGTGCTCAACTACTATTACAAACCAAATGGAGTTCAATACCCGTAATGGTCAATTTAGCTACTTGTCATATGAGACCCACTCATTTACCCATCCCTTACCGACAATTCCTTTTTTCTCCTCTCTCTTTCCACTTCAAGTTATTATTTTCTCTCTTCACCAGAGAATGAAAAACGTTTTAGAAATACTGAGGGGAATCACATTAGATGTAAGACACCGCAAAATTAGGCTCAGATCACTGGTTTTAGAGCTGGAAGGGGACTTATATAGATCATGCCATCCAGCCTGTCATTTTCCAGATGAGGATACTGTGACCCAGGAAGATCACAGTTAGGGACTCAAGTCAGGAACTGTTCCCTACTTTTTAGGTAGCTACCAGTCAGCCCTGCCTCTGTGCCTGACACCAAGCCAGTGACAACATCTCCCCAGTCCTCGAGACATGAGGTAAGTACTAAGACTTCTTCCACTTTAGAGATGGAGAAACCGATGCATGGGGAGGTTATGTAATTTGCCCAAAGACACATAGATACTAAGTGGCAGAATCAAGACTCACCTGTTTATCCGATTCCAGAGCCTTACCTCTAAACACTACACATAACTATCCTCACAATATTAGCATGAGCTGCCCTTATACTGAGTTATTACATATCCGCATAAATGAATACATCATTAGTAGTGCTATTTTACAATAAATAAAATAAAGACTTTGGAATGAAGAGGCATGAGTTTGACTCTAGGCTCCATCATCGATTAGTTAGGGAGCTTTCAACAAGATCATTAAACTCTCTGAGAGTACTTCATTGGCCAAAGAGAGATAAAAACGATACCCACCTCAAAAAGGTTATAGTGAAAGCCAAAGAAGATCATTCAGCCTTTCATCAAATATATACTGAGCTCCCACTATGTGTCAGGCACTGTTAAAGTACTGTGTATGCCACATCACTGCTCCTGAGCCCCACCCTTGAACCCAAACCCAAAGCAGCAAAATAGGAGGAGGGGAAGGAAGCAGATTATGGGTAGGCATTACCCATGGAGGGAGAGGTTGTCTCTGTCTGTCTTGCTTTTTCTCTCTCTGACTCTCCATGTCTGTTTTTCTGCATGTAGGTGAAATATAAAGAGCTTTCAAAAAAAAAAAAAAGTCATTATATTGGTCACTGGAGTGATTATATAGTAGAAGAAGGTTTCCCTTTCTTAGGAGCCTTTTACTTATCTCTCCACTGAGCATTTTTCCAGTCCAAAGATCTCTTAAGTGAATCTGATCAAGTCAAAGTATGTGTATGGCGGGGGCGGAGAGGGGGTTGCATGTGTGTCTATGTGTGCATGATTATTGAATCCTCATATACTATTGACATGGACACTTTGGAAATTTTTACACTGCACTTTCTGTAGAGACTTTCTGATTTACTAAAGTTGAGAAAATAATGAGAGTTAACCCTTGAGCCCTTACCATGTTCTAGGTACTGTACCACCATGGCACATACAGTATTTCTGGACACAACTATGAGTAAAAGGAGTTGAATATCAAGGACTTGATCAGAAGCTTAGACTCCTTACTCTAAGAAGTTTGTATTGGAAAGTCAGATTCAACTTACCATGCTGTTTTTCATCCATGCGATAATTATTTCTTGAGCACTACCATGGACCAGGCACCAGGCACAAAGAGGCGGTGCTTTCACAGCGCTCATAGTCCGGTGAGGGGAACAAATGTGCAAATGGACTATCATGGGAAAACCAGGATGGTGTTTAAATGGGGGTGAAGTACTCTGGAGACCCAGAAAAGAGGTGATGTTCTCCCTCTTGGAAAATAAGGTGAGTTTTTCCAAGTGTTCTGTCAGAAAACAGCCCCCAGACAGGTAAGAGCTGTGTTTGGTCCCAGCTGCCTCTGTACCACCAACTTTCTGTGGGATCTTGGGCAAATCATGTGACTCTTCTAGCCCCTAGTGTACCTATCTGTAAAGTAAGGTTAGGGATATAAAATAAGGGTAAGGAGACCCACCTTCACAGGGTTATGAGGCTCAAACACTTCTGTAGGAGTTAGAATCTAAAATCTACACACATAAGGGGAAAAGAGTTGTGTAGGCAGAATTCATGCTGAGCTCCACACTAAGTAGTTGGCTTGCCTCCGGGAGGGAAAACTGTGGTGTGGAAAACAAACCACTTTCCTCTGAACCCTGGAATCTCACTCAGGGTGGCCAGTGGGTGCACACCCCAAAACAAGAGCCCATGGAGGCACTTGAGTCTGCTGGCCTTCCCAGTGCATCTCCATCCCCACTAAGCTCTCCGTGTGTGTATTGTTCTTACAGAGTCTGAGCCTGTCCTCGAACCCAAACCCAAAGGAACAAAACTGGTGCCTGGTGACAATGAAGGGAGCAGACCATGGGTTTGCCATAGCTATGGAGGGAGGGAGAGGCTGTCTCTGTCAGTCTTGCTTTTTCTCCCTCTGACTCTCCCTATCTCCATTTCTCCACATCCCCTGCCCCACCTCTCCCCCCACCCCTGCACCCCTACTCTCTCCCTACACTTGAATCACAATAAGCTAAATGAACGGAAGTTGGAATTCACTCTATGTTAAAATGCTTCTCATCAATGGGAAGTATAGTACAAATGCCCGTGACTGGTATTAGCAGCTCAACTTAATGCCATTAAAAGACTCCCCATAATTTTCCAGAAAGGTATGTCTTATGCCGAGGCCCCCAGGAATACATAATAGACTTAGGAAGAACTAGAAGCCAAGGGGACAGAGTCTTAAATCAGAGGCTCAGAGACACAGAAATCCTTAGGAAGTTCTGTGTGTCAGGTGAGAGGATTTGAATGCTTACTTCTCTTTTAATTATCTGATGCGCACACTACCCTCCTTTGTTGCCTTCAGCTAGAGCTGATAAGGAAAGACACCAATAAATATCTTGGCGGTCTGAAGGGAGAAGCCATGTTTCATGGGACTCCCTGCTTCTACAGCTGTTGTTAAAATATTACTGCTAATTAGCTGGCTAGTTATATATAAACCCTTACAAAGGAGTATTTTTACACAATCATAAAATAAATTAAACTACCAAAAATTCACGCTGTTAATTAAAATAACCCCTGTAGGAGGGGGAAAATCGCTACAAGGCTGAGGTAAACAGGAGGCAATTTCACAAGCACAAACTGATTAATTTTATTTCCCATTACATGTATTTGCTAATATCATCAAAATTAGAAAATAAAGCAATTTTGCCTTGACAGTAGTTCAAACGAAGGTGGTTCTAGCCAAGGAATGTAGCTAGTCAGATACACCCTCGGCCCTAAGGCAGTTCCCCTCTATCTGGAAAGGGTAAGTGGTTTCCCAGCAGAGACCCTTTTCCCAGGAGGCAGGTGAAAGACAGAGGGGCATGTCCTAGCCCTCAGGAGCATCCTCCTAGAACTTTGGACCTGACCTTGGCATGACCTGTCATACCACATCCCCAGCCCATCCAAACACACAAACATTTGAAGACACAAGAGAAACCAGGATGCGGGGGTCGAGGGGGGGATAGTGAACAAAATTAACTAACTTGCCCCCTGTTCCTGGAATGGCTAAGACAGTTTCCTCCAATGGATGAATGAGTTTGCATATCCTCTCAATCAATGATTCTGCCCTGGATATTACAGTGAAGATGCACTTTTCTAAAGTATATAATTCCTATATTTAAATAATTACCCAAACCCTCAGGGATCATTCTTTTACAAAAGATCACAAGGAGGGGGGTAGGGGGGCGGCACCTGGGGGGGCTGGCTCAACCGGTTAGGTTAAGCATCCGACCTCAGCTCAGGTATGATCTCATGGCTCACAAGTTCGAGCCTTGCGTCAGGTTCTGTGCTGACAGCTCGGAGTCTGGAGCCTGCTTTGGGTTGTGTGTTTCCTTCTTTCTCTGCCTCTCCCTCGCTCTCTCGCTCTCTCTTTTTCTCTCAAAAAAAAATAAACTTAAAAAAATTTTTTTAAAGATCACAAGGGGTTAATCAAAAAGCCTAGAAAATACTTTTGTAACAAAGAGTGCTATTTAGGAAGGAACGAACTCAAACTTCCAGTTCCTTTGGCCCTTTGTCTGCCAGCCTAGTGAAATGACAGACTTTAATCCAGCTGGAGAACCTCTCCATATGCACACAGCACCTCAATCTCCCCTGGCCTCCCCACTCCCAGTTGCTGAAAGCACATAACCACCTGAAACTATATTCCTACAAAGCCTGAACACGCTATTTTATATGCTTTTCGGTTAACCTGAAAAATTCTCGATTGCCTTGGACCCATACTTGGTTTAGTTATTTTATCGTACCTTTACATGAAGTTTATTCATTCTCACACCCCTTAAAATCCATCTACAGGCTCAAGCCTTGTTTAGCACCCAGTTTTATGAGATGGCGCTTCAAAAAGACTCAGGGGCTTTGTCAATGGGACACCAAACATCTGGAAGAAAAGGCAAAACTTCCGGCCTAAATACAGATGTTTTATCTATGTGACTCAAACATCCAGATGTTTGGGGGGGGGGGTCTACATTTTATAACTAATGCTGTGCCTTTGACAAAGAAAATGAACAGGTGCATGAGGAATCCAAAAGAACAGAGAAAATGGGAAATACTCATTGTTGCTTCTGTACGTGATGGAATATTTCATTGCTGTCATTTTGCTCCACTGGAAGGTTTTCTTCCAAGCCACATTTGTACAGACTAATGTTAACATTCACCAGCATGTCCTCAGCTATTAGGGAAGTAACAATGAGGCTATCTGGGGCATGGTAAGCCCCTGACACCAAGCTTTGTTGATTCTCTCTCCTTAATAACTCCAGCCCATCCTTGATGCCCTGGTGAAAGATCTCTTTATTCCTCATCCTGACTACCATACAGCCTTCGTATGAGAAGTTCCAGCTTCTACTCTACACCTCCACACAGCAGGCCCATGACCTTCCTAAAACTCCAGCTCAGGATCTCAGCCTCCCTCTCAAAGTTTTTCCAGTGCCTCATCTTCAGAGTGATGCCCAGCAGAGTCTACAGGGCTCTTGGCCACACCCAACTTGCATCATCTCCTGATGCTCATCCTTCACACTAGCCTAGGAAGAATAACTTGCTGTGTTCCGGCACATTTCTACTGGTCTGTGTAGTTGCAGTTTCCCTACCTGGACCTCAGCTAAGAAGATGCCCACTCTTACTTCACCAGAATTCAGATGTTACGATGTCCATGAAGCCTACTTATGGACTCACCAGGAGGTTCAGTGGCTCCATCTCCAGGGCTCTTAATGCCCTTTATCTCAGCGTGTCCTCTCCGTCCATGGATCTGACCTGGCCCATATCCAACCAAAACCACATATGTCCATTTTACCCACTAAATAGCTCTTATACTCCTTTCAATAGCCTTGATCTTAAGGAAAAGGCCAAAATCTCTAGCCCCTGAAGCCTTACTGACTCCATCCACCTCTGCTGTCTGGACTCCAGGCCTGCTGGCTTCCATTGCCCCCTGGGTCCTCGTACTTGTCCCATGTTGCAGCCCTTATGAGAACCCTGATCAGGGTCCTAGCTCCTCTCCTCCCCTTCCAATCTCAGGACCTTGCTAATGCACCCTGCTCTGTCACAGCCCAGAGAAAACAGTTTGCTTGGTAGAGAAACATTCCCCAATCCCCTCTTTCTACCCAATTTGAGTAGCTTTCGTGGTTACATGCATAGAACCAAGGTCTTTTCCCTCACTGCACTTAAGTTAGTGCAATCTGACTGTATATTGATCAACGTGAACTTTTGATTCACTTCTCTCTCTTCTATTCGACTGCAAGCTCCATTGATAGCAAGGACGGTATGCTTGCCCTATTGTATCTCCAGCTCCTAGCAAGGTGCTTGGCTCATCATAACTGCCCGTAAATGTTTGCTGAATAAATAAATGAGTGATTTACATCCATGCAACATATCACCATAACCACAACTTGCCCCTTAAGGGCAGAAGCTAGATTTTATTCATATGTGGGTCCTGAATCCTCAGGGTGCATTTGTTGAAGACATACGGACTGCAGATACAGAGAAGCAGATTTCTGCACCTCTAAGAAGTAGAGGTGAACATTTGAGCATCCTCCTAATAGTGAGATTCCCATCTCTGGAATCATTCAAGGAGAGCACAGATGGAACATGTCAGGAATGGTCTAGAAGCAATTCAAGCAATGGACTTGATGATCTCTCACATCCCTTCCAACCCTCATGCTCTATGCTGCCACTAGAAAGGAGCAGAAAGAGAGAGGTTTGTGAAGCACTGGTGAAACTATAACATGCCCCCCTCCCCCATCCTCCCCCCTCCTCCCCCTCCCCCCGCAGAAAGAATTTCAGAACAAATGGGAAAAGAAGGTTCTTGCCAAGTTTTCCATAATTGCTGGCTGGTAGCAGACAATCAAAATGTGTGTGATGCCTGGAGGAGAAAAGTCAAAGGTTACGATCTTAACTCCCTGTCTGATGTCTTCTTCTTCCTTCTTGACCTGGCTCCTCTTTCTCTATTTAGGTACAACTCAAAAGGGACTGAGATGTTGAAGACGCAGGCAGAAAATTGTGCTAGTCACATGGAGCCATTTTGACTGTTTTCTCAGCTGTTTCCCAAGAAAACAGATTTAATATGTATCACCCTCGTTCCTGAATAAGGAAGGCGATTTCACTTTCTGCTCAAGCAAAAACCGCAAGGTGGATTTGGCATTTGTTGAGTGCAGAGTGGGGTTCAGATTAATGGTGCATCAAAGGCTTCTTTGTTTTTACAATCTTTCTGTATTTTCACATTCAAGAGGCTAAATGAATTGCCCACGTCTCTTCATAGGGCTTCCTGATACAATGGTCCCACCAGGAAACTGTTCTCGTCCACACCCTCTAAACGTCTCTCTGTTCTCCCAATTTCATGTCTTCACTCATAATTAGTCACTTTCTGGAATCTAAGAGCAGCTGGGGTGTGGAAGGAGAGAGGAAGGGGGCAAACCCAGAACTGAGCAACACATGCCAAAAGGGGTTCCACAGGACAGCCTTTAATTTCACTGCACGTCCAAGTGACAACCATAATATGTTCATTGATCTGTTTATATAGTCAGATCATCAATTTTTAAGCATGTATCATATGCCATATTCTTTACACATATTAGTTTCACTGATTTTCAATTACCTTATAAGTATTATTATCCTTATTTACTAGGTAAAGAATTTAAAGCTTAGATAAGCTAAATATCTGGCCCAAAGTACACCAATTAGTGCCAGTTGGTGTCGGAGCCAGGATTCCAACCCAGCCTCTCTGCCCCCCTATCCAGACCTGAGAACTATATCTATACAATCTCAGACAGAGTCACAGAGATTTTTCATCAACAAAGACCCAGTGCGCTGTCACAGTAGATCAACCAGGCACAATTTTGTTCCTAAGGGGACATTTGGGAATGTCTGGTGACATTTTTGGTTGTCACAATGGGTCGGTGCCACTGGCATCCAGGGCTGAGAGGCCAGGGATGCTCCAAACACCCTATAATCACAGGACAGCCCCAACAACAAAAAATGATCATGTCTGAAATGTTAACAGTGTTAAAGGTGAGAAACTCTGACTAGATGCCCCCATTACTAGGTACAATGGGTTCCCTGCCACCACGTGTCACATTCAATGTGTCTCCTCTGCCTTCTGCATTAAAAAGGGGGAACAGCTTGTAACTTCTTGATATACGGTTAAATGCTTAATAACGTCTGGAACCAGCCAATTCTTCTAACGAATGAAAAAGAAAGGAGGGGGAGGGAAAGGAGAAAAAAACGGAAACAAGAAAAGAGAAGGAGAAAACTCACATTAGACACCTCTACCGTGGCATTCAACAGCTGGATCCCGTTACACAAAAATCAGCCCTGGTGACAGCACAACAGGCTGCTTGTGTGTCTTCATGAATAACGCAGTGTGCTGGGTAAATGCTTTTCCCCATTTAGAAACAGGTAGTTAATGAGAATTGAAGTGATCAAATGCTGTGTACCCCAAGGTTACTTACATCACGGGCCTGGGTGGCCCGGAGCTCATAAATAAAGCATCGGAGCATCTTATTTTAGTCCTGGTCGGATAAGTAAAGGCTTGCATCATGTGAACGGAGCCCACAGCGCGCTATGACACGGAGCCTGCTAATTCCAGGACCTCTTGGAATGTGACATTTGGAGAGCAGGACACTGAGTTCATGCCTTGTGGAAGCTCCCTGGCCACTGTGCCTTAATTTTCCATCATCTCCTTGATTCAGCTGCTGCGAGAGAAGGCTGTCATTGAGCTGGACTTTAAATCATGCCAAGCTCATTCCCCACTATGCAGAAGTTAATTTGAGGCACATTTGCAACTTATAACTCCAATTTACTCATTTGCTGGTACAAGGACCCCACACAGCTTACCAGCCTGCCAGCTCGCACAGACCCTTCGCTCAGAGGAGGTTGGGCCCAAGTTGTGGCCCAGTTTGGCAGCTCAAAAAGCAGCTGCAGGACAGCATCAGAATATGGAGTTGACTATAAGAAAAAATGTCTGTCCTTTCCCTCAAAGTTTTACATTTCATTGTGTAATCATAACCCTATTCAGGTACTTTGACATAAATCATGCTTAATTAAATAGTTGCTAATTTGTTATTATTAGTTCATGGTTTATTTGCTGATATCCATTCAACAAGGCATGTGAGTGCATACGTGTGTGTGCGCACACACACACACACACACACACTTAGCTCAGTCATACTAGTGTTGTAGCTTTGAAAGTCATGAAAATGGTTTCTGTGAATAATTTCTCTGTTTGACAGAATAATGAAAGATTCAGAAGAGCACTTATTCATATAGTATACAAATGGCTGGATGAATAACTCTAATGTGATAATTTGCTGGTGTTATTGTTTCTTTTCTCACAGACTTCCTATAATCTGATAATATCAAATAATATATTTTTGCATGAAATAAATTCTCCTTAATACAAAAAAAAAAAAAAGAAAAGGAAAAACAGTTCCCATAATAAACATATTCTCCAGTGATCCATATTTTCCTGTTTCTCATCCGGATCCTGGGATCCCAAAGGAATGTCTTCAATAAATGTTTGTCAACTTGAATTTGGGGTAAGACATATGGTTTGAATTTCCTACAAGACTGTGTAACGAGTTGGTCATTGATTAAAAGCCACAACCAAATCACCCATGAAACTGTCTTCTGGAATAAGGGACACTTTCCTATAATACATATCTTCTCTCCTATTCCATCTGTGACCCCTCAGGAGTGAATTCCTCTGCCTCTAACTTGTTTCTCAAAGTGTGGACCTCAGAACACTTGCTTGTTAGAAATAAAGATCCTGGGGCGCCTGGGTGGCTTAGTCGGTTAAGCGTCCGACTTTCGCTTAGGTCATGATCTCGCTGTTTGTGGGTTCGAGCCCCACGTCGGACTCTGTGCTGACTGCCAGCTCAGATCCTGGAGCCTGTTTCAGAGTCTGTGACTCCCTCTCTCTCTGACCCTCCCCTGCTGATGCTGTCTCTCTCTCTCTCTCCTAGAAATAAATAAATAAACCCTCCCCTGCTAATGCTGTCTCTCCCTTTCTCTCCTAGAAATAAATAAATAAACATTAAAAATTTAAAAAAAAAAATAAAGATCCTAATAAGCTTGTCAAGGTGCTGGTTGGAAATGGAGATTCCTAGCTGCCATTCCAAACTGATTAGATCTGAATCTCGGGAGGAATCTGCACAATTAACAATACCTTCAGGTGATAAGTGGTTTTCTGAGACTTGAGGAATATGGATTGGGAGAGTAGAAGAGAGACAGCAAAGACATACTATTAAACAATATTTCCTGGGACAAGGAAAATGTGCTCGTTAACTCACTGTTTGAAGTAAAGTAATGTCAAAAATTTCACGCTAAAGATCACTAGTTGGCTAATGCCCTACATCCTCTCAACCTACAAAATAAATTCTGGTCCTCACAATGACTACCCTAAAGCTCTACAAAAAGAAAAATGTAGTGATATCATGAACAGAGACATAATCATGTTTCTGCCATACACTTCAGAATACATCTTCAACCAAAATAAGTTAAAGAAAGTTTTCCTAGATAAAACTCCAATTGCCTACCAGATATTCTGGTTATTAAAGGTTTTGTCAAATAATTAACTGTCCCTTTGGTTTTCTATTCCTGCTTATCACCATTGTGATGTCAGAGCAAAGTGACTTTAATACAGTTTCAGATAAGGCTCAAAAGTAAAAAGGTTAACATCATTTACACCAAAGAAATCAGGTATACATTCAGAATTATACCCGAACCCCACATGGCACACACAGGGATTACCAATTCCAAACACCTCTGTTAACCTTAATTCCATGAAGTTTCCAGGATTGGCTGGGTAAGTGTATGCAGCATGATAGCACAACACACTCATTCATTATTATTATGTCTGTGGCTATGGTCGTGTGAATGGAATCACAGGGCCTGTTTAACCAAAGATTTCTACCAGCCCACAGAGGAAGGGATCTGGAGATACAGACAAGAATTCAACCATCCCCACCAACTAAAATGTAAGCACTCGAGGAGGAAGAACAGTGGCTTCTATTTCTATGTTCCCCCGTTTTACCTGACATCTGGTTGAGAATCCAGCTGCCCCCTGAAAAATACATGTGGCATGACAAGAAGCATCATGAGGGCTAGATCCAACCTCGGTCTAGGACTACAAAGACAAAAAGAAAAAGAAAAAAACCCCCACATTTCGAACCCTCTGCTTCCTACACAATGACATATATTTCTTGCCCCCAAAACTCAGAAACAAGATGGCAGCCTCACCATACCTGGATAGAAAGTATCAGCAAGCTCTTTGCAAACTCAGATCCCTTTACTTTGTAACTACAAGCAAGGAAACTGTCCCATTCTCACCCAGAAGCCATGACACCTCTGCCTGGAACCCATCTGTATTCGAGATTTGCCGTGTGGCCTCGGGCAGCTTATTTAACCTCGCAGTGTTTTAATTTCTTCATCTGGAAAATAAGGAGGCTACCTACATCACGAGCACAGTGTTTCAAGGTTAATGCATGAGGCTAATGTTGAAATGCAACATTGCAGGGGAAATGCCTACTTCAGGGGAGGAAGTCAGGCACAGCAGTGCACCTCTGCGTGGTTATAACACATGCAGTATCGCAAACCTGGGCCCGAAGGTCAGTAGCACACATGACAAGTGCAAAAAGCCACTCACAATACACCACCTGGAGTCTTTTATTGTTATTGCTAAAAGGAGTTGATAAAGCAAACAAAGCAAAGGGTCGGGAGCCCTAATTTATCAAACATATTGATACAGATCTGATATTGACAGGCAACGAGCCACTTTTAGATTCAGATCAATAAATCCATCTCATAATACAGCATGATCCCAACACTTCACCCCCAAATCCATCCATCCAGATATTAGAAATCCATCCTGCTTTGCCTGCAGTCTGTCAAATGTCACCACGGAGTGCTGAAGCCACCCTGCCAAGTCTATATCCTGAACTAAATCCCAATGGAAACTTCCCAGATATAAATAACAACTATGAACATACAGGGAAGAAAAATAGCTATGAAGTTCTACTCTTACTTTTTTTTTTCTTTTTAGCCTGTGACAAGTAAAAATCATAGAGTTACTCACTCTCCAAAAACAACCTAAAGCCAGAAGGTTTAACCAATTCAATTTTCTAGTCACTGTGACAACTATTTTCATCTGTGAAACAGCGTTTGGGGCACGTTTACAGGCCTAATCCCATGGCGCTCTCACGGGCAGCCCCTGCTGGAAACAGACAGCAGCTTCTGTTCCTGGACTCACTGTGGGCAGTGGCATTCGATGACACTTGGGGTCTCACGGCATGAAGACAGATTCTTTATCTACTGTCAGAGAGGGAGAAACCTTCCTTCTTCTTGCGGCTGAGATCCTAGGGAACCCGCTAAGAGGAAACTCTAGTTTAATGGGAGCTGGCGAAACCCACTCAATGTTTGGAAGGCCCAGGAAAGAAGCATAAAGAAGATGGAAAACTGAGCTTGAACACTACGGTGTCTGGACCTGAATCTTGCAAAGAGTCTTAGATAAATCACTTCACCTCCCTGAGCCTCGGTTTCCCCACTGTCAGCAGGTAAAGCTGGCTTTTGTGGGAACCAAATAGCATGAAAGCCCCTTGCACAACACCTATCACATAGCGAGTGCTCAATAAATATTTACTGAAATGCAATCTCAAACAAGAAATGCTGAATTATTGAGATCACTCATTAACCAATGGGCAAAGTGTATTTATGAATGCATACCATAGGCCAAGGCCTAAATGGTGAGAATAGAGAGGTAAGGGGAGTGGACATGATGCTTGTTCTCTGAATAAGAGGAAATGCACAGGAATGCATTAGGAAACCAGTCATTCTAGACAGGAGACCCAGATCTGGAGCCCAAGGGGTAGGCATCCACACCCAGGGTTGGGGACTGTGAAATTATCCAAAATGTATTACCCAGAGATGGCTGATTACAATCTGGCTCCCTGCAACTCATAGACTATCACCTTGCTTTCCCCAGGAATGCAAACTCACTTTAATATTAGCCTCAGACAGGTTGTTAGGAAGGTAAGTCTGCTGCACACATAAAAGGCTAAGCATGAATTGGTTTAGGATTATCTGGGCTTTTAGATTTTTCTGACCACATCCAAAGGAGAGATACAGGGGCAGATGCAACTGCCATTCTGGAAAGCTGAAGATAAATTAAAGGGCCAGGTAGAGCATTAAACTTTCCCCTATTGAATTGCACTAGGCATTTGCATCCTTGGGGCAAATGGCCTGTTTGAAATCTGTCCTCATCCACAATAAAAAGAAGGAGAAGGGGAAGAGGTGCCAGAGGAGAGAAAAGAAGAAAAGAAGGCATGCGAAGGACAGAAGACAAGGGAAGAAGAGGAGAAACTGAAAAATTCCAAATTAGCCAAGAGCTCAGTCTGGCCCCTCCACAGACATTCAGCGGCAAGGGCGAGGGGGTGGGGGTAATTTTCCCCTCCCCAAAGGAACTGCAGGAAATGGGAGTGAACTTGGCAAGCTACAAAGTTTTCCCTTCCCCTGGCTCCTCACACTAAGAGAAGCCTACCTGCTTCTTTCCTAGAGCTTAAAGGTTTTACTGCATTTTACATAGCAATTACAGGGACGCAATAGTCCCCCACAATGGCTCCAATCTATCCTTGCCCCAGAATTCCCCAGGCCAAAATCACCTGGGGACCATCTACAAGATTGTCATCATATTAGATGCTGATCCTACTATTATTCCTTTTATATGACTCATTCAAATCAAGGTAATTTTAAAAATTCAACTATTGTTCTAGGCAAAAATATCTGTAACAGCATGGTTTTTACGGTGCTCGTTGTATTTTCCTAATGCACATTAACATAAATCATTATTATTAGGACAGTTAGCACAGTGGTTAGAAGTACAGGTGCTGACTGTGTTTAAATCCAGGCTCTGCCCCTGCTGGCTGTATGATCTTGGACAAGTTGCTTAAGCTCTCTGTGCATCAAGTTCACGGTCTGTGAAATGATAGCACCTACTTCATAGAGTCAACATGAGGATTAAATTCGTTAATATTGGTAAAATATTTGTACCATCTAGAACCTTCTACATGAACAACTCTTTTGGGAACACTGAAGGCATGAAAGTGTACACCATCTGTTACCTCAAGATGGGCTTATACTGTTCCTCTTCTTTGGAATGCTCTATGGCTCCCCCTCCTCACTCCATCCAAAAAACACTAACAAAACCAATAGACACACACTCTCAATCTTGCCCTCATGAAAACCCACCTGTCTTATGGTCCATCTTAAAGGGACATAATGGTAATTACAACCACTTATTGAGCATCTATTTATTCTGCAGGCCCTGTGCTCAATGTACCCCTGTACCCTTGGGTACAATTGTCTAACTTAAACTTTTATACATGCCTTCTGAGGAAGACCCAGGCTTAAAGAGATTAGGTAATTTTCTTAAGATCCTACAACCAGCAGGTAGGAGAATTGGGATTCAAAGCCAGATCTACCCACCTCCCAGCCTGTGCATATTCCCCTAAGCCATGGGGCCGCACTACCATAGTCCGTCTCCCAGGCGCCCATCTCACCATCTAGCCAGACATGGGCCTTCTTCCCTCTCTTATTGCAGGACCTCCCCACTGGACTTAGCAACCAGTTTATAATACAATTACATACTTGTTTGTCTTTCCTCCCCTATTATTCAGAGTTATTGTTTCTATTTTAAGCATTTGGGGAGGAAATCATTCTAAAATTTCCCTAAATTTGGAAAAGAGTTATGTTATACTGAGCTGAGTTTAACACTTTCTCTACAATCCCAGTCAACTTTATCAACACCAAATACTACAAGGTTCTTTGACATAAATGTGACTTTAGGGCAATTTTTTTCTGCATGGTATGGGATGACTGTTAATAAATCAGACGCCTGAGCCCCTCTCTGGAGCTATTGAATCCGAATCTCTGGGTTAAGGACCAGGACTGACTCGAGTTTCAGAAAGACTGCCTTGGGCAATGGTTGGGCATTTGACCCTGCTTAAAACTTCTAGACACTGACTGTGTTTTAGTTTTTGTGTCTGCATTTCATGGTTTTCCTGACCTCTCCCCACCCTGCAAGTTGACAGCTATCATTTCTCACTGTCAACCAACATTGCTGCATGAGTCTTTCCTGTTTTATCTTCTAGCCACCCATTGTATGGTTTTCAAACCATATGGTTCCTTTTGAGCTTTAGAACACTTTTCTGAAAAACTGATTTTTTAGGCAGATGCCAATAAAAAGTACATAATCTCAGAGCTCTCGCAATGGAATGCGAGTGAGTGGCCTGGATTCCAACCCCAGGCTCCCTTGTCACCACCAACCGTCATCACCACCACCTATGGCCCCTCTCCAGATTCCCTGGGCTTCCTAGGAAATATTTTCAAAACTACTGAAATAATGCAATCTCCTGATAGAGCTTGTCACAATTTCAGAAACAAACACCTTATCTCTTATACATATTCAAGATTATCAGAAAAGGGTTTTTTTTCATGAGAATTTGTCAATGTTGTCCAAATCCAAGTGTATATTCCTTTTTATTTGAGAGGATATTACCAGATTTATAAATAACCCTAGATTATATTTGCAAAATCACCCCTTATCGTAAGGACAGCCTCATTGTATTAGTAATTACAACTACCATCTACTTTTGAAAGGCTCTTGGAAAAACAACAGTCAAGGGAATTTCCCGTTTTGAAAAAAAAATCTCTCTTCTCTGAAAGAGAATGTCAGAGCATCCTGAAAACTTTCTAACCTTTAAAATTTTAGGTATCTTCTTTTGGCCATAGTCTAAATATGTTAGAATATTAATAGTCTAAAAATAAATTTCGAGCACTAGTTTTTAAACCTGAAAAAAAAAATTTAAACCAAGTTCTCTTGCTGCTCTGTTTGGCTTTTTCCTCAGAAATTTATAAGTTTGAGATGCAGAATTTGGGAAGTAGATTTAACATATGTGCACTAGAGGTGGGACAGAGGGCATGTGATTTCTCCAGTAACTTAGGACAAGGTTCAAAGTCATGTCGATAGAGATAATCAATGTGACTGAATATTGATAATTAATTAATAATTATAAGTTTAAAACAGTGTGCAGAGTATTCCTTATAGTAGTCTCTCAACATTTTTGCAGCTCTGAAAAGTTTTCAAAATAAAACTGAGGGAGACTGTGCAAAAGTATGCACAAATAAAGCACAGTCATACACAGAAGACTAATATATTCGACAGTCCTGGACTAGGGTGAGGGAAGTAAGGCATATGAGCTACAAAACTGAAGGAAGTAACCTGAGACTGAGTCCCCTCGGCACTGACATAACTCTGAGAGCAAGGGCCTCCTTAAATTCCACACCCTCCGTGTCTTCCTTGTTTTACCCTGTGTTGGCACCTAATATTTTCACCTGCTTTCTCAAACTGATGGTAGCAGTCCTAGAGAGAAAAGCTTAAAGTCAATTTTATCCATGCATGCATTCACTCATTTATCCTCCAAACATGTACTGAGTCCCAGCTGTATGCTGAGTGACCCACTCTGTGTCCCAGTAAACCATTCTGACTCTCACAAAATCGTCTTCAACCAAGTTGGTGTCATTCACTTATTCATCTATGTGATAGGTGCTGGGGACACTCCGATGACACACCAGTCCCTGCTAAAATATCTTACTGTCTGCCACACATTGCCTTAATGGGATTATTTTTATCAGCATCAGCAGCATCATTTACCGGTCTATTGCCCAACTATTCCAGGACAGGGAATGGGTATTATCCATCGTTGTTTTCTCAGCCAACTAACATTTACTGGGTGCTTCCAACCTGCCCTCTGTTTTCTAAGCTCCTTCTATGTGTTAACTCAATAAAACCCTGTGCCAAGGCTGATTCTCCTTTTGCAGAGAAGCAAAAAGGAGAGATTAAGTGTCTTTCCTAGGGTCACACAGCATGCAAGAGGCGATGCCAGGGTCTAATCCAGGAGCCCAGCTCTGGAGTCTACCATCTCAGCAATTCCACTAACGGATCTAGAAATCATGGCCCAAAGCGCTGCTCCCCCCAGCTCCAAAGGGCACTCAGCCACAGCTTGCTCTCCACCCATTATTACCTAGAAAGATCTAGAGGGCACCTGGGACACTATCAGCGAAATGAGCCTCAACTCCCACCACCTGGGCAAGCAAGTCAGACTTTGGGGGACTTCCTGCTTAATTTCACCTTGTCTAAATATAACCAACTAAAAATAACCCGAAACGGAAGTGTCTCAGAAACGCCCTAGAAGCGCAGAAGGCTGCAGGGGACGTGATGGGAAAGAATGATCTCGGCCTCCCTAAAACACTGCGATGCTTTCCAACATCAGCAACTTGCACATTGATGAGAAAACAAAGTTTCCAATTATTGAAATTCCATAGTGTATTTAATTATGCAATTATCTTATTGTATTAACAAGTGCTAAGGCATAGCAGCAATTGCCGAGGTTTTTGCAGTTGAAAAGAATGTATTCTTCCCCTCGGCTGATTACTTCTCAGGAGTCTGTCCATTTTTTCTGGGATTAGGGAAATGATCCTATTTCTAAACCACTTCGTTCAGAAATCCAACACAAATCACACCCCATCTTTGCCACTCCAACTCTGAAGTAGACCCCACTACAGACTGAGCACATTTCTGGGGAAAATGTCTACAATCTCCGGTCCCCTTTTGTTTTCATTAATCACTTCAGGCTCTTTCCTCTTTTGGAATTCAAATACATATAATGTAAATATAAATAAAAAAGCACTTATACAAATTACATATTTTCAGTGATGTGAGCACAAATACATTCTTGTTCATTTGCCTAATAGGGACTTGTCCCAAAGGATTCACGTATCAGACTGTAAAAGCCAGAGGATTTCATCAAAACATCTAAAATAGGTATGCTGTGATATTCTCCCGCACTTCTCTTTACCACAGTTACCTCAGCAAATATGAAATGTAATCATGCAAAATTAAACATTCCATACATTTTCTATTCATTTTCTAACACCCTCCCTATACTCCAAAATAGGCTATCACACTTTCAAGTTTATAGGGACAAAAAGTGAATCAAGTTTCTTGTTTCTGAAAGCATTGCAAGTAATAGGTCTTTTCACTTAGGGCTTTTCGTCTTAAGAATCACCAGGCTCTTTACACATAAAACATAATTAATCCATACAGTGTGCTGCATCCCTACCCAATGGGAATCCTCCTTGCTGAAAATCACTCATAGAGAGGCCATATCTGCATTTTCTCAGGCTAAATTTGGTCCAGGCTCTTAGGAATGATGTTTCCTTTACTTAAACATGACCGAGAGGCACAGTCATAGGTGGGAAAACCTATTCTCCCAAATTAGTAATAGTTTAGAAAACAAACTCTAGACCCATAGGTCCTAGCCTGGTGTTTGAATCCCAATTTGCTACTTTTCACCTATGAGATGATGGAGGGAATCCCTCCATTTCCCTGTGCATCAGTTTTCGTAGCAGCAAAACTGATAATAATAAGACCTACCCCATAGGGTTATTGGGGGTATGAAATGAGTTAATACATGTAAGTCATTAAAAGCAGTAACTGTTACCATCTTGTCCCACCCAGATACACCTGATCCTTTTCAAAGCCATTTCACAACAATGACCTCATTAGGGTCTCAGTCTTCCTGTGAAGTAGTGGGAGCAGATGTTATTAGCTCTATTCTACAAGTGAAGAAAGTGAGATTCAGACAGGGCTACTGGAGGTCAGGACTAGAACCCCTGGAACTCTCTAGTATTCTCCCACTATTTGTCTTTATATCCAGAACAAACTGATTCAGTGACCCAGACTTATTTCGGGGAAGGGGGTATGTGCACAGGGAGGAGGTCTTCTTTCAAGCAAGACATGGGAAGCATTTTGTTGCCAAGGCTTGTTTTGCATTAAAAAAAAAGACCCAGATCGGCAGAAGACACATCAACAAGACTGCCTTAATCATGATTTGTGCTAACTACAAAATGTAAGTTAATTTCATGCCTTGCATTCACAGACAAAAAGGTTCAGAGCTGTTTAAATTCTCTTCTGCCCAATGACAGTTAGTAAACAGGATGCTTCCTGTTCTAATGCTTGAAATCACCCTTCATATCTCAATATATTATTTATGCACTCAGCTTAAAATAAACAGCAACTCTGAAGTAGGTGAGTGGGCGCATCTAGTACGAACTTCTTTTTTCACTCTGACAGTTACTTTAAAACATCGGTAAACAACCTTAATTCACTTCTAACGAATTAGTAGGCTATTGCTGTGTCTCCAGGAGGCAAGTAGATTGTATTATTAACCAAAACAACTTTCTCCCTGTCAATCAACTGCACCTCACAGAGGGATGTGAGCTTTGCTGGCTCATTACTCAAACCAATCCATGGGCGCACGTGATTCCAGACGATTTCTTCGAGGTCACTCTCTTCTGGACCTTTGATTAGATCTCTTGACTCTGGGATGCAGAATGGGGCCTGAAGAAGGTAGATTCTCAGTGCTGCTTGTTAAGAAACATATAGACAAATGAGAGCCTTTCCAGAGGGATAGAGGATTTGGAAGTCATAACATACAAGGTCCAGTAGTTGAGGGAATGGAAACTGACAAAGAGGCCACTTTCAGGGGGACCCCATAGCACCAACAAATACTTGAAAGGGTATCACTTTGGAGGAGAAAGTCTTATTCTTTGCGGATACAAATAGTAAAATTAGGACCCAAGGGTGGAAGATAGATGAGGGTAGGTTTGAGTTCAACTTAAGAAAAAATCCTATAACTGAATACAGTTGCCTCTTGAGGCAGAAAATCTGCCCCTAGAAGATTCTGGGGCACCCATAAGATGGAATCCTTAGAACTGGCCATGAAAAGGCACTAGATGAGATATGTAAGGCCCCTTCCAGACCTAAGATCCTACAACCCTATGAATCTCAATATAACAAGCTTCAATAAGCAGTCACAACCCTTTTTAAACTTTTATTTTAGGAGTGTTTAAGGGGTGATAGCTATTCTTTAAATAAATATATATATATTATATATATTACATATATATATTATATATATTACATATATATTATATATATATTACATATATTATAATATATACACACACACACACACACACACACACACACACCACGGGTTAAGCGCTGGGCCTGTCTCTCGCCAGTCCACTCACTCACACAACGCCAGGGCATTGGCTGACCTAACAAAGTCAAAAGATGTACCATTCAGGGGGGAATATCACATGGAGCAGTTGTTTTAGTACAGTACTGTTTCTGCCTATTCTTTGGCTTGTAGCTTGTAACCCTTGGCCATTCCATGGATAGGAGGCCATTCCCAAGTCACCTGGGCTGTAACGTGGTCCAGAAGAGGTGATCCACACTTAACTCACCTTGCTAGTTGACCTCCTTCCTTTATCTCAATTCTGGAAACACAATACTTAGCAATGTGTCTAAGGGATGTCTAACTTAGTTTCATCATTAACAAAACATTGCTCACCCCAATGAGCTCAGCTGACCCCAGTGAAATGTTCGGTCTCTCCGCGAAATCAATCATTTCTTTGAATACACACACTGACTGCTCAAAACCCAGAGTTAAATACAAATCAAAAAAGAAGGAGAAGAATGAAAAAGAAGAAGGAGGAGGAGGAGGAGGAGGAGAAGAAGAAGAAGGAGGAGGAGGAGGAGGAGGAGGAGGAGGAGGAGGAAAAGGAGGAGAAGAAGAAAAGAAAAAAGAGAGAAACAAAGACACCTTGCATTTATATTCAGAGTTTATATCAACATGTTCATATAATTTGCAGACATGTACTCTTCCAAAGTGTCTGGTAAACATTGCCTAAATATTTTGGGGAGGTGAGTCAGGCTTTTCTATATCCAACATATTGACAAAACATTAGAGAGTTCAGAAATATTAAATTCCTCAAAGGAAGTCAGATTATCAATCTTTGGGTGTGAAACTTGGTGTTACTGATTTCCTAATATGGCAAGAGCAGACATCTGGTATTTGCACTTTAGAGTAATAGAACATAACATGACAATAATGTGTTATACTTACAAAGTACCCTTCATCCATGGGGCTCCAATTTTACCAATATTAGTTCACTGATTTTCGCAAAAAACCTGAAAGGCAGAGGGTAAGTTTGTGTTACCCCCACTATGAAGATGGGGATACTGAAATGCAATAGGTGAATAAATTATTGGTCCATTACAATGAGAGAATGCAGTAACAGAGGACAAGAATTACAATTTTCTCCTTCCCCATCCCAGTGCAACTTTACTGCCCATCTTTCCCTTAGGGACTATCTTTCCCACATAATTTCCACAATAATATCAATGTATTAAACACATTGCCCACAGAAGAGAGTGCTGAATGTAACTCCTTGGTCTTAAGGGGCCCAGACACCAAGATTCCTTTAATACCACAGAGAGGATTAGAAAAACTTCCCATATCTAGTTTAAAACATGGTAAAATTTTTAGATTGACAAAATACAAGCATCCAACTAAAATTTGGCCTGAAAATAATGTTACTACTGTTCAGTTTGTTATATACTTATGTTCACATGTCAGCATATGGACTTGTCTTTAAAAATGATTCCAAGGAAGTCATAATGCTTCAGAAGTAATCTTGCTAACAGCATTTTTAGAAGGGTATATTTTTAACAGCCCTTTCTAGGACAGCCCATCCTTTCTACCACTCTCTGGCCATTTATTCCACTGAGCAAATAATCAATATTTACAGTGTTCTTACTATGTATAAGTTTAGCACTGCATGTGGTTTCTCGGAGGACACAAAAATGTTTACGACATAGGTCCTACCATCAAGAAACGTACAATTTTGTGGTGTAATGATTTTATTTCTGTGACAATCACTCTGTTCTAAAACTCTCTGGAAATATCCGACGGTTTCTGGACACTCTTGGTGAGTCATAGACACCAATTGCAGAAGGATGGCTCCTTCGGGGAATAATCTCAAAAAAGATGTGTCTGGGTTCTGTTTGTGAACCATACTATCTGTAATTACAGAAATGCTAAAAGACGTATCTTCAAATGTTTGATCCAGAGTCTTCCCAAAGCCCATGATTTGAGGGTCATGATATCTCACAATCTTCACCTCTGCAGCCACAATGACCTCTTTGTTCATCCTCAAATACCCAAGCATGTTCCCACCATAGGAGCTCTACCCTGGCAATTATTCTCTTCATCTGGGACCATCTTGCTGTGATACATCCATGATCTCTGCTCCTTTATCTCCTCGGTGTGTCTCCACCAAACACTTAACATACCTGCAACTCATGCAACTCTATCCCCTTACCATTCTTTCTTTCCTGGTGAGGCTCATCACCACCTTACAGTAAATGGCTTATCTCTTTATTGGTTTTTCTATGCCCCACCCCATACCCAACCAGGATATAAACTCCATAACAGCAGGCACTTTTTTGTTCACTACTACATCCCAGGGTCAAGGCACTCCATAAATATTGGTTGAACGAGTGACCTGCAAGGCTGAATTGTGGGCTGTGCCCTTTTCTTGTATCTTCTTTCACTGGGATACTAAAATAATGACTAACCAATGAATTTCAATACTGGATCGTAATAGGTTTTTTTCAGCCAAAGGAAAAAACAAAACAAAACAAAACTCCACACTCAGTGAAATGTTTCTGAAAAAATATGATAAACACCAGTTTTTATCATTTTCTCCTTCTCTTGATTGCTCGAGCACTGGGCCAAAGGGACCTTGGTCCCTGGCCAGTGCCCCTCCTGTGAGCTGCTCTGTGGCCCTCACCTCTTCATCCCCCTGGGCCTTTCTTTCCCAGAAGTAAAATAAGGAAGCTTCAGGAGCTCATTTCCAACCTTCCTTCTGGTTCAGAAACGATGGAGATCAACACATAAGTGATGGGCCAAATTATATTCATGCCTTTACATCTTCCGATTTAATAGCACTTTCTATGTGTAAGCTTATCTCAAAGGTAGCAAGGTCATTTCATACTAAGTAAGCAGGAATCCCAGAGGGAAGGATTTTATTATCTAACTGTATCTATGAGCATCCTGATTTGGGACAAACATCACAGATATCACTGCAAACCTGTTTCCCTGCTCCCCTCCCCCACTATCACACCACCAACATACGACAGACATGCAAACAAAGATGCCGCCTCAGCTGTTTATGACATCTTGAGTCGCAGACACTTCACGGAGGTCTCTAAACAGATTTCTTGTTTACTTGCACATTAATAAAACTCGCACCTTCACCAGTCAGAATTTTTTTTCCCCAAGCATCTGAACATCCGAAGAGATTTAGAAGCAATTAACATTCACGAGTAACAGAGCAATCAACATGGGAACCGCTAATGGGACTGGACAGAATCCAAAAGCAGATATTAGGATAATAGTGAGCCCCTGACATAGGTTATGGTGTTAATTCTGGAGGGCAGACTCATGGTATGTGTTCAATAGCTTTGTGAGGCTGCTGGCACAGTCACAAATGCCTCTTTTATATATGGTTCCTACCACCCAACAACACGCTTTTTTTTTAATTGCTACCGAAAAGAAGGCATTTTGGCATTGTTATAACACAACCCCTAGCATTAATGGTATATATTGAATTCAGGTTTATTTTTAAATTGCCTACCTGACAAAAATGTTAAAATGTCATTTTTTCCCCATTTTGGGTCTCCAGACTATCTTCACCTGTTAGCGCTTGTAGCTAGAGGCCACAAAAATAATAGCTATGAATTTCCACCTTGACGCTTCCCCAATAACTTTTGCCATTTACTTGTGTGCACACGGGTTCATACATCCCTTATACATAGAAAGACATGGACATTCCCATCCCGATGAGCTCTAGGCTTGCCTCCTTGTCAGTTTTCCCAACATGTTTTCATAAATATCACCCCGGAAATCAGCACCCCTCCCCCTTTCTTTTCCGCCCGCCCTACTGAGAAACTCTCTGAGTAATAGAGAATATTTCTATTGTTACTCTTCCTGCCTTCCATTTTCCTGCTTTCTTCTCTGGTCACTAAAAGCATCTAAAATACCAATGCTAAGCAAATCTATCTTTACCTCCCATTGGACCACATTCCTACATCTTGGCCCTGGCTCTCCTTCTGCTTCAGCCTCAAATGCAGGTGATTCCACCTTCAGAGACTTGACCTCCCCAGATCTACACACTCCTCTGAATCCTCCACTCGCAATCCCCTCCCAGCCCTTCTCCTGGGTCATGTGGTCTCTCTCAGGACACCTTCCCTTACATGTGGACACTGGGCCCCACACAGGCAGAAAACCTGGTTTATTCCCTCCCTTTCTTTCTTTTTTACTTAGGATATAATTAATCACAGCCTATTATAATTTGCTTTATTCTGTAGGGCCTAAGAAAATAAATTTGTTCCAAAGCAAAGCTTTTTTCAAGTACTTTAACATTAGTTACGTGTATTTAATTGGATAAACAAACACCAATTCATTTTGATGATACTATTTTTCTGGCTATTCTATTTCATTCATGCTCTGGTCTGTCCCTTCCTCCTTCCACTCTGCCATTTTTGGCTATTAAAGGGTCCCTTTTTTCTTAACAATCCAGGTTGGTTTTTATTTTTCCCTTCACCTCCCCACCCTCAGCACATACCCATCATGAAAGCATAGCCCTATTTAAAGCCTCGGTTTATTCCTGAGTACAGCAGGCCACTGATACCCAATCTGCCACCACCCGGCTGTGTGTGCTAAAAGCCTGTTTTGACAGAGATTTTATACAACAGAATCCAAATTAAAGGGAAGCTATCAACAGACCCATACTTCAGAATCCTTACTTTATCTCTGTGGCAAGTAGTTTTGTGTTCCCAGCACCCACCCGAAGCTGGGAGACATGAACTCCAGAGAGCCTCTCCTGCACACACACATCTCAATCATTGCCTCCCTAACACCAGGCCTCCCTCCCCACCCCAAGGGGCAGCACTGAAAATTAAAGTGCTTCTGGGCTGTGGGCATCCAATCAGGGCTGGGTGTGCTGCGATCTCTACCCTTTGGTCTCTAGGAAAACATTTTGGCAGAACGCCTCTCAGTGGAGCTCTGCATTCCTGGAGGGGCTTCGGCTACCATGTTACCAAAGAGCTTTGTGCTGTGACAGCAATGGGCATTGAGTGGCGACTTTTCATCCTGTCCCTGTGACTATATGCCTTCCTGGACACTAGACTCTGTGGCTGTTTCTGTCTTGTAAACAGCCCCATGTCCATTAACCCGGGAGCCTCCAATATTTGCTGCTACACTGGAATAGCTAAGAATGTAGACTTCTTTTATTTACAGCCCTAAATAGGTTTTAACTACTCCTGAGAGAGAAGGAGATGAATAAAGAAAGCATTCGGAGGAGTTTGGGGAGAGTAGAAGCGATGGTGAAAACTTGTACGTGACCATTTGTTCTTTCACCAAATATTTACTGAGCACCTACTCGAGGTTTACAGTAGTCAATCAATGACCTCAAGAACATTCCCCACCCCACACCCTGGAGTTCACACCCAAATGTAGGGAGATGCCTGTAAGCAAATAAACAAGTAAGTATATATGTCCAGTGGTGATAAATGCTATGGAGAAAAATAGATCCCAGGAGGCCAGGGAGTTAGACATGAACCCACAATGCAAGCAGCATTTATTGCCCCGTGTCATGTCATAAATGTTTGTCACCAAGCTCCTGTTCTGCTTCCGGCTCTGGAATGGATTCTGGAGACACTGGCATATAGATGTATAGAGAGAGATGGATGTGGATGTTGAGGTATGTATACCACGCACTCCATTTCCAGTTATTTGCACATGAAGGCCATGCAATCTTCACCAAGGACCAAGGCGGGGGCTGGGGGGGGGGTCTGAGTATGGTGTCACATTGCCAACAACAGTTTCTTTGAAACGGCCACAAATGACTACCATAAGGGGCCCTAAAACAGGCAGGGTGCGGTGGGATCCGTGTCTAATTTGCTGAAGGGCAGGAGTGTCGGAAGCATCGAGGGCCACAGCCCAGCTCAGCCGCCTACCGGCCTGGCTCAGCTACAGCACTTGCCTCACCGAGTGGCTGGAGACAAGTTACATCGCCTCTTTACCTCCACAAAATGAGGCCCACCGGCTGCTGTGGGGTGCAAAGGCAGTAAGTCATGCAAGGAAAGTGCCCAGGACAGTGCCTGGCACTAATCCGCTGAATTAATTGCTTTACTCCTCTCATCCAGAAGGAGAAAGCACATCACAAAGACAACAGCTCTGAAAAGACTGTGTCCTGAGTAAGGATACAATAACTGCATCTGCTTATTTCTTTTCTGATTTTGTGGCCCAAGGGTTCTAGGGAATATAAGCAGATGTTACTTAAAAAAAAAGAAAAGTGGGGGGGGGGGGCCTCAATCAAATAAGTTTCAGAAACAACAACAAATAGGGGTGCCTGGGTGGCTCAGTCAGTTAAGTGTCTGACTTCGCCTCAGGTCATGATCTCACCGTTCGTGGGTTGGAGCCCCATGTCAGGCTCTGTGCTAACAGCCAGCTCAGAGCCTAGAGGCTGTCTTCGGATTCTATGCCTCCCTCTCTTTCTTTTTTTTTTTTTTTTTTTTATTTTTTTTTTAGGAGAGAGAGACAGCGTGAGCAGGGGAGGGTCAGAGAGAGAGGGAGTCACAGACTGAAACAGTCTCCAGGCTCTGAGCTTGCAGTCAGCACAGAGCCCGACGCGGGGCTCGAACCCACGAACCGTGAGATCATGACCTAAGCGAAAGTCGGACGCTCAACTGACTAAGCCACCCAGGTGCCCCTCCTCCCTCTCTTTCTGACCCTCCCCTGTTCACACTGTCTATCTCTGACTCTCAAAAATAAATTTAAAAAATTTTTTTAAATTATTTTAAAAAAAGAAAAAAGAAGTAACAAATAAAATGAACTAACAAAGGTCTCTATACTCCCTACCCTCCTATTGTTTAATATGTTAATGTGCATCCCCTCTCTCCAGGAAACAGGAGCTGTGGGATGTGTGTTTCCCACCTTATTTGACTATGGAACCCTTGGACATGGAAAATCACATGTGACAGTTGTTCAACGGAACAGACTTTGGGAAACGTGCCTTCGTGGTAAGAACAAATGAATCCAAAGGTAAGGAATATATACTGTGTTTGTTTTGATGTGGTCTGCTGGCTGTCTTTGAAAAGACAGACTTGGGCAGATTTTCCGCAAACCGAGAAAGCCTGGCAGCAGCGTTTCCTATCCGCTGGACCGCAGCAACTTCTCCCTTCCTATAAAAGAAGCCATTACTCTGGGGCCACAGTGCACAAGAGGGAAGTGTTGGCAATATCTGAACACTTCTCATTCCCTTGGACAGGTAATTCCCCTATTTTCTGCAATAAATGGGCTCTTAAAACGAGTTTTGTTAATTATTCTCTTGAAAGCCAAAACCTCTTCTGGTTACACTGGGGAAACCTGCTGCTTAAAGTCACCCTGGGTTTTCTATATCATCCAAATGCTTCAGAGTGAGCATGCATTACTTTCATAAACAGAAAATCAATGGTGGGGAAAAAAGAGAGAAGATATTCTATAGGGATGTGTTGATATACCATGATTAGCCCAAAAATTGCCTACTTGTACATGAAGATTTTTATTGATGAGGCTTTTCATGAAGATCTTACTTAAGATTAGAACACTACATAAATCTGAAGTGCAAGCACACACAAAGAGGCCAGTGGGACCAAGATTATTCCTCACAGGCTTCCTATGCAACAGCAGGGAGAGAGTCCGTGTGATTCACCCACATTCTCTGAGGCAAAAGAAGAGATAAAGAGACAGAAAAGGAAGGGAGGGAGAAAGAGAGAGGGGAGAGAGAGACAAGAAAGAGGGAGAAGAAAGAGAGAGAGAGAGGAAGAAAGAAAGAAAGAAAGAAAGAAAGAAAGAAAGAAAGAAAGAAAGAAAGAAAGAAGGAAGGAAGGAAGGAAGGAAGGAAGGAAGGAAGGAAGGAAGGAAGGAAGGAAAGAAAGAAAGAAAGAAAGAAAGAAAGAAAGAAAGAAAGAAAGAAAGAAAGAAAGAAAGAAAGAAGGAAGGAAGGAAGGAGAAAGGAAGGGGGAGAGAGAAAGAGAGGGAGAGAGAGAGGAAAAGAGAGAGGAAAGAAGGAAAGAAGAAAAGAAGGAAGGAAGGGAGGAGGGATGGTGGAAGGGGGAAGGGAAAAGGAAAGGAAGGAAAGAGACAGAAGGAGAGGGGGGAAGAGAGAAGGAGAGGAAGGAAGGAAGGAAGGAAGGAAGAGGGGAGAGAGAAAGAATAAGAGAGAGGAAGCAAGAGAGGGGGTTAGCAAGAGAATTGTTGAGAAGCCTAAGGTGGGGGAGGGGAACACAAGCCCAAAGATTAAGTTGACCCAAGTCAATACAAAAGGCTTTGTGCAAGGGCTCTGGCATTAATGGGATTTGGACCGCTAAAGCCCCGTGAACCAAGTACAGAACATAACCATAGGTGCCGGAGTTCCTTTCGAAATGGATGTCTTAAGTAATAGGAAGCTTAACTAGCAGGGACACTCACAGCGTTTTGTATGGCTGCTGCCAGCCTGAGGCCCGGCTGGGAACCTGGCTGGGAACCTGGCTGGGAACAAACCGGAGCCACCCAATTAGCAGCAGCCTCCCACCCAGGACAGAACCTACTGTTAGAGCCAGTTGGCTCTAACCCTTGGGTGTGCCCCTCCGCTGTGCTGTTGAATCACGTAGTAATGCAAACTATATCGATGGAGGGAGACCCTCTGAACCAAGGAATCTTGGATCCTCTGTTGTAGAATCAAGCATTCATTCTTCCCACTGATCTTTCATTAGTGCCTCCAAAGTGTCCAGAACTGGCCAGGGTCTTAGAGATACCATGATGAACAACACCAAGTCCCTGCTCTCAAGGGGCTTACATGCTTCCCAAGGAGGGGAAACAGGCAATTAAGTAAGAATTTTGGTTGGTTATAAGAGCTGGGGATGGGGCGCCTGGGTTGCTCAGTTGGTTGAGCGTCAGACTTCAGCTCAGGTCATGATTTCATGGTTCATGGGTTCAAGGCCCGTGTCGGGCCCTGTGCTGCCAGCTTGGAGTCTGGACCCTGCTTCAGATTCTGTGTCTCCCTCTCTCTCTGGCCCTCCCTGACTCATGCTGTGTTTTTGTCTGTCTCAATAATAAATAAACATTAAAAAAATTTTTTTTTAAGTTCTGGGAAGAAAAGCAAAAAGAAAAGAGGGAGTGAGGGAGACTGTGCTCAGGGCAGCGAGGGAAAATGTGCTCAGGGAAGGCATCTCTGAAGACAGAGTTAAAGCTAAGGCTTAAATACGAAGGAGGACTCCCATCCTGCAAGATCTGAGATAAGAACAGTGTAAAAGAAGGGAGGGGCTCATCCCCTCAGCCTCAGTTTGGGCCACCGTCGGGCCTCACCTCCAACCAACTCAGCTTTCAGCCATACTAAATTCAAAAGCACACAGACATGTTCAATTTTAAAATCTTAAATTGCATACTATGCCTGCTAGGAAAACTACGTCCTGAAACCTAGGTATTTTTAGAACGGTCCACTTCAGTTTCCTCAGGTATTTTTCCCCAGTTCAACCAGAAGACCCAAATAGTCCGGGTACATCAACCTCTTCTAAATACCTGAAACTGCATTCATCAGCCACTTTTTAAAAATTGGATCTTACTTCAAAGCTGAATGACTTGATTACTCCCTTAACAGAATACATTACACTGATTACGGGATTATTCACGTGCCATTTCCAAGAGGTTGGGCAACATTTCTCAACATTGAACCCACCAACAAACAGAGTAGCGAAAGTGGAAAATGTCATGCTAATATTCAAATGCCCTCCATGTCCCGATTCCACAATAAAATTCCTCTGCTCTCTTTTCTAAAGGATGTTAGAGAAGTACAATACAGCTCAGAAACAATAAAAGGAGAAAGTGCCGGGAGGGGAGGAAGATGAGACTATTTCTGTGATCTGACACACGCTAGGCACTCAGTAAGTCTAGGTGTCTTTCCCCATCCCATTGCCCGCCAAAATCCTGAATATTGATCTTTATATCAATAATTTGCCAATAACTTATTCATTGGCTCATTTTTTATAACTGTCACTCTAGTCCTGTGTTTTCATCCTGCTGGCAATTGATTCTTAAGAATGGCTTGGGGTGAGAAAGGGTGAGGAGGTGGAAGCTTTATAGCCATGATTCACTACTAATCGATGATTAGCATTTTATGCTCAAGACAATCAAATTCATATTACTTTACATTTTAAAAGTTTTTAAAGGAGGACTTATTAGAAGCCAGAATGAAAACAGGGCATCACAAGTTCAAATAAGCCATAAATTAGACAAAGAAGCATAATTCCACTGAACACCGTTTTATTAGCTAATCAATGTGTCATTTTTTTTTTCTATTGGCATCTACTTACTGTCATGTAATTTCCATAAGGGCACCATCTGTATTTATAAAAGAATTATCTTTGTGGTGATCTAGCAATCTACAAACAACGGTGATATTTAACTTTTCTTACGGGATCAATTTCGGAATTGGGTTAGAGGATTTATAAGTCTCTTTTTCACGATGAACCTTTTATGATGAACTTATTCATACATCTCTGTGATGTTGGAAGCACTTGAAACAAAAAACAACAACAAAATACAATCTTGATTTATTGAAACGTAAGGTTCCGGGTCTTGACATGCACATTTTTTAATCAAGCAAGTTGAGTCTCTTACTATAAAGTCCAGTAAAACAATCATAGACAAAAATACTTTCTTTATTCCATTTTGGCTGAAAGGGTAGGTTAATTTTCAGTGTGATCTGATTTGATGCCCTATGGGTCAGACAGAACGCGGTATTAGCCAAGGTCACTGCTATGCATTTAATCAGGATCCAGTCCACTCACTCATTTATGACACGTGGTCAAACCCTGTCTTGTCCAGTTCTTTTTTTTTTTTTTTAATGTTTTATTTATTTCTAGGAGAGAGAGAGAGACAGCATGAGCAGGGAGGGTCAGAGAGAGAGGGAGTCACAGACTGAAACAGGCTCCAGGCTCTGAGCTGGCAGTCAGCACAGAGCCCGACGCAGGGCTCGAACCCATGAACCGCGAGATCATGACCTAAGCGAAAGTCGGACGCTTAACCAACTAAGCCACCCAGGCGCCCCGCCTTGTCCAGTTCTTAATGCAGCTTTACAAGTGCGAATCTCTAGTCCAGTGAAGGTTAATCCTGCTGGTAGGATTCAGACAGCATACGCTCACTACTGGTGGGAAAAAACTCATAATAGATGCCCTTCTGTTGGGTGCAGACTTCACTGATGAGTGACAAAACATGCAGGGAGAGATTTGTTTAAAAGGGCTTCTAAGAATACCAAATAGAACCCTAGAGAGAACAGTCTTTGGTTTCACCAGTTACATGATTTCAGCTTTGAGTCAATCCAAAAAAGCACGATGCAGCTTAAGAGAATCAAAGACAAAAATCTCGCTCTTGGTTAGGATGCAAATTTGTCCGCCAATAGTCAATGACTTCATAAATTTAATTTTAAGCAAGATTTAAAAGTATCGTGATTAAAATGTATATGATGACTAACCAACAAAATTTTTAAAAAAAACAGAAAACAAACTAATATTTATACTTCATGGATTGATTCTTTAGTTTGCACATATTTGTGGATTCTACCATATTTTAAGTACCATATTAAGTAGTATATGTATCAGGCATGGTGAACAAAACAGATTTACTCCTTGCCTTCATGGAGCTAGCTTAGGGCCTTAAAAAAAAAAGTATATGTGGATGAGCAATTGAGTGGAAAAATCTCCAAATCATATTAGTGATGAACTAAGATATATAACTATTCCATTTTCCTCTCTAAGAGAGCTTTATTATTTTTTAAAATCTAAAACATTTATTGCCTTTAAATAATTTGATTATGTACTATAAACCATGAAGTGATCTTTCGGGATTTGGGCTTTTGTGGTTTTTTTTGGGGGGGGGTTGTTTTTGTTTTTGTTTTTTAGTTATTTTGCTTTTTTTGGGGGGGAGAAAGAGAGAGCAGGGGAGGGGCAGAGGGAGAGAGAGATAGAGAATCCTTAAGCAGGCTCCACACTCATCATGGAGCCCGATGCAGGGCTCCATCCCATGACCCTGGAATCATGACCTGAGCTGAAATCAAGAGTCAGATGCTCAACTGATTGAGCCCCAGATTTTGGCTTTTATATTTGTTGTTTGTTTGTCGATCACTGAAATGTTGACATTCAAAGAAATTTCAATCATCAAAGTTTTGAAATATAAAACTTTTATTGAAAAATAAAATGGAAAGTATTCATAGAAACACAACAAAAAATATATTCAGGGGTGGCAAATGGGTCTTCTTGTGAAAAGATAATAAAGAAGGTCATTCCCCGAAAAGTAACATGATTATTATCTCTGTGGGAAGCTAAACATGCAAAAAGGGAACTCTGGAATTAGTCAAGTCCTGGCTCTATCACTGCGTATTGAGAATGTCTCCACATCTTGGTTTTGTTATCCATAAAGGGAACTATCTACATCACAATAGTTAAATGAATGTAATAAATGTGAATAGATAGCTTGTATGTAGTCCTGGGTTACCTGTCAGCTGCCTTCCTCATCACCTCATCACACTCCATCATCATCATCATCATCATCATCATCATCATCATCATCATCACAAACAGAACTCAAGGTCTGTCGTATTGAAAAGTAGCTTGAGAGTATCCTGGCCGTAACCACAAAGAAAGCTGGTCACAATCTCTCCTGAGAAAACACTAGTGTTTCATTCAGAAACCTTCCTTTCAAGTCCTAGCTCTTCTTGTGCCAACTAGTATGAACTCACATAAAACTTTCAAATTTCTGATTTTCAGTTTTCCCAGCTCCAAAATGGGCTTTATAGAACTTATTTAATGAGATCATATATAAGGAAGGACCAGCATATGCATCATCTCATTAAATAGAGAACACTACTACTTTTATAGGAAAGCACATTCTGACCATAACCTTCCATAAAAGGATCTTTTCCATAACCACCCAGGATATAAACTCCCAGGAAGACCATGAACTTGAATTTCAGCCCCACGATCTACTAGATAGATAACATCTTAAATTCTCTGGGCCCCGCTGTTCGTGAGGAAAGTAGTATAGTCGTTGTGAGGATTGGGAATTAGATGTGCAATGTGCCCAGCAAAGGGTCTGGAACATTGGGCATACGGTGGCTTCCCTTCCTCTATGTTAAACAATGATTCACTAGATTCCATTTTCAGTGTGCATATTCCCACACTCTAAAACTCTTTAAACAAAAAGCATCATAAATAACCTTTGGATGGTCTTTAAATAATTCTTTATGGTTTGGAAGAAAAACAAATCTATAGAAACATAAAAATACAGGGTGTCAAATATACAGTATAATCATTTTGTATGATCACTGCTAATACAGTTCAACCTAAATTGTAGTCTTGTATTTGACATAATTATACATAACCAAACACTAATAAAAATTGCTGCCTTATATTTCAAATTAGTAATTATGGTAGTAAACATTAACAACATGTCAGATATAAGATGGTGATTTGTTCTGAAATGTATTAGAAATCATTATACTGTATGATAATTTTAATTACAGTTGTGTAGCAAGACAGCACGCGGCAGACCACAGTTCTGAGAGCACCATGGGAGCCAGCCGCTCTTCAATGCAGCCCTAAATCTGACTCCCGTGGCTTGAGTTCAGAAAATGCACAGTTCTTTCTCCACCTTTAAAACGTGAATCCAGTTCCCTCAGCAGAATCAGTATCAGCATGAGTTTTGGAGTCATTCTTCCAGGGTGTAAATCCTAATCCTATCACTCTCATATGAACTTAACTAATAGTAATTTCTCAATGCCTCAGTTTTTTCATCTTTAAAATGGAAAACAGGGGCACCTGACTGGCTCCATCAGAAAAGTGTGCGACACTTGACCTGGGGTTGTGAGTTTGAGCCCCACGTTAAGTGCAGAGATTACTTAAAAGAAATAAGTAAGTAAATAAATAAATAAATAACTTAAAAAAATAAAGATACATGCATGCACACATATATACATACAAATAACAGAAACCATAAGAGTACTACCTCAGAGAGTGGTAATAGCAGCTAGGCTAGATTATTCCGTCCACAGTGCTCAATCTAGCACCTGGAAGACAGTGGGTCTTCAATACATACTACTGGTTGTCATTAGCATTTAATATTAATAATCAGGTCAATCATTCTACTAAACTTTTCAGACCATGGTCTTAATAGTAGTGACCAAATGTCTTATTTAAAGTAGAAAGGTGCTAAATGTTAGCTTCTATCCTTCAGGACACTACATTCTTCAGAATTTTATCATTTTCCTTTCTTCTTTCCTTCCATGTTTTTTCCACTTCTCTTCACTCTTTCACTCATTCCGCATTGTGAGTCACTGGGAAGACCTTGTCCTTTATAATCTCACTTCTGGGGAAGGTCTGACTTTGGCTCATTCTTTCCTGGCCCCTATCTTTGTGTTGGCTTTAACCATGGCCCCTACGCATGGCTCCGGCATTTACCTCATGCTCCATTAATGAAAAGACCTACCAGAGAGATACAGAGAAACTCCACTCCCCGACAAGTGCACATAAGAGCCATGAACTTGTTGCGACTCCACTCACGTGGCTCCCTGATACCTGAAATCTGATCACCAGCCCCTAGTTTAGTAATTTAACACTCCTCCTCCCCCTCCTCTGCATACCTCCACCCAAAATAGTCAAATTCATTATTCTAACATAAAAACCATTTGTCCAGACAGAGTTGCCTCTTTCCATCCCTTTCAAAGACCTCTGAGCCTTGCAACATCTTTGCAGGACTCTCCCCGCTCCAAGATATCCAGGCATTACACCGTCTCCTTAAAAGTGGGGAAGAACTCCCGGAATTATGATAAAGCACCTTCGCTGTCCCCATTTCCATACTGTTCGGGTAAAACATTCAGGGGAACAGACCGGACTGCTAATTAGAGAACTGTCTGAAACCACCATGAACCACATTTCCATCGGTGCAATAAGCAAAGACTCTTCATTAAAATCACTGTCCTCCATAAGGGGAAGCCGTTTCAAGTGCAATAGATCTAATTCACAGGAGTGATCATGCAGGCCCAGGTATAGTATTCATTATTAACTTAAAAAGTATGCCAAATCAATTAAAAACCATTTTAAAGGGAAGGAATAAAATTTAGTTCTACCTAACTGCAGCTCAGCTCTAATTTATCTTCCAGCCACTTTCAAGGGATTTTACTTGGTTCTTAATCTAACATTCATTGGAAAGGGTAATTCTCATGAAATTACAATGGCGTAACTTGCATTGTTTAATGCAAATGTTCCCATTCTTCGGAAATGGAGACCAGCTTCTCCAGTAAAGTCTCCCTTCAAGGTGTAAAGTCGAAGAGCTCAGGGATCTGCTTGTGAAGAATAAAACATGCCTCTCAGAAGCTGCTCAAATTTAAAACCCTGCCTGCATCCCTATGACAAATTGTATTCCAAATATAGGTTATTCACAACATGTTTGTTATAAGGCACTGCATATGAATTCCTGCCGTGTCTTTCTTTACAAACATGTCAAGACTTGTGAACCCTTAATGAAATGCAGCATTTTAGAAGCAAGAGGAAGCTTCAAAGATGCCAGAAAGAAGTGGCTCCTTTCCTGGGACTGGGGCCTTCCTGTGACAGTGACTGTTCCCACTGTCAGAGACACCACTGTGTCACCTCGGAATCACATGGGGCTTTAGCGGTCATGGAGACCAGCCACTTCAGCTTGCAGAGGAAGAGACTGAGGTCTGAGGGAGAACATTTTTCCTGAATGTCTTGGCTGGTAAGGGCAGAGACAACTAGGCCCAGGTTGTCAACCTAGTGCCATCCACTTGTGCCGTCTGGTTGACAAGACTCTAAAATAGACTTTGTCCTGTGGGGCCCTTTCGTAAGTCCCCTGAGGCACCAACCTACTGGTATTCAGGTACAAGTTCCATAAAACTTGGAAGGGGGCTCATCCAAGTATGATATTTTTAGTCATGCCACAGAAGTTAGTTGGATTGATTTTACAGTTGGCATTTTTTTATCCAGGGCCCAAGAGTACATTCCTTCCCATTTGTTAACTCATTTTCTCCCTTTTAAGTAAAGCACCGCCGTTCACTTGTGATCAGAGGTCCCAAGCAGAAGACGGCCGCTTTCTATGCAGCTCCCCTGCCCCCAACCCAAATTTGGGGCTTTTTGAGGTGATGATAACCCAGCAGTCTACCCTGGTTTTCCTTTAAGGCAGAGGTCAGCATGCTTTTTCTGTAAAGGGCTAGATAGTGACTATTTTAGGCTTTGCAGGCCACGTGGTCTCTGGACTACTCAATTCTGCAACTGTACCGCAAAAGTAGCCACAGACAAGATGTAGACAAATGAGGGGCGCCTGGGTGGCTTAGTCGGTTAAGCGTCCGACTTTCGCTTAGGTCATGATCTCACGGTTCGAGCCCCGCGTCAGGCTCTGTGCTGACTGCCAGCTCAGAGCCTGGAGCCAATTTCAGAGTCTGTATCTCCCTCTCTCTCTGACCCTCCCCTGCTCACGCTGTCTTTCTCTCTCTCCTAGAAATAAATAAAAAATATTAAAAAATAAAAAGATGTAGACAAATGAATATGGCCACATTCTGATAAAACTTTATCTATCTACATTGAAATTGAATTTCATATAACGTTCATGTGTCATGAAGCATTATTCTTCTTTTGATTTTTATTCAACCATTTATATTTTTAAGTGTTTATTTATTTTGAGAGAAAGAACATGAGCAGGGTAGGGACAGAGAGGGAGAGAGAGAGAGAATCTCAAGCAGGCTCCATGCAGTCAGCGCAGAGCCTGATGCAGGGCTCAATACCATGAACCATGAGATCATGACCCGAACCAAAATCAAGAGTTGGATGCTTCACTGACTAAGCCACCCAAGAACCCCTTTATTCAACCATTTAAAAGTGCAAAAACCATTCTCAGCTCATGAGCTATATAAAAATAGGCAATGGGCCAGATCAGTCTTGCTCTTGCCTTAATTTGCCAACCCTTAGTTTAGAGTCATGACTCACTACAGAGATAAAACCCTTTTCCTACTCAGTTGCTCTCTTTCTAAGTCACTACTGGCACTCACCTGGTGAATCCAGGTACATTTTTCTGTTAAAATGTACATGCTTTTCCATTGGTGTGAAAAACAGGTGAGTTCAGTAAGGTTATATTCTGCCTGCTAGAAACTTCAATAATCATACAGTGTTCCTGGGTGGGGTATCTTCCCTGATGTGAAATGTAACTGAAAGTACTAATTGGTCATCAAGAAACAGTTGTGAGATTATGTCATTATTATACCCATTGGATGAAAGAAACATCTGTCCCTGGGACAGTTGATATGAGTTTTACTAATGGATTTTTAGCCTTCATGTGTAAATACTGCCTTAATTTTGGAAAGAAATATTTTAGTTTCGTGTGGGGTCAATATCAGCACCAACAAATCAGTCACTGAAATCGTTATCAATCTTTTGTCTGTGCAAGGAAGTAAGGAAGAACTCTCCATTTAAATACCTTTCCACACAACACAACTCCACTGGCATCAGCATATTACAAAAACCAATTTTCTTACATCAACTTCTATCTACTTCTAATTCTGTAGCATAGCTCTGGGGAGTTGCTACAAGGTCTGTGTAAACTGAAAATCTAAATAACATTATGACGCCTATTACAGAACTAATTTATAATCTAATACCCCAGTTGAATTTAATATCCTATTTATTTATTCAAGCAAAATATCTGGAAAAAATATGTCACATCATAATGTAGTTGTTATGAAAATGGAAAAATAAAACAGAATTTTAGAGAAGGCATGATAATTGCTAGGGGCAGGTATGAGCAAGAATTTCAGAGCCCCTCACACAAAGGAGAGAGATGGGAGCCCTTTAATAAATAGAATTTTTGCTTTATAATGCAATTATTGTCAAATTTAGTATTTTACATCAAATTTACAACTTTAAAATGTGATTCCTATTAATGTTATCTGCTCAGAGCTACTGCAGCATAAAACTGTTGGCCAACAGATGCCACCTCATCAACTGTCTTTAACAACTCCATTCCCATCCTGGATGGAAGAACTGAGTTTATGACAGCATTTATAAGCACGCACTGCCAATACAAATGCACAAAGTGATGGGCATGTATATAATACACACAGGCTAATGGAAAGAACTATGGAGATGCTTCTCAGAATATTAAGTCTCATACTGATTTCCTTAACTTTTTAAAAATTTTTTTCAATGTTTTATTTATTTCTGAGAGAGAGACAGCATGAGCAGGGGAGGGTCAAAGAGAGGGAGACACAGAATCTGAAACAGGCTCCAGGCTCTGAGCTGGCTGTCAGCACAAAGCCCGACGCAGGGCTTGAACCCACAAACCATGAGATCATGACCTGAGCCGAAGTCAGACTCTTAACTGACTGAGCCACCCAGGTGCCCCCTGATTTCCTTATCTTAAAATGGAAAGAAGGAAGGAGGGAAGGGAAGGGAAGGGGAGGGTAGGGAAGGGGAGGGGAGGGGAGGGGAAGGGAAGAAAAAATGAAGGGAGGGAAGGAGGGAGGCAGGGAGAGAGGAAAGGGGGGAAGGAAAGAAAAGGAAAGAAGGAAGAAAGGATGGGAGGAGGGAGAAAAGGAGGGAAAGAGGGAGAAGAGAGAAAGAAGGGAGGGAGAGAGGGAGGGAGGAAAGAAAGGAAGGAAGGAAAGGAAAGAAGAGGAAAGAAAGAAGGGAGGGAGGGAGGGAGGAAGGGAAGAAAGGAGGAAGAAAAAGAAGAGAGGGAAGAAGGATAGAAGGAAAGGAGCAAATGAAGATACTACGATATCTGAAGAAGCAAAGCTGTATAAAAAGCATAAATATAAAAACACCGTGAGGCCATAATTACATCCTACCACTGAGGCTCAACAGTACATATCCAGGCAAGTTATCAAGACTCAGAAAAACAGCAGCAGCACCTGAATCTCTCCAGTAAGAGAAATGTCTACTGCTTGCTATTTCCTGTGGTAGAAGCCATGTTTGGAGCTTAGGTAGCAGCTCAGAGTCCTACCACTCTCAGCCTTCACATACCTGTGCACCCAGGTGCACACCCACACAGATGCATGCGTGTCCCCTCACAGAGGACCCAAATCCTCACCAACCCTCACCAAGAAAACAGAAGCAGCAGCCATCCACATTGCAGAGTCTCAAATATTTAAGGCCTTGAGTCCTATTCCAAGCCTGAATCTCTGAATTATGAGCCTTACCCTAGGCCTCCCGTATTTTTAATAAGGTGTCCAGGTTATTCTGATGTACTTCAAAGTTTAGGAACCTGTGGCTTCTGTGCTCCTATTTGGAAGACATCAGGGAAGAGCCTTTTGCCCCAGAAATTATTATAACACTGCTCTCTCAGGATCCAGGAATCTCATAAATAGTGATCCGTTCTTTTGCCTTTTAAAGATTTCCTGGTCTCCAAGGGTACTGAAATCAAACTCAAATATACCTACGAGAAGAAATAGGTTAAGTCCTCTTATTAGCTGATGACCATTTAGATACTAAAGCCCTGCAGAAATTAAACAAAGCTTCTCCAAAAGGGCAAGAATGTGACCCATAAAAGGAAGATATCAAAGACACAGGAGCAGACTCATTCCTATACACATAAATAAACACATTTGGGTTATGTGATTACCTGTCACCTCTGAGAAATGCGCTGGTAACAAGGGTCAGGCATCCCGGCTTCAACCAGTTCTGCTGAGCACAGTCTGACATCAAAAGGAATTCACATTCAGATCCTAATGTGTTCAGGAGGTATTCAGCTCCCAACGGGTATTACTTTATGGTATCCACTTTCAAAAACATACACATGAAGATGCTGGTGTGAGGGTGTGCTCTCCCCTTACAGAGGGGCCTCCTCCAAGGGTCAGCCTTCTCCAGATACAGAGCTGGATGCCCATTGCTTCCCTAGCATCCCTCCTCAGGGATGCTTCAGTCTCCCTCCCCCACTTCACTAGTGTCCATTCAGTTAAGCAGCCTGGGAAGTAGGAAGACTCTGCCCTCCCTGAGCCATTTCACCTGCTCTCTGTGAAGGGTATACATATGCAACAGAAACCCAGCTCAGCACTCTATTGATTATTACCTATAAATCTAGCTACTCATAAAAAGGCTCCATGAAATACAATCCAGGGACATAAATCTCTCTAAGAGAGATGAAATCTGATGGGAAATAAAATTCCCTCATTTCATTTATTCCCTTGTTTAAAGACTGATTTTCCAATCAGTTATGAACATTAACATGAGATGATGGAGGGACAGGGACAGAGCACAGGTCAGAGGTCAGACAGCCAAGACAGCAAACGCTCCCTGCAACACTCACTAGCTGTGCGTCACCAGCAAGTGACTTACCCTCTTTGAGCCTCAGTTTTGTATCTCTAAAATAAGTATAGTAAAATCCCTTGTACGGGAGCAATGAGATCAAACTGGAAGAACTATAATTATAATGTACCAAGCATACATTAGGAGTTCAAAATGGTGGCTGTTACACGCAACCCCTGTCTTCATTTAAAATTCTTTTTCATACAAAAAAGAAAACAAAAGAATTAGCTATCCCCCCACCAAAATCCATTCTTGCTTCCCACAAGTCCAAGTGATAGGTCATAAGATCTATTCTTCCATCCAATTGAGCACCAACTATGTGTTGAGCTTTGTCCTAGGTTCTGGGAAGTGTCCAGGCTCGACCTCTAACTTTAAGAGGTTGTAATACCAATATTTAAGATGACACGCAAGAAGAAAAAAAACGGTAGTGGGAAAAATCTTTTTTGTTTTTTTTGCAAAAATCCCAACACTGCACAATGGCCCAGTCCTCTGTGCTATTACCAAATCTTGGAGAAGCATGTCCGTCCCCTCCAAAGTCTTTAGAGACTTCCAGCTAGCTTCTCCCCTGGTCTCTCTTAGCTCCCCATAGAGGGTCAGTCTCTGATTTTCCACACTGTTTTGCCATTTTGATTTCACGGAGTAACAGATCCCTAGGCTAAGAGCTGTATCAGGAAAGAGACAAAGTCCTGTTAGTGTTTGGGTTTGTTTTGTTTTGTTTTGTTTTGTTTTGTTTCTACTTCTTTCCCTCACCAGAAAAGTGTCTGCATGAGCCATCAAACCAAACCTCAGAGCCTCTGCTTCCAGAACAGAAAGCCTCACCTCCCCAAGGCCACTCCTGGTGACTAAACAGCCCCCCGAAGTCTGCTCCTGATGATCAGAAAGTCAGTTCCTGAGCTTAAGCAGCTGAGTTCCAGATACATTTTTCCCATAGCAAAAATGGCAAAAGAAACTGTTTGTTCCGAGAACAAGAAGAAAAGCTTACAGGGCTGAGAAAAATGTTGGTGTTAGTCTTCTGACTTCAGCTGGCCAGCAAAATTCGCCATGGCTTTTCCCCATCTCACCCTGTTGGCCTTCCAAGCCTCCACTTCTGTGATCTGACCATGTAGCAAAACCCACATTCTGCTCCCTTCCAACATGCTGGAACAATAAAATGGGCTTTGGCCTGACTGAGCCAATAGTCTGTTGAGTTTGCTTTTCTCCCCATAAATATATGGTGCAGAGGACCAAGAAGCCTTAAGTTGACCAAATATTGTACAAAGAGCAAAGTAAGGTTTAGTGATTTCACAGACATCTCGAGAAAGACAGAATATGAAGCTACTGAGTGGTCCTTGTAATCCCATTCTTGGGTCAGGGGGTGGAGGGAAAGTGAGAAAGAGGCTACAGAGGTGTTCAAGATGGCAGAGAAAGTAATGGGGGAAGGAAGGAGAGAGGGGAGAGAAAAAAAAAAATCCTCTATCCTGTTTAGTCAGGCCAAGCATTTGTTATCGTTGTGTCTAGCTCTCCAAATCAAAAAAAAAGTAAAATCAAACAAACAAAGAATTCACCAGCCAGAACCAGGCAGACTCTCCCGCCTTGATTCACACATGGTCTCCTCACTCCTCACTCCTGCCACAGATGGTGGCAAAGCTCTACTGCCACACGCAGTGCCCTGAAGCCCTGAAACTTCCCCCGCCGTCCCTCTGCGAGGGTGGCTGGCTGCTCCAGCTCTCAGCTGCCATGGGGTCATCTCTGCCTCCCCTTCCCCTTCTCTCCACTCCCCATCAAAATGGCACATTGTTAGAAATGTGCTCGGGATGTGTGATTTGGGGCAGATAGTTGCTGGAGTCCCCATATGCTTAAGGTACATAACTGGGCCACTGAGAAAAAGGAATTTAAGCATTCTAGAAAACAGCGGGAGAGCAAATTGGCCTTTCCCTCTGAGAGCTATTATTAGAGAGACCCAGCCCAATTCAGCCAGAAAGCCAATATCTAGCCCATCCGCTCTTCCCCTGCAACAATGCCCCACACATCCCGCCCCCTTTCAAGCAGGACTGCCCTGATGCATCCCAGCCAGATGCACATCTCATCTTTAATGCTGACCACTGGCTTGCAGAGATCAGTGGAAGCGTCCCTTCTCACACAGCAACTTGACAGTCCAAAGTTTAATTTCACATAATACCAAGAACTCACAGAACGTGGCAGTACATTTGATTTGTCCTCGTGGAATTTGGCAACCTGCTAGCTCGTCTCTCTGTGTACCTGCTGAAGTCACAGCTGCTGCCTAAACTTTGTAAATAAATGCTAAACAAATGCCAAATAAAGAAACCAACTTCCCAGGAAGCAGAAAGGGCAGGAGATCACAGTTTTTGTTCTCAGAAATACGCTGTGACCTGCTTCAGAGCTGCTCCTGACAGCTTAGGTGTGTCTCTGTTCTCTTGTGTCTTAAATGCTCTTTTACCTCTGGTGGGGGAGGAAGAAGGAAGGAGGGAAGCAAGGAAGGAGAGAAGGAAGGAAAGGAGGGAGGGGGAAGGGAGGGAAGGAAGGAAGGAGGGAAGGAAGGAAGGAAGGAAGGAAGGAAGGAAGGAAGGAAGGAAAGGGAGGGCAGGAGAAAAGGAGGGAGGGAAGGAGAGAGGAAGAGCAGAAGGAAAGAAGAGAGGAAGGAAAGAAGGGAGGGAGGAAGGAAAAAAGAAATGAATGGAGGAGGGACAGAGAAACATAAAAGCCGTTCCTATTATTTGTCCCCTAATTAATGAATAGAAAATGTTGGCTAGGAAGACAATGCACACCCTTATTATTTCTTATGGCACATATTTCTATGGAAATTAGAGATTATGGAGTCTGTTTTTTCAGTGAACCTAATCTCTAATCATGCAATGAATTAATGAGAAAACAGGTTTCATCGCACTTGATCCTCCACTTCTCAGGCATGTATCCATTGCCTATGTGAAGACGTCACCCGTTGGGCCTTTTTATTGCCCTTGGTCCTTTGGCCTCATGGGTCATGTTTCTCAACAGCAACTCCGTGCTGAAGGATTATGAAGTTAATCATTCAAGATACCCTGGCATGTTGCAATCTGTGTTCTCTCCAGCACAGGTAATGCACAACTGAATCAACCAACGAAAGATGGAGAAGCCCATCATTTCTCATCATGGGTAAAAATACATCTTATAAGTGGGCTGTCAGGTAGCACCTCCAGTTCCTTGCCTATCTCAAAGGATACATCCATCCCATATGCAAGATGAGGAACTAGAAGTAAGTGTAGACATAATGTATGGATGAGACGTGACTTACAGCTCATCTCTGCCTTTCAAATTCAGCTGATGATTCAAGCCAAGTAAATCAAGTACCAATAATGATACTTATAACTACCATTTACTGAATACTTAAATGTTAGGCTCTGCACCAAAGTCCTTTGGATCTTGTCTTCTCCCAGCAAACCAGGAGCTCCATGAAGGGCAAAGATCTTACTTACCTCTGTTAGTTCTTCTTATTATTTTTCTTTTTCTTTACCACTGTCCCCACCACATAATGACTAACATGGACATAGCACTAACTAGGCACCAGACACTGTTCTAAGGGTAGTATATACAAAAATCCATCAAATTCTCACAACAACCCTATGAGGTAGAGTCTCTAATCAAAGTGTCTTATTATCCCCATTTTTTTATAGATGCAAAAACTAAGTCTCAGAGGCTTTAAGTGCTTTGTCCAAGTCAGTGGTGAAATCAGAATTCAAACACAGGTATTCTGCTTCCAGGACCTATGCTATTTCAAGATGTTTATTGCATCAATAAACATTTTTTGAAGGAAGGTCTCATGTAAACATTAAAAGATTTAAGGGATAAATATGACTACCCTTATCTACAAAGTAGGAAACTGAGACTCAGACTGGTTAAGTAACTGCCTAAAGTCACAAAGCTAATTGTACAGAATGAGAACTCATCTCAAGTCTTCCCAACATGGAGGCCTGTGATCTTGAAACACCTGGAGTATTTTAAAACACGTGGCCAAGCAATTCCCTGCTCAGTGCCTCCAGTCATCAGCTCCATTTTCCCCATTTTTTTTCAATAACACCTTTTTTTGCACACAAAGAAACTTGTTGACAATAAAGCAGATTTTTCTCTTTGTGGGTCTGTGTGTTCTTTGTTTTCCCCAGTAAACTGCATAACAAAAGAAAGGCTGATGTTTCAGATGACAAGTGAGAAGGGGATCAGGAAGCTCTTTGATTTCAAATGAGCCTGTGCCTCAGGGCTTGCCACTGAAGAGGACCTTACCTGTGTGGGTAATCCAATAAGGAATGTCCCCACATCAGGCTCTGATTTCTTACTCAGTACTGGAAACATGGGATACCAAGCAATACACAGCCCAGTGGCAATTGGTGGCACATTTTGCCTAAACCAAGAATCTCTCTTTCATCCAGGCACAGTTGTGTGAGTCATTGAAGTCTTCCTGAGCTGGGGAAAACTTTTACCTTTTTCCAGCACTTGCTCTGACTGCTTGCTCCTAAATGACTATTCTTCCATCTGATTATTTTTCTTCCATACACACCTGTCACCCAACTTTCCATTTTTTAAAAAGTTTTAAAAATTTATTACTCCTGAAGCGAGAACCTGAGAATGAGCGGGTGATTAACAGAATCATTTGACTGACCTTCAGGAGACCCAACCAGTGGCTGATTGATGAAATGGCTACAGGTTTAAGCAGAAGGTCAACTTCAATAATACGGCTGCTACTTCCCATGGTCCTAACAAACCAACTTGGTCATTGGCCTTCACTTCTCCTTTGCAACAATTTTAAGGCCAAGACGTATGACCAATTCCACTACAAGCCACCCTTTTGTGACACATTATGTAATGACAAAGGCATGGTGCAGGTATTGGATCCAAACATCAGACATGACTTTCTCAACCACTGAGTTTCCCTGTTACTTTCCCACCAGATCCAAGTCAGCCTCCCACTGGGGCCCAGCCGGAGGCTACATGGATGGCAGTCCTCGCTGCACCACTAACTTGTCATGCAATCTGTCACTGCTTCCTCTCTCTCGTGTTTAAAACAGGGGTCATAAAACCTACCTGCCAACCTTATGATATTTAAAACATTAATGTTCTCCTTTTAGCTGGTAGTGTTGGAACTTGAAAGAGGAAACAAAAGGGAAAAAAGGACCTCATTAAGGTTTTTTTCTGACAATTTCTAAGGATCAATAATAGATCATTCTTGAGGCATCTGGGTGGCTCAGTGGGTTGAGCATCTGACTTTGTCTCAGATCATGACCTCTCAGTCATTCATGAGTTCAAGCCCCACATCAGGCTCACTTCTGTCTGTCAGTACCCACTTCACATCCTCTGACCTGTTCTCCCTCTGCCCCTCCCCCATTTTCTCTCTCTCTCTCTCAAAAAATAAATAAAACATTTAAAAATAATAATAATAGTAGGTAACTCTTTAATCTCACCCATACTTTATTTTTCATTTAAATTTATTTATATATTTATTAAAATAAATATATATTTATATATATACTTATGTATTTATTCATTTAAATTCAGGTTAATTAACACACAGTATAGTATTGGTTTCAGGAGTAAAACCCAGTGATCCATCACTTACTTATTACCCAGTGCTCATCCCAAGTGCCCTCCTTAATGCCCATCACCCATTTAACCCATTCCAATTAATCTTTTACAAAGCAGGAAAGAGTATGCAATGGAAAAAAGACAGTCTTTTCAGCAAATGATACTGGGAAAACTGGACAGCAACATGCAAAAGAAGAAACTGGACCACTTTCTTACACCAACACAAAAATAAATTCAAAATGGATAAAAGACCTAAATGTGAGACAGGAAACCATCAAAACCCTACAGGAGAAAACAGGCAGCAACCTCTTTGACCTCGGGCACAGCAGCTTCTTACTAGACATGCCTCTAGAGGCAAGGGAAATAAAAGCAAAAATGAACTGTTGGGACCTCATCAAGATGAAAAGCTCCTTCACAGCAAAGGAAACAATCAACAAAACTAAAAGGCAACTGACAGAATGAGAGAAGACATTTGCAAATACATATTGGATAAAGGGTTAGTATCCAAAATCTGTAAAGAACTTTTCAAACCCAACACCCCAAAATACCAAAACAATCCAGTGAAGAAACAGGCAGAAGACATGAATAGAATCTTTTCCAAAGAAGATATCCAGATGGCTAACAGACACATGAAAAGATGCTCGACATCACTCATCATCAGGGACATACAAAGCAAAACCACAATGAGATATCACCTCACACCTATCAGACTGGTTAAAATGAACTCAGGCAACAAGAGACTTTAGTGAGGATGCAGAAAAGAGGAATCCTTTTGCACTGCTGGTGGAAATGCAAACTGGTGCAGCCACTCTGGAAAACAATATAGAGGTTCCTCAAAAAATTAAAAATAGAACTACTCTTTGACCTAGCAATTGCAGTACTAGTTATTTATCCAAAGGATACAAAAATGCTGATTCAAAGGGGCACATGCATCCCAATGTTTATAGTGGTGCTATCAACAATAGCTAAATTATGGAAAGAGCCTAAATGTTCATCGACTGACTAATGGATAAAGAAGATGTGGCATAGATATATGCAATAGAACTAGAGTGTATCATCCACACTTCAGCATACACTTTACATTTTCTCTGCAAAGTAACCCAATAAACAGAAAATAAAAACAACAGCAGCAACAACCTAGAACCCATTATACAACTTTGCCTACATCATCTCAATGAGTCCTCAAAGGTTTCCTATGAAATCAAGGCAGTGGGGTGGCAAGGAGCAGGGGCTTTGGACCCATAGTACTCAGTTCTTCACTGACTAGCTGTGTGACCTTGGGCAAGTCATTTAATCTTACTTCACTCAGCTCTGTACACACAGAATGGGGATAATGACACTCAGCTTTTAAGATTGCTGTAAGCATTAAATGAGACAATGCCTATAAAGTGTTGGAAGAGGTCTGGGCACAAGAAACATGCTCAGGTAAGCACCGTATATTATTGCTATATTAATCCAGTTTTATAGATAAGGAAACCAAGGCTTTGGGAGGTTAATTAAATGACATGCTCAAGATGGTGACTACTGAGTAGACATGTGGGGATTTGAACCAGTCTAATTTCGAGGCCCAAGTTCTTAACCATTCGATTAGTTTCTTCCTGGCATCAGTTTTCAGCTGTGAGTTTCTGGTCCCATAGTCTTTCTTAGCCTTGTGAAGTGAACTGAAGCTGAACATGTTGAAAGGGGAATGACCCTACAAGAGCCACCCAAAGCCGTGACAAGAATGGACAGAGGTGTGCTTCCTGGTGTCTCAAACAGCCAGCAGAGAGGGTGTTCCCTCCAAGTGCTACCAAAATAGTGACAGCTCTGTTCCATCTCCTCTGACCCTTTACAAAGAATGAATGAACTCTCCTCGTCTGTTCCTGCCTTGAAGCAAGATGGGATGGAATAGTTTAACACTCTTAGAAAGAAAAGAAGAAAACACAAATCACCGTTTAAGTGAATTGGGGATGATCCAGTGTTGTGTACAGCCCTTTTCTTCCATCGGGAACTTTGCATTTGTAATGTCCGCCTCGAACAGGGGAGGAGAGGCTGTCACCTAAATGGGGTGATTTAAGATGCCATAGAAAGACACAGCTTCCCCAAAAAATGTTTACCCACTGATCCTCTGGCGTTCTTATGAGCCTCCACATTTAGCGCATATTCATCCAGTCCTCTTTCAAAATGCAAATATGCCTACAATAGGTAAGAACTTCAGTTCCTGTCCCCGAAGATGCTAGTATTCCTTGGGTACATTTGCCACATGGTGAGATACCATGAGCACATCGATGTCCTCAAGGAGGGATAAGGAAGAGGCTCTGAATGAGAGACTAGGGAAGGAAACAAAAATGAGAGAAGTATGGTGCACAAAACTTTGGATGCTTTCATGTACTACAGATTATGGCATTGAGCCTCAGAAAGGTTAAGCAACTTGCCCAAGATCACACAATGGGCAGAATTGAGATTTGAATATGTTTATCTCCCAAATCTCATGTCACTCCCATACCCTCTGCCTCTCTGTATTACACTACACTGCTCTTGCAACTCAAATGTGGCCGTGAGTCTGCTTCTAAACCAGATGTGTGCTCAACCTCTCCCCAGCAGGTCCTTGTGTTTACAAACTTTTCCCCCTCATATGTATTCTTCATCTCCCCCCCCCCCACTTCCAATGCAGTCATGAGGATAAAATATGTGATTTTGTTTCTCTCCATAATTTCTCCTCTAGAAGGCTATGACCATAGTCAAAAGCAGCAAGGGTTGCACTATAGCTTAAGGAAAAGCAAAACTATTAAACCACAGTCCATCCCTCTTCAATAACTCTGTCCAAACTTTGAAAGGAGACAATGTTTCCTATTACAGCAGTGGTCCCCTGAGATTCAACTAGTGCCAAGAGTGAAATACCTGAGCCAATCCATGCCTTCTCTCCCTCCTTACCAATTCCCTGCATGCAAGCATATCTCAGTGGGAAGAGATCGACTACAAAAAGGCAAGGGATGAATGGGACATATAAATGCCCAAGTAGTCAGTGCCCAGAGACCTAAATACAGTCCTGGACTGGGGATATGGCTATCGCCACCACAGGAAAGTGTCCTAAAGCTACAGGCTTCTACTCCCAGAGGGAAAGATATGGAATAGTCTCTTCTGCAGGCTTGCTCTTCTATTTTTGCTGATACAGACCATTTCCCATCTTAGAGGCTGCAAATGCCGAATATGTATTTTCCCAGCCTGCCATACAACTAGGACATCAGTATATATCTTAATCATAACCACAGAGATCTGAGGGGAAAGTTCTGCAGGTGGGTCCTGAGAAAAGCTTTCATCCCTAATAAAAAGAGATGCCCTAGAAGTAACTTTCCTTCTTGCCTTTGTATTTAAATGTGTGTGGTGCCTAGGGCACCATCTTACAAACCTAAAGGAAAAGCCCAAGGAGCAGCCAATATGGAGAAGATAGCTGAGTGTAGGAACAGAGAGAACCTGGGTCTGAATGATGTCACTGAATCTCTGATCCAATCCCAGAACTACCTTGCCTCCAGATCTCTTGTGTATCAGTTACCTAACTGCTGTGTAACAAATTACACCCCAAAGTTTACTGGCTTAAAATAGCAAACATTATCTCACAACCTCAGTGGATCAGGAATCTGAGTGTGGTGTCAGTAAGAGATTATGGTTTGGGGGTCTTCCAGAAGATTACAGTCAAGGTGTTGGTCAGAGCTGCAGTCACCTCAAGACTCAACCAGGGAAGGATCTGCTTCCGAACTCACCCATGTGGTAGTAGGCAGGCCTCAGAAGATCGACTTCCAAGCTCACTCATAGAGGCCACTCCACTGGGCTACCTTACAGCGTAAGAGCTGGCTTCCTTCAGAATAAGTAATCAAGAGAGTGAGGGAGAGTACACACCATGGAAGCCACAGTCTTTTCCATAACCTAATAATGGAAATGGCATTCTATTACTCCCTTATATTGTATTCTTTAATGCAGAGGGTCTCAGCCTGACACCATTGACATTTTGGGGCTGGATAATGCCTTGCTGTGAGGGCTGTTCTGTGTATTACAGAATGTTTAGCATCATCCCTGGCTTCTGTCCACTTAGTTGCCAACATTACCACCAACACTCCCAGTTGTAACAAAATAAGAAGTCACCAGACATTGCCAAGTGTCCTCTGGGTAACAATCACTCCCAGTTGAGAATGTCTGATTTATAATAAGTCACAAAACTATCCCACACCATGGGGAGACGCATGAATGCCAAGAAGCAGTATCATTGGGAATCATCTTTGATCCTCCATTCCTATCTTGCTTTATAAGATAACCAACTTCTTTAAGACTAAGTCATTTAAAGTTGTCCTTTGGTTATTTAACGCCAAGATCTCCCTAAGTAATACAAAAAGACTAGCCATTTATTTCACTCATTAATACAACTGCTATTTTTCCCATCTTTTAAGAGTGCTAAGCAAAAAGTCAAGCAAAGCATGACACTTATCAATGAAATTACTCAACACTAGGGTCCTAGGAAAGAACCAATATCTTCCATTTCAGAGCAATAAGATACCACCACCACCAACACCAACACACACACACACACACACACACACACACGCACACACACACATGCACACACAAGTTTCTTAAGGAAAGACATCAACTTCCCCCTTCTTGTGGATTTTCACTGGATGGAGAGACACAAAAGTCAGAATGTAACAGATAGCAATAAAAATAAAATGCTACCACTTCAAAAAAGGAATGACCATATTATACCAACTGGGATTCTTTAAGCCCTTAGCAAATGCCACATGCTCAGGAAAAGACTGTTCCCAGCCTATCTAAATTTGAAGTTGAAATGGGAAAGACTGAGGAGCTGAATGAATACAAAGGAGAATGCCAATCAGCGGGTCCTGTCACACCTTTCCTCATATTTGTGTCCATTCACCACACACACACACACACACACACACACACACAGAGTTTTTGGGTGGCCTCCAACTGAAATACCCTTTAAGGACCTAGAAATTCAACCATTCCACTTCTCTAGCTAACCTTACTGCTATACCCAAACCTGAGCTACATGAACCCGTTTCACTTACCAACAACTCTGTTTCACTCTCCAGATCATTCAGGAGCTGCCCACCCTTCAGCGTCCCAGGAACAAGAGCGCCCTTCTACCTTATGATGACCCTGGCTGGGCGTCCCAACCTCCCAGGCTTTGAACACATGGTCCCAGGAAAAGACCATATGGTGCTTTTTGTTAAAAAACTAAGGGTCTTTTTATTGGCCTAACCCATCCCTTTACAGAGTCCCTCAGGAGATTACAAAGTCTGTAGCAGGCATCCAAAACCAATTATCAACTAAGGGCCAGTAGTCCCAGGAATAACTATGGAGTTCAAGATGAAAGGCTCAAAATGAAAGCTATTTCCAACACAAATATCTCTTAGAATGGTAGACATAAACCTTGGGGGGAAATAACATTATTGTAAAATGTGTTTTATGACACTGTAATGATTAATGGCATTTCACACTAATAAAGTTGACAGGAAGAGGATGTGAAAGACTAACGAAAGTGCAAATACAAATTTCCTTTTAATATCGCCAGCATTTTTCTACAAGAACAAGACATGCGCCAACAGGATAAGAGGAACAGCTATTTTAAAAATCCAAAATAAATAATAAAACAGCAGTAGACATCAACAATACAACCAGCTTGAATAGTTGGTCCCATTTGATGAGTTTCCCAGAGGGACTCCTAAAAATAGTCCTCCCTCTTTTTAGTCGCCAGTCCTTTCTGCTGACAAAGACTTAGGCCTGATAACATGGAATCTTCCTGTTTGAAGAAAAAGTTGGAAGCAAGAATCCCACCTATCGTTACATGGCTCCATTTCAGGAAGTCCCTGCCTTACATCTTTCTTACCCTTCCTGCACTCTTCAAGAGCTGAGCCCTCACATCAAAGGCCGGCTCGTCCACCATCCCTCTCAATTCCATCTCCTCCAGCCACCTGGGGCCTCTTTTTTTTTTTTTTTTTTAATCTTATTCTCTGCTCTGCACCTACCCTCTGAGGAAGTCGTCTCCATGTTGAAAATTACTTCATGTAGTCGACATTGTTAATTGCTATTTTATGTTGCTCTTTTCTCTCTCTCCTGGGATGAGTGGTCTATGCTCACCTTCTCATGAGACATTCCTCAGTCTGGGAAGAAATCTGATATCCAGCATCTGTTTGTACTACCTGGGGAAAGTTACCATGGGGAGTCGGTAGTATCTTTCCAGCTAAATCTTAAGATCTGTTCTCATTTCTTAGTCCGCTTCACCTACAGGGCACTTGACATGCATCACTGTTACCAGCCACTTCTGGTTTCTTTCCCATTTTTCTGACTCCTTCTTTACCTTCTTCCTTACTTCTTCCCTCTGAGCTCCATTGGTCAATAGCCTAAAAAGCATGGTCTTGAACCTTCTGCTTTTCCTCCAGCATTAGCCTCCCTTCACCTCTATTTCCTCATCTGTAAAATAAGCTCACAGTAGTATCTATCTCATTATGTTGTCTTGAGAAATAAATAACATAAATAGTCCAAATACAGTGCTAAGCATGGTGCCATCCGCAAGTTAATGTGATTTATGATGCCTTCCCTGAGTGTCCTCTTCATCCCAACACTGAAATGTAAGTGGCAGGAGGGCAGGGTCTGTGTTTTGTTCCCTTTTCTATTTCTAGCTCATAGAATCATGCCTGCACATACTAGGTACTTACTGTTGAACATAACTGTGTATTGAACCAATGACCTGAAAAAAAAAAACATTTCAATTAATGGCTCAATGAGCGATTCCAAAATTGAAGACCCCTTATTTGAGATTCTCTTTGATTTTGATTTTGACGTCCATTTGGAATGACATTAGAGCTACAGTCTGCCTGAAGTTGAATGCAGTGTCTCCTTTCCTATGGATTCCTCTTTGCAAAGTTCTCATTTTTATTAATTGGAAACAATCATTTTCACAATATCTTAGGGACAAAATCCCGGGTTGGCATTTTACTCTCTCATGTACCCTACTCATCCTCCCTCTTGCTGTGACTTACTTCTGGGTCTTTATCCCATTTTCTTCCTCTCAAATCATCACTGTGGCTTCCCAAGTGGTTTCCCTGTCTCCAGTCTCCCTAAAGTATTCTACCCAATTGCCAGATGAATCCCCTGGAAATGGGTCCCAAATATCGCTCCCTTGTTTAAGAAGTTTGCTCCCGAGGCGCCTGGGTGGCTTAGTTGGTTGGGCGTCCGACTTTCGCTTAGGTGATGATCTTGCTGTTCATAGGTTCGAGCCCCGCATCGGGCTCTGTGCTGACTGCCAGCTCAGAGCCTGGAGCCTGTTTCAGAGTCTGTGACTCCCTCTCTCTCTGACCCTCTCCTGTTCACGCTGTCTCTCTCTCTCTCCTATAAATAAAAATAAAACATTAAAAAAAAAAAAAGAAGTTTGCTCCCTTTGCTTTTTATAACAAGTCCAAACCTCTGAGCCTGAAAAAAAACTGCCTATTTCAAATTCTCTTTCTCTCTCTCCCAACCCCTCTAAGTGACATAGTAAATTAACTTCTTCCCACCATCTCCTCCGTCTTGGTTTTGTAGTGGACAAGAGGTCATATGCAGCTATTCTATGTCAATACATGTACAAGATAACTGTTAAAAAGTATTCCTTGAACTTGAACTAGGATGGCATTAAATGGTAAATAACAGCTGTGGCTGCCATTCTCTGTGCTCTTGCTTTCTGCCAGGCATGACGCTGAAATCCTGCAGTATCACATTTAATCCTCACAAACAGCCCCGCCCCCAAAAGCTAGGGAGTTTTGTCCCCAAGTATGAGAATCCTGAGGTTCAGAGAGCGAAATAACTCGTCCCCAAATACACAGCAACTGAAGCAATAGAACTTCTATCCCAAGTCCAGCTGATCCCAAAGCCTGTGCACTTGACCAGCCTGAATGTTTCAGCTGAACTCAGGGCCACAGTGCCTGGTGTGGAGACCAGCAGACACGAGGAATAAATAAATTAATTAAAAGAGAAAAGGAACAGGAAGAAAGCAGTAAGTCAGAGAGAAACATCTGGTAGGAAATCAGCGAGGAGTGAAGGAGTTGGAGAGAGAATTCATTGGAGAATATGAGAAATGAAGACAGAAGTGAATCTGAGGAGAAAATGGCTGCAGCAGCTCGAAGAAAACAGCCAGGTCTCCTGAGGAAGGAGAACAAACGGAGCTATCACTTTGGACGTCCAGCAGCATAGTATGCAGAAATCTGGTGACGGGAGCCGTGTTTCCTCAGAGACAGAGACAAGTGGGTGAAGAAGATGAGGAGGAAGGCAGACAGAGACAAGCCAATAGGAAGGCACATCAGCACATGCGCTTCTCTAAGACTTACCTCCTGCATGAGGATCATCCTAAGGATGGAGTTCCTGATGTTACCCCTGCATACAGACAACCCCCAAGAGAATACATAGGGCTCCAGGCACAAAACAGCCACTCAAAACACACTTCCTGCACTGAACGAGGGGACTGTTGGGAATTGCTTTGGGTAGCCTAATTATGTTGACGATGGCTGCCTTCGAGAAAGGAGGGACCACAGGGGCACCTGGGTGGCTCAGTTGGTTAGGGGGCAACTCCTGATTGCAACTCAGGTCATAATCTCACGGTTCGTGAATCTGAGCCCCGTGAGGAGCTCTGTGCTGAAGCAGAGAGCCTGCTTGGGATTCCACCTCTCTCTTCTCTCTGCCCCTCCCCTGCTGGTGCTCTCGTGTGCTCTCTCTGTCTCTCTCAAAATAAAACTTAAAACAATAATAATAATAATAAACATGAAAATAAAGAAAGGAAGGACTGCAGAGAGATAAGAGGTCAGGACAGCCGCCCACTATTCTATGGAAAATGTCAGCTACAAATAAGCAGGTGGTGATACCTGCTGTTCCATCTGCTGGACACACCCTTGCCCAGAGAAGCTTCAGTAATGTCACTCAGTCACACCTGGCTTGCTTTCTTACCAGGGCACGCCCTTCCACCCTCTACCCCCGTATGCTATGTCCTTCTATCCTTGCTCTCACATCAGAGCCCCACCTTCCTTCAAGGCCTAGCTCTGGGACTATGGTTTTCCTTAGTGCTTTCTAGAATGATCTGATTCCACAACTCCCTTCTCTTCACCAGGAACGCTGGTATGATGAGTCACACTCAATTGTTTTCTCATTGTTACAGGTACAGATGCCTTCTCTTTTGAACTTACACTCAGGTCTTTGAGTATAGAAATTATATTTTCTCTCTTTCTTCTCTACTACATTTTCTTAGAGCAAGCCTGGGTCAAAGCTGAGGGAGGCTATTTTCATGGTGTGCATGGGAAGATAGATATAAATGCAGAAAACTTTTATCTATATACCTATATATGCAGATAGATACATGCAGAAAATTTTTAGAATAGAATTTGGCAGGTAGAAAACCTATGTAAGTGCTGGTTGTTGTTTTATTATGATTATTTTAATAATAGCGACAGTGCCTTGCCTGGTTCATAGTTGATGCTCAGAAAACAGGACCTGAGGGGCGCCTGGGTGGCTTAGTCGGTTAAGCGTCCGACTTTCGCTTAGATTGTGATCTCGCGATTCGTGGGTTCGAGCCCCGCGTCGGGCTCTGTGCTGGCTGCCAGCTCGGAGCCTGGAGCCTGGTTCAGTCTGTGACTCCCTCTCTCTCTGAACCTCCCCTGCTCACGCTGTGTCTCTCTCCCTCTCTCCTAGAAATAAATAAAAATATTAAAAAAAAAAAAAAAAAGAAAACAGGACTTGAATGCTGCTTCATTGCCCATTGATACACACGTAACGCCCCTAAAATGCATATTATAGCTTCTCCAGAGGCTTAATTTTTATGAGCTTTCACATCTAAAGTCCCTGAGAATAAATATTCTATATCTATTGCTATAAATGCTCTCTTTTCTAAAATAAATAGGAAGCAATTCAGAAGCATGGTTAGGTCACACAGGAAAAATAAGTGAAAATGAGCATAACCCAGCTGAGGTGCCACCAAAAAAGGTTATGAAGTTCTAACCCTGACCTCTCCCCCAGAACAAACGTTCTGTGAGGAAAGACTCTGGCCTTTGGAGACTTCTCACAAGAGTTGGCATTCATGTGGATCTCCTCATCCCTGGATATCAGATCACTATGCAGTCACATTTTAATCTCTCCCCTTGAAAGATAAGAAACCAGGCAAAGGCTTTCCTCTTCTATTTCTTTCACTATGATCCTATAAAGATATGAGGACGAGACAAGAAGGACCTCCCAGTTCTTTGGTACCAATCATACCTGTAACTCTAGGATGATTCCCATTAGGCTTTTTGACGATGGCAGCTCTTATGACAATGCCTGCCCAGGAGCACAGCACAACCCCGGGCTCCTTTGCACCCTCCCTGGGCGGCCCCCTGCACCAGCAAGCCCATGGGAAAGCTTGTGAGGAGGCTGTTTCATGGGCGACTAGCCACGCCGTGGTCAATCAGAGGCATCAATCGTAGCTCTCAACCCAGAGGCCTCTCCAATTAATGCAAAGCTGTTTAGTTAGCGCCTTGAGAGTTGGGACTGGGAAGCTGCCTCAAAGAATATTCTATAAGGATAAAAGCAAAAGCTCGTTCCATTCCTTACCACGAGATGTTTTCATGTGTTTGTTTTCATTTTTTAGGTTTACCCAAAAAGGAAGAGGATGGTGATAATCTCCTTCACTCCATCACAACTTTTAGAGATGTTTATCTAAGCCAAACCTCTCTCGACGTTTGCCAATTGCTAAATAGGAGTTATTTCTCCTGCCAAATACACCCTCTCTTGTGCAGTGCTTACAAATAGATTATATATAAATAGGATGAGTTAATGCTATTCATATGATGAAATGAATTAAAATAGATGAACACAAAATTGAGGTAAAACAGGGTTCTCTTGGAGTTTGTGGGAAAAGCATCAGAGTAAGCCTCGTGCTAGGTTCCAGGGCAGCAGACAGGAGAGAGAGAAACCTAGTTTTATTCCAAAAGGCCCATTCTTGACTTCAGTGGCAAGATAATAGAAGTAGCTGCTATATGGCCCCATACAGGGTTGCCAGTTTTAGAAAATATAAATATGGGATGTTCGGTTGAATTTCAATGCCACACAAGTAACAATTTCTTGGTATCAGTTTGTCCCAAATATTACTTAGTGTATGTCAGTCATACTGACACTAACAATTATTCATTGTTTATCTGGAGCTTAAATTAACTTGTTGTCCTGTAGTTTATCTAGTAACCACATCCGCAAAGAATTTAAGTTGATCCTAAGAAGACAAGGAGTTAAGTCCTGTTGGTAAACTCACTCAAAGGTCAGCCTCTTCGTCTAAATCAATTAGGTTGGCAGAGAGTTTGCTTGAACTATACAAAAGTTCAGGACACAGCCTTCACGACAACATGGTCAGTGGCCATCACCTTTGTAAATTTTACTATTTCAGCAATTCTGTCTGTGTATACCTGTAATACATCCTGTAAAGTGGTGAACCGTCATATTTTAAACATAATATTATCAAGAATGTCTCTATTTTTGCACCCAGCCTCTGTGCTAGGTTTTTTTTTTTATTAAGATTAATTATTTTATTTCATTCAGTGTCATCTATGTAAGAAAAAACAATAAAATGTTAGCACACATTTTCCCCCATGCATTCTTGATATCCTACATTGTGTATGTTCAACACAAGTATCTTTAGTTTGTATATTCACATTTATGATACTTACTATAAAGCTGGCAATTTACCACACAAATGAAAGCACCAGTAGTCCCAATAATAGCAAAATTTTGGAAACATAACCTTTGAACATGCAAGTTTTTATTAGACCTTTTCAGAAACAGATGTATGGAATTTCTGAATCAAACTTTGATGGAATCGTTGCACACCTGAAGCACCCCCATGGAACCCTAGTGTTTTAGGGCCACAATTTAAAAATTACTTTCTTGAACAAATGCACAGAAGTCTGTAATTATCTAACCCAGGTCATCAATCTCCATAATGTGTGCTAGGCTTTATAACTCTAACCCATTTAACACTTGTATCTCTGTGAAGCTGGTATTACCTACCACTTGATGAGTTGCCAAAACCTGTCCAGGGTCACACAACTGGTAAATAGAGGTGCAGGATGCATATCAAGGTCTGCTCTGCCCCCAAGCATATTGTCCTCCAATCTCACCATTCAAATCAACATAGCATTTTTCTTTTCAATTATAAATGTATAATGTGTGGAAGGGTGTGTTGGATACTGAGGATGGATCCAGGTTGATGGTGGAAAAGGCAAGAGACAAGGGATTTGTGTCTTGTTAAGAAGACAAGACAAATGCATTGAAATAAATAAATAAATAATAACAAAGAAGTGTCAAAGCGACTCTCACTTGAAACCAGATAGGGTTCTGGACATCAAATCAATGTTATTAATATTGAGCATCATTTAATAAACACCTACTACATATCGGGCACATGGTAAGCATTACAACCTTCCTAGTACAACGGGGTAATGTCGCAGAAGCTAACTAGCTTTCCCAGAGATGCCAAGAAGTAGAGCTAGGAGAATTGAGCCCACACCATGATCCCTCTCCCCAAAATCCCATAGTCAGAACCAGTAGGTTGTGATGTTTGATATATATTCTCAGAAAAGTACTTTTGAAAGCATCCCGTTCTGGGGTGCCTGGGTGGCTCAGTCGGTTAAGAGTCTGACAACAGCTCAGGTCATGATCTCACAGTTAGTGGGTTCAAGCCCCACATCGGGCTCTGTGCTGACAGCCAGCTCAGAGCCTGGAGCCTGTTTCAGATTCTGTATCTCCCTCTCTCTCTGACCCTCCCCTGCTCACGCTGTCCCTCTCTCTCTCTTTCAGAAATAAATAAAACATTAGAAATTAAAAAAAAAAAAAGCATCCCTTTCTGTCCATGAACTTCTCACAGCCTTCAATTCACCTCAAAATACAAATGCGCAATTTGCCTTTGTAAGCCACCATGGGGGTATAAAATACTCCAACAACACCTAAGAACAGATTTCATTCATCCATATGTAATCTTTATATCTAGACAAAAAGGGTCAGTGCAAAAAAAAAAAAAAAAAAAAAAAGGATTCATTACCATAAGGTCGAAAAAACCAACCTCGCCTATTTGTTTGTTTCCATCCCAGGAGTGAGAAAATAACTAACACTTGGAGCTCATCATGAGCTTTGAGGAAAGTGGAAGTGAGGTCCCCTTACATTTTGAGTCAATTCAATCACCATCAAATGAGTATCCCATTTGTACACAGACCAAAGCAGCTGAAACAGGCCAGTTTGCCTCTGTCCAAACCCTCTACTGCTCCATGCCCAGAAAGGATACCAAAGAGAAATGTGTCACTAAGATGTAACAACTCTCCTGTCAGCTATGCTCTGGGTTAATCAGGGTTCTTTGGTTGTAAGCAACAAAAACCATCTTTGGCTACTACAAGGCCAAATAATTTTTACAAAGTGAAAATGGGCAGACATGTGCTAACCCATAGCACCAGAGGAAAGACTGTACAGTCAGGCTTCACAAAGAACATGGACCTCAGTAACAGAGGATCCAGATAACAGGAATTAATAGACTTTTTTTACCAGCCACCTCCATGGAGACATATTTTAGCTCCAATTGTAGTCATTATTCCAATTCCTGGGAGAGAAACTCTGATTGGCCTAATCTCAGTCACAAAGCCAGCAAAATTCAGGTTCTACTACTGAAAAGAGAGAGAGAGAGAGGAGAGCAAGGGATAGACAGAGGATAAATGTTGCATGCAGCAGACAAAAGCATTAAATGGTTACAAAAATACTGCATAGCAGTTACAGAATTATGAAACAAGATTTAGATTCTGAAACAAGATTTTCAAGGTTAAGATACTGGCTCTGAGACTCACTCTGTAACCTTGGATAAGTCATTTTAACTACTCTGTCCCATTATATCCTTGAGGGCAAAACAGAAATAATAATAGCACACATCTCAGTTGTGAGGATTAAAAGAATTAATCCATGTAAACTATCTATAATAGTGTCTACTATGTTGTAACTACTCAAGAAATGTTGGTCATCATTCTTACTGATACGTATGATCTCCATTTTCCACCATGATTTGAGGACTGCTTGTTAATGCAGCATAACCTCCCCTATCCTGACTAATACGGTATTTTACCTTAATAACAGTTTAGTTCATTTAACCAGCACATTAAGAATCACCTACAGGTACCCGATCCTGAGTTAGGCATTAAACATTCATAGAAAAAGGCACTGCCTGAGCTTAAAATGTGGTAGAAAATTTATAGTGTCTCTATAAAACATGGCTTTTACTATGCTCAATGCCACCCAAAAACAAAACCTAGAAACAGATGTCCAAGAGGCATCGTTCCTATAAAGTTCTTGGGTTTTACTGGCTATCTGTCGTACAAATTTACTCTTCTCAAAATATAAACAACTAGAAGCACCTATGCCTCCCCTCTGCGAAACAGCATTTATACTACATATGTGTTTAATAAATGTGCTTCCTAAATGTTTAATGATAAGAATCTAAACAACTCCTCTCACTACAGTAATATAACAGCTAATAGGCCACTGGTGGACTGAGCAGTAAAAAGAAGTACAGAGTTGAGTCAACTAAATCCATAGGTCTCATTACCAAGAAGGGAATAAAATATTCTATACCAAAACCAACGCACAAACGCTGCCAAAAGTCACAGCCAAATACACAGATTGAACACAAAGAACAGCTGTGGTGAAAATTTTATGCTCTTTATTACACAACTCCTCTAAGGACCGGATTTTAAATTCAGTCACTGATTTCCTCATTTGTCAGCGTGGATCGCTACAGCCGACCATGGATTCTAGCTGATGAATGGGAATTTTGCTATTAAAAATTATTCACTAAAGCCCTAGTTTCCAGTGTAATAAAAACTACATTGACATTGCAACATGAAAAGTCTACGTCTTGTGCATGAGTATTATTGCCTAAGCAGTTGTGACATAAGGGCCTGAGTTTTATCTGGGGTGTAGGATTGCACACAGAAGTGAGTATATAGGTTTTTTAAGGTTGCAGAGTGCCCTTTAGCAGTAATTTACAAAATCAAGCCTCTTCTGGGGCTGAAATGTTTAATCACCTTGCTCAGATCTGGTGGAGTTGAAGAACTAGCTTACTGTTTGGAGTCTGGAATACATGGGCTATTTCAATTTAGCCCTTCTCCAGGTAAACCAAAGTCTGACTCTTGTTTAAAGGATCATGTGGACAGGGATAAGTATCCAGCCAAAACTCGACAGCTCAGAGCATGACAACACCAACACACAAATAACTTCGGTCTTAGGGACTGTCACAAGAACATTTAACTAGGCTGTTTGGATCCTGTAGGAAAGCCTACCTCACACTGAATTATGAATAGCACCACTAGAGTCAAGATCCAAGCCAGAAATTTTAGGCACGAAAGCATCTTTTTAAGAAATATAAAAGTTTTGTATGTTAATTGTATATTAGTCAACCTCATCTATAAAAGCCATGTCTGTTGCAATTATAGTCTGCATCAAAAATCATGTGGCTTTTTATTTGTGATGTGCAAATTAAACATTTCCATATTTGCAATTTAAGCTTTTACTTAATTCATCATTTCCCACCTGATGAGGGTCTCTCGCATCGAGGCCTTCTAAAGGTCAGGTCTGATTAGGTGGGAGCAGCATGAAATAAATACGAGGATTCTGGCTTTCCTGACTCCACTGTCTACCCTCAGGTTCCTTTACTGAGCAGTTTGGATTCCATTATTTGTATCTTCCTCATATTTTTATGCCATTGTTCGATTTGCCACATTTTTATATATAGGACCTCATTATCTAGAAATAAGGCAAATCCACTTTACTACTGCTTTTACAGGCTTTTTTTCCCCCTTTAAGCAACAGTATTTTCCCAAACTGTAGTATTAAAAACAAATATTATATAGGCATGCTGGCATATGCCATATCATACTTGTATGGTAAAGCACTGCAAAAGCACATAACGAAATACATGACTGTGTAAAAATAAGTACACACACACACACACACACACTCCTACAAATGCATAATGTAGTTTCCAGCTAGATAAATTTATTTGCCTTTGGCACCTGGCAGTAAGCTGACATTGCAATAAACTTGTTATTAAATTGACCCATCAGTTTATAAACCGGTACATGAACACCACAAAGAATCTGCCTAACATCTATTTGGTAGGCTGCCTATTGACTACTCACTCTCCTCTTCTCCTTAATTATAAAGCCCCAATTTCATTTGAAGCACCACTGTGCCCAGCTGATCCTACATGCCATAGCTTCCCTTGCAGCTATGTGAGGAGAGGTCAGTGAGTTCTGGCCAGTGAAATGAAAGCAGAGGTCATTGACTGAGATGTCCAAGAACTCCTTAAACAATAACAGAAGACTGGAACTTACCTATGCTCACACTGTGCCCCTCTTACTCCTGTCTAAAACATGGAAATAATGGCTGGAGATTCACCAACTGTCTTTCATCTTGGAGATGAAAGCCCATTCACTACAGATGAAAGAACAGAAAGAGAGAAAAGACCTGGGTCCCTAATAAATTTGGGGAAGGGGGCTCCCATACCATTTTTGGCATACCATACCCATTTTAAGGAGCCTATTTCTGGTTTTCAGTCTTAGAGGAAAAAAACAGCCCCTAATTTCCTTATCCACTACCTCATTTAGGATGCATAAGAGACATAATATTAAAAGTCAAAATAATCATTTGTGAGCCCATTAATGGTGAATAAATGAATATAATTCTGATTTTGTGTTAACAAAAGTTGATTTGCCTTCAATATTTATCATAACTAGAAGCACAGGATCTTTCAGACCCCATGATTTGAAAGGATTTTATCTGGCAAAACCATCCAAGTCTGGGGTTAATCAGGTTCATGTTGATGAGAATTGAACCCTAGCTGTTAAGTAAATAATAACACCAGTAGTGATTTAGAGCCTTTCATCCCTAAAATTTGTTGCAAATTGCAAATAGCCCTGTGGGGTGGGCAAAATTACTGACATAATTTTATTGACAGAGAAACTGAGTCATCGAGTCATCAAATAGCCTGGGGTCTATTTAGTGAAAAGCAACATCAGTGGAGATTGCAGTGAGCTTCTAAAGCTATCAGAGAGGATTCTCTAATGGTGAGCATTTAATGAAAAGTTTATGATGCACCCTCCTCACCCCCATCTTCATCAAAAAAACAAAAAACAGAAAACAAAAAAACTGTGCACATGTTTTGAAGCAAGCAGCCTAGGCTTCTTAGTTCTTAGAACCAGTGACTCCCTCAAATGCAAACATCCTGTCTGAAGTTTGTTTTACCATTTGCCTGTTAATCCAGCACAGTGCTGGGCACCTGTTTGCTAAATGAAGAGCCATTTTCTAAAACCATTGTGTGGGGCACACTGCTGCCAAAAGTCAACATTCACTTTGAAGCAACACAAGTCCTGCATTAAGAGCAGCTGGTTCCTTTTCTCTCCATCAAGCCTCCAAAGTTGTCCCTCTTGAGGTATACACTTCGTATGCTCATGAGACTTTTGCCACTCTAGATTCAAGCCACCTCTGAAAATCTATCTTCCCTCTTGATTCATTTTTCAGCATGAACAAGGAAATGGTTTGATGATAGAATAATAATTGATGGTTATGATATCTGATGTTGTATAAAAAGTTTGATTTCATGGCTGCATAACTGTTTACAAAACACACATTAAAAAAAAAAAAGGCCTGAGTAATGAATGTCCTTGCTAGAATACTCTATTTCCAGAAAAGAGCTGCACTGCCCACAAAGACTGATGGGCAACTTTTAAATTAGCAAAGGCCAAAATGCCTGTTCTCCCCGTGCAGGCTGTTGTTATGAATGGTCAGCATCTGGTCATCTCTTCTTTGCACCTGCCTTTCAGGCCATCTTGGCTACTTATCTTAAACTTGGGCACTTTGACAGGGTGTTTGATGGAGGTGGCCCTGAGGCAAAAGGCTGGTTTTATTGAATCAAAATGCTATAGCTTCACTGAAGACCTTTCATCCAACCACTGTTGAAGGCCTTCGAGGCCCTCATTTACAGCAGGTGGATGAAGTGAACTTCCCATGGTCACTTAGCAAGTCAAGGGCCAGGCAGGGCATTCCATAATCAAGTCCAATGGCCGTGAAACTTCCTTTTCTGCCATTTGTCACACACATTCAGTGTTTCTCAAATGGCACTCAGGAATTATCCATCCAAAGAGGTTTCTGGGAAAGCAGGGGTCTGAGGAATACAGTTATGAGAAGACAAATCTTGAGGAGGCAGGCTCAAGATTTGATTCCAGCTTCTCTAAATGAAGAAGAAAACCATCTTAATGAACATTCTTTCCCATTTTCAGTCTATTTTAAAAGTCATTGTACTCTTGTGTCTCTCAGTCTAGACTCAGATAAGGAAGAAATGTAACATCAGGTCAAAGGAAGCATTCCTTTCCCAGACACGAAAGCCCCAGCCCCCTGTGTTGAACAACTGACACATTCAGAACTCACCCTTCCCCACAACATCCATCTCCCATACACAAGGCACCCAGAAATGTCAGCTAGACGAGAACAGTTGAAATCCGTGTGGAGAATATTCACTTTATTTCTAAGATAGAAGTTATTTTTGCTCAAAAGGGAGGGGAAGAAGACAGAGGAGAGGTTATTTACAGAAATTAGTTGCAGAGAGAAAAAAAATATGACTCTAAATGGAAAGATTATCAACATAGAAAGATGTGTTAAAGCCTAATAAGAAAGACATGCTGCACACAGTACATCTGAATATAACCATTAGCAGCATGGAAGAGAGGCTGTTTACTGTATTAAAGCTACCTTTACTGGTTGTATAAAAACAAAAAAGGATTGTATTGGGGCCATCACACTCCCATCTTTTCAATTACAGAGATAGAACAATCTCAGATTCCGAAGCTAACTACAAATCAAAATTGTGTTATGTTATCTGCTGAGACACAAATGGAAAATAAATACTGTTAACTGTCACTTTCCATTAGGTAACAGAAATTCAATTACATTTCAAACAAGCCTTCATGTCAACAGAATAAATCTGTTTCATAAATGAGCAGGTAACCATTTTTGATTCCAACTTCCCAAAGGGAAAAAATCAATTTTAATCACAATTCTTCAATTTTTTTCCATATGAATGTTTTGGAGTCGAGTACATCATCTGGTCTAATAAACAGTGTTGTACAGGAAAAGGGGGAGGGGAGCTGAAATTGGTTGCTGTTCGCTTCTGGTGCCTTTTAAACCGGATACTCTTCATGTCTGACTTAACTGAGCTCTGCAGTGCTCAGATGCTTTCACTTTAAAAGCTAATGCCAGAAAAGGGGGTGGGGGGTATGTACAAGGGGAATTCTTCCTGCTGTGGAGTTCATCCCAATAAGAAATGTGTATAGGAATACGAATCCGATTTAGTGGTAGACCTTGAAAGGGGACACCCTTCTACAAGTTCCCACCCTAACTCCCTTGAAATGGAAGGAGAATCTGGAAAGACATGTTTCCATTCTAGAAGATTAGGTCAACCAGAGGACAAGCTGACAAATATGGGATGACTGGGAAAGCTTGAAGTAAATTGCTCACACAGTACAAGGCATTTTGATCTAATAAATACTTGCTGGTGATTGGCTTGTTGCAATGGGGCAGCCTTTTGGAGGGGAGCTTTATATGTCTTGTTTGAGTTTGGCAAATGCTGAAGGATACAACTCCCAACAATGAGCCCCCAAACTTATTATAGCTTGTTCCAGGACTTAGTACTCCTAATAACTATGACCCAGGCACTACTGTAAGCACTGTGCAATTATGTCCTTTAATCCTTACCAGCAACCCTATGAACAGGTCTTAGTCTTATCTCCATAAGGGAATGGAGGCACAGAGAGGTTATGTTACTTCCTCAACTTGCACAGCAAGTATATGGCTGAGCTGGTATTCAAACCCAGGTGACCTGGCTTCAGAGTCTGTACTTAGAATTATCTCTCCACCAGGCTTCCAAATTCAACCCTCCTGGGCTCAGCAGTGCCACGTGTTATGTGTAGGTGACCATTTGATTCACTGACTAAATCAGAATACTTTTGAGAGTGAAAGGGGATCCTGTTAATAATCGTGCCACATATTAGGAGCACTCTGGAACTGTCTTTGGCAAATAGGGAAACACAGTCCCCTTAATTGTAAAGAAGATGTCCATGGTATAGTGTTTGAATGAGAAAAGAAAACCCAAATAAAAGTCATGTTTTATTGGCTTTTAAGAAAGGTAGAGAGGGATAGTGAGCAGACCCACTCAATCAAGAAAATATTATTAAGCACCTGCTATATGTCAAATAAAACTATAACTAAGAATAAGCCAGACAACATCCTTGACCTCTTGAAGATTTCATTCAAATAGGTTGTTGTGAGGTTCAAAATCAATTAAATGAGATAACATATGTAAGAATGGTTGTTTGAGAGCACTCTGAAGTGTAATACATATACATCATACTGTTTCCAAGAAGGAGGGCATTTTGGTGGAAAGTATACAAATTTGGGAGTGAAACAGACCTTGATTCTAATATTTGTGTGACTTTTGGCACATTAATTAAGCATTCTGAGTCCCCACTTCTCCATCTATAAAATGTGAATATCTTCATTGCAAAGTAGAAGTGAGAATGGTACATAATGTATGTTACATGCCTAGCACAACATTTGTCATTCTTTAAAATGGTGGCCATTATCATTATTGGGATGTCTGGGTCCTCATTCCCTGGGTAGATTCACAATCCAACAGGTGCACAAACTCTGAAGGATAGTTAGCTGGCTGAATTTGTACAACATTTAAAGATGACCTGAGGGAGATAAGCATAGTGAAATCAGGGATATGTCTTCATCCTATGGAAGAAATCTGAATGACACCAAACATGGAGAAGGCAAGGAAGAGTCAGTAACCATAAGTCAAGAAAAAAGAATCCACAGGAACAGTTGACTGAGAAGGGAACAAGGTTACTCTGCTCATTGGGTTCTTGGTGGGGTCACAGATTTACCCCAAGACCATGATCAACATAGTGAACATCCAGATACTAGCTCTCTTATCTGCAGATTCCGAGTGACTATCCAGGCCAGATGATGGCAAACTTCTTCTGAAAAGGGCTTAATAGTTAATAGCTTAGTCTTTGCATGTTACACAGCCTCTGTTGCAACTACTCAAATCTGTCATTATAGCACAAAAGCAGTCACAGACAATAAATTTAATATCTGGGTGCAGCATCTCTGAAAACTACGACTATGTCTTATCATCATTATCTCTTTGACACCTAGCTTAGTGCTCAGTAAAACTCATTGAGTGTATTAATGAATGAATGAATGAATGAATGAATGAATGCAAAATAAAGCAAACTGAAGGTCCTAACAGCACAACTTCGAGTAGTGGCTGGAACTTCCAGATTAATGATGGAGGGAGGAAAAGGAGGAAAAGTCAGCAGGATGTAGCAGTAGCAATAGAAAGGTGAATGTGAGTCAGACTATAGGGAGTGGGAAACTAGCAAATGTTTTTGAGAAATGATGTGAAATGATCAGATCAGTATTAAGGGAAGAATGCTCATAGATATAATACAGGAGATAAGCAAGCACCCCAGGAGACAAGGAGACTACTAATCTAGATAAAAAGGAACAGCAGTCTCACCTAGGAATATTGGCAGTGATGTGGAAGAGTACAGAGTCGAAACACTTCAGAATTAGAGTTGACAGGATTTAATATAGACAGTATGAAGGAACTTTACCCTCATGATGCTCCTGTGATTTTTAGTGCCAGCACCTAGAAGGACAATGATGACATCAACCAGAGGAGGCTTAAGGAGTGGCAGATAACAACCCCGTAGCTATGGTAAGTTTGACACGTCAAAACCTGCAACATACTTGTTGATCACCAATAAATTCTTCTAAGTATTGACCTCCAGTTCTTCTCCTTAGCTACTCCCTCCCAACCAAAATAATAATAATAATAATAATAATAACCTTAAAAGTCTTGGTCAAGCACACTGATGAAATCAACATTCACACTATGGCATGTCCTGATTTATCAGTCTAACAGTCCACCAGAACAGAGATGAGTTTAGCTTAGCTTCCTTTTCATTGACTTCAGTGATCTTTTTTTCTATGTTCAATAACTATTTAATTCTCCAGAATTTTACTGGAAGTTTTCAGAAGATGGATAGGATAGTCACTGGTTTCTAGGATTTCCAAAATCCACTTAGTTTTTCTTTTCAAAAATTAAGTCATCTATATATTTCAAGTCCTCTGGCCTGGTTCCCTTTCTATGGGATATACCTATAACCACCAATAGTGGTCCTACAATGTGTATCCAAGTCCCTGTAGTACTGTGGGGTGGCTCAGGGACTGGGTCATGTCTACCGCCTACCCCAAGTTCATCATCATTGATAAACCAATTATCAGTTTGAAGGCCATTGCCTTTGATGGCAACAATAAATGGAAATGAAGATTGGCTTCCTCTATGCACACTACCTGCCCCAAGCAGTGAGGCTACTCTTTCATCATTATTCCTATGCAAATCATGATGTTGGCCCAGAGTTCAAATTCTATTACTTTGCCTCTTAAGAACCACCTCCTCCCCCAACTGATGCTTACTGGCCATAGCACATGGTAGCTTCTGGTTGTTGTATCATCCAAGATGTAGCCCTTAGAGTCTTGTTCAAAAGCTCTAACTGTGGCTGTGGCAGCTGAAAAATGGGCCCCCAAAGCTGCCTACCTCCTAATCCCCAGAACGTGTGAATATGTTAGAAGACATGGCAAAGAGAAATTAAGGTTGCAGATGGAATTAGGTTTCTAATCAGCTAACCTTAAAATAGGGAGATTATTTGAATTATCCAGGTGTGCTTATTCAAGAATCATAGTGGAAGGAGGATCTGGAAGAGACAACCAAATAAATGGCAGCATGAGGACTCAGCCCCATGTGGCTGGATTTGAAGATCAAAGAGGCCACAAGCCAAGGAATGCAGACAGTTTCTAAAAGCTCGAAAAAGCGAGGAACAGATTCTTTGCTACAGCCTCCAGAAGGAAAGCAGTTCTGCCAACACCTTGATTTTAGCCCCGGGAGACCCATCTCAGGCTCTGGCCTCCACAACTGTGAGATAATAAATTCGAGTTGTTCTAAGCCACCGAGTTTATGGTAATTTGTATGGCAGCAATAGGAGACTAATAGCTGCTGAATGATTGTCAGGTTTATGCTGCCATTATTTCTACCCAGTTGTGCACATCAAAGCTGCTTTCAAGCACTGCCTTACTCACCTGTCCATACTGTGAAACAAACACTTCAGTGACTTACAGTGAGTCGTTTTTTTGTTGCTTTCTCTTTAAAAAAAAAAAAGAGAGAGAGAGAGTATAGAAGGAGAGGAATAAAGGATTACACCAAAATGTTAACAGCAGTTACCCTAGTGGTGGTATGCTGTGTAGTTCTTATTTTCTTTTGTAGCCAGGTAGAAAAAAAATATTTTCAAGATTCCCTTTAGAAAGAGTGCCGTTTTCATTTTGGGACTATTCCTAGATAAGTCTCTAAGGGCAGAGAGGAGACAGAGAGGATGCACCAGCAAGACCCAAAAAAATCAAAAGAACTGGTTAAAAATAGCTCTGCTCCTGCCAGCCCCTGGTACCTACACCAGTGGTTTCCCTATTTCCCCACCTCTGCAAACAGTCTCTCTATTTAACTCTAATTTAAGTGTGCCTTCTGTTTCATCTTGGAACCATGGCTGGTACAATGACCTAGTACATATACAAGTGCACCCCACCGTGCGCGCACGCACACACACACACACATACACACACCTGAAACAAAAGTTTCAAGGAAACTTTCTATTCTGTCATGCCCTACCCTGCATTAAATGTGCCCTGTATTGAAAAAAAAGGAAAAAAACAGGAATTTGGGCATGAGGAAGAAAGAAAAGGTGGAAGTTAGGAGGGGAGGTTAGGGAGAGAAAAAAAAAAAAGGCCCAAGCAATGTTACAAGGTTGTCCAATGGCTCTGAAGAATAGGCATGTCTAATATTCAATTTGAGCTGCTTTTGCTCTAACTTAAACTTCGTCCATCTCCCAAACCTTAAATAAAGTTTGTTGTAAACACAAATGTCTTACATGCATGGATATGGGTTTGTTTTTTGTTTGTTTGTTGAAAAAGGTACAGAAGGGACACCTGTGTGGCTCAATAGGTTTAGTATCTGACTTTGGTTCAGGTCATGATCTCACAGCTCTTGAGATCAAGCCCTACATTGGGCTCTGTGCCTCGAGCTCAGAGCCTAGAGCCTGCTTCAGATTCTCTGTCTCCCTCTCTCTCTGTCCCTCCCCTGCTCATGCTCTCTCTCTCCTTCAAAATAAATAAACATTTAAAAAATGTTTTTAATTTTAAAAAAAAGAAAAGGGTAGAGAAAATTGAGTCAAAGAATGAGAGGTTCACTTCCAGGTCAATGTAGTCCAGAATAAGAATGCACCCATGAGGCACATCCATGGCCTGGGAGCAGAGGTACCACACAAAGTGTCAGGTTCCCACGAGTTGTATGCTGGGGTTTCACCCAATCTGTCAAGACACTGGAAGCAGCTCTCTCCAGCTGACACTTGGATATACTCCTCTCTTTCTGCCTATATTAAAATTTCTACATTGAATATACATTGCTTTTATAAAAAGAAAAATCAGCTTTTCTAAACATGTGTTTAAATTGAACAATAGCAAAGTCATGTGCTATATGCCTGGTGTTATGCTATGCATTCTTGTGAATTTGAGGGAATTCTAGTGCCCCTCTTGGGCCTCAAGAAGCTTATACTTTCCCCCAAGCAAGGGGAGGCAATTGTGTTTTGCTACTGGACATGGTTCAAAAGAATCGGGAGAATTAGGAGTCACTGTGAGGAGTCAGTGCAAAGCACTAAAAGGTAGTGTGAGTTGCTAAAAGCAGATTCTCTGAGATAAATATATGTTTACATATTATATATAAGTATATATTTTATGCTATATATATAATATAGCACCAGCAGAGGGGCTCGTTCAGAAGACCAAGTTGTTTGAACCAGTAATTAACAGTATAACTGGAGTCCCAGCTGACTCATAAGCCTACCCACAAGTCGGTCCTGGCTCTTTCCACTAGCCTGCCCTATCTGCTTTAATGAATACCCAAGACAGTACCATAACAACAATATTCTCTGCCTTGTCCTTTAGAGAGTGGGCAGGGACACAAGCCCTTGCTCCGGAGCTCTGATACACAAATTCCCTGCCTTTCCCAACTAATGGGAAATATTAATTCCCTCAGGAGACAGGAGGGGAAAAAAAAAAACCCAGCATCTTTAAAAGCATACCTTCTCTGAGGTACATTTAAATCAGGTTAACTTTTATTTAGTTTGCTGGCTTTGGGGGTCAGATTTTCTTGCCTTAATTTTTTAACAAGTGCAAATGTTTTCTGATATATGTAGTACAGAGGGATTAATTATACTCTTTACCACAGTGGACAGTAAGGGATTTATTGACCTACAGTTCATCTCAGAAAAATTGATCATGTTATAGAGTCGGAGGCTGCTTGAGCTCAACAGACAGTGTTTTCCAGGCTGCATTCTGAAGACTTCAGGCTCTACAGAGGCATCTCAGGGTCAAGTGTAAGAATAACAGGTAGAACTGTAGGCCCTCCATCTCATGTCAGGTGAAGCTATTTGAGGTTCTGCATGAGATTTCGAAGAGGGGTAGGTTTTCTGCTGCTTAAAAAAAACCTGTAAACCACTGATTTTCACTTTACTTTCTCCTTTTGAAGATGGAAAATGCTGGGCCCCAAGTAGATAGGAGACTTATCCAGGACCACCCACTTAATTGGTAATGGAATGAGGGTGAAATCTCAAAGGAAACTGATACTAATAGAGAAAACCCACGGTCATATCAGTGATTTTTTTTCAGCCTTTGAGCATGAGTAATCAAAAAAGGAAAAAAGACTTAGATGAGTTAAGGAGTTAGTATATTAAAGAAAGAAAAATCTCAGTACTCTAGGTTTCATTCGTTGACTCAACAAATTTTGTTATGTGCTTTCTATCCACCACATGCTGTGCCACGCACTGAGGAAGAACAGCAATTGTGATAGAACAGGATTTTGCAAAGGTAGTATTTGAATTTAAGCAGAAGGAAGAGAAAGAGACAGTAATGCAAAAAGGATAGGCAGAACATTCCAGATAAAAAGAACTCAAAGTACAAAATTGCAGAAGCAAGAGAAATTGAGATCTATTTAAGAAACAGAAAAGGGGACAGTGTGGCTGAAACCTGGGAGAGAGAGTGGCCAAGATGAGGTTGAACCATGGACAAGAACTAGATCACACATGGCCATGTGGACCATGGTAAGAAATTGTGGTTTTATTCTAAGAGCAAAGAATCTAAATCACTAAATGTCTTTAGCCAAGAGTCACATAATCTGATTTATATTTGAAGAAAACTCTGGCTGGTATGTGATGATTAATTTGTAGGGAATAAGGGTTAGATGCAATAAAGACCAATATGGACAAGCTTTGTATTAGTCAAGGAAAGGGATAATGGTGATAAAGGTGATGATATCAAGGATGGAGAAAAGTGGATTATTCCAAAGGATATGTTGCATGTACAGCCAATAGGATTTGGGGATAAACTGAATGGGGAAGAGTAGTGAGGGGAAGCGTGTGAAGAGTAACTCCTAGTTAAACATCAAAGAGGATGGGATTCCATTTATTGAAAATCGGAGAGGGATATTTTGCATACGGAAACCAAAAACTTCATTTTAGGTATATTGTGTTTGGGATGTCTATTAGATATCCAAATGGAGATGCTGAGTAAGCCACTGGCAATTCACACCTGGAGCTCAAGAGTGTTCAGGGCTAGAGTGGAAAACGTGGCATTTGTAACATGGAGATAGTATCTGAAACCACAAACTTGGGAAGATTCACTTCCAGTGTGACTAAAAATGCCCTATCAAAAGTACCATTGAACAAATGACAACTGTTAAACTCCGGACAAAATACCAAAACCAACTCCATGAAGGCTCTGAAAAATAAATAAAAGCAGGAGGATTCTGGAGAGGGATTGATACCTGGAGAAAGATTGTCAGAGGTGAGTTTTCCATTTTTATGGCTTTTAGCTTATTTAGGAATAAAATCTGTCTTTCTGACCTAAAGAATCAGAGGAGAACAAATCTCTGACCATTAACCACAACTTCATGGAGCCAACTACAAGCAAGAGAGGTAAAGAAAAAATATCTGAACTGAGATTTCAGGTGCTAACACCCAAGAAATAGAGTTTTCTGTCTAAGTTTAACCAACTGCCTACTAAAACAGATGATAGATAGATAGATAGATAGATAGATAGATAGATAGATAGATAGACAGACAGATATAAATATATATATTTGATATAATATATCAACATATATTATATATATTTTACATAATATACTATATAATTAATATGTATATCAAATATCTATATCTACAAATATAGATATATAAACACCCTTTGAGGACTGTAACAGAATCCAAAAGTTCCATGATATAAAATTTGCAATGTCTGGAATACAATATAAGATTACTCAACATACAAAACACTGGGCAAGTAAGTCCCAGATGACCCAGATGACTACAAGATGACCCAGATGTTGGAATTAGCAGACTATGATCTTAGAGCAGCTATTAGAAATTTACCCAGTGCTGTAAAAGAAAACATGCTTGTAATGAATTAGAAAATAGGATATTTCCCAAAGAAAAATAAATACTATCTCCCCCCAGAAAAAAAGAACCTAATGAAATTTCTAGAAATGAAAAATAAAATATCTGAAATTCTTTGAAAACAGCAATCTTTGGATGGGCTTAACAGCAGAGTAGAGATAACAGAAGCAAGATTCAATGAGTTTGAATATAGATCAATAGATACTATTCTATCTGATGAACACAGAATAAAAATTGAGAAAAAGATGTTCAGAGCTTCAGTGACCTGTGGGAAAATATCAAAAAGTCTAGCATATATATAATTAGAAATGTTAGATAAGATCACGTAGGTGAACAGAGAAGAGGAGGGGTCAAGGACTTTATCCCCGGGCACTGCAATATTCAGAGATTTCTACTGAAGGAAGAATCAACAAAGATGGAGAAGAAATCATTTAATTTCTTCATCAGAAAATCAACTCTGATGCTTTACTTTTCTCTTGGTCTTATTTCTACAAATCCAGACACCAAAAAAGGTCAGGTGGGCAGAGGTGTGGAACTTTCATCTCCTACAAAAAGTAAAGTTGCTGCTTACTGGCCCACAGCAGTAGGTATTAACAAATACCTCTTGTTTTTTCTGTTACTAGCAACTAACCAGCAGCACTGAGGTACAGGGATTTGTTAAAATCACTTACTAGAAGTGATTCACCTTCTTAGAAGTTTTTTGCTTGTTTACAGCTTCATCCCAAGATGAAACTATGTATAACATTCTTCCAGGAATTCTATTATGAAAAGTCTCCTGAAAAAGAGGGATTCCAAATTTTAATCCATAATCAGAAAAAAATCACATCAGAACAAAAAATTAAAACAGTGGCAACAAAACAAACAAAAAACAAACAAAAACAACAACAACAAAAAAAAAAAAACACCCAGAAAACCAGCAAGGTTCAGAAGCTTATGGAGACCAAAGAAAAAGGATCTTTCCAAAAACTGAAATCTATTCCAGTGTGAGGCTTAAAGAAGAATAAACTTTAGCAAGTGAGATGTAAAGTACAGATTAGAGAGGATTAAAAATGGTGTTTGAAAACAAACAGCCAATGATAACACAACAAATAATATTAAATTCTTTAAGTACATCAGAAATAAGACCACTGCAGAGGGATCAGTGAATCGACTAGACAAGTAATACACAAAGGAGATATTCAAAAGGATAAGGAGATTGCAGGGAAACTACATAATGTATTTGCATCAGTTTTCACACTGGAGAATAAAGCAATGGAGAGAAGGGAGGTAAAACCTTATTATGTGCAAGAGAGGCCCTGCGCAGATTGAGACATCAAAGGGAGCCATGAGTCAAGGAAACGTTAAAAGAAGGATCTCCATGTTCCAGCCAAAGCAGCAGGCACACACCAGAAAATCCAGAAGCTCAGGATGGCACCAATCTCTGATTCCCCATAGCTTTATCATTTGCCATTTAAAAGGCTCCCTACTGCGGTAAACTGGAAAGCAAGTTACATTCCACCATGGTTGAAAAGTGTGCTCGGTTTCTATGCTAGGATGATCTCCATACTGCAAAGTATCCAGCCAGTGTATTATAACCCAACTGACTGGTTGACCAAAAGTCAAATACAAGAAGGAAGCTTTGAAGCAGCCCATCTGACAATGTATGAAAGTGGAAATTCTCATATACTGCTAGTGGGAAAATAAACTGATACCACCAGCTCAAGAGGATACTTGTAATATCTAGCAAAGTTCAAAATGTGTATGCCAAATGAACCCATAAGTTTCCCTGCTAGGTACATATACTAAAGAATTCTTCCCCTGCTCACGCTCTCTCTCTCTCTCTCTCTTAGAAATTAAAAAAAAAAAGAAGTCTAGGAGAAAGTACAAAATTGCCCATTGCAAAAGGTGAAAAATTATTAACAACATAAACGTCCACAAATGGAGGAATGGATGTACAAAATATGTGCACACAATGAAATACACAAAGTTTTGTTGTTGTTGTTGTTAAAGATTGTATTTTTGAGTAATCTCTGCACCCAGCATGGGGCTTGAATTCACAACCCCGAGATTAAAAGTTGCATGCTCTTTGGACTGAGCCAGCCAGGTACCCCACAAACCTGCCTAAGCTCTTTACTCATAACTAAGTAGATATAGTTGAATCAACTAAGACTTCAAAATCAGAACATTGAGTGAAAAAAAGCAAGTCAACAGAAAGATCCAAACAGCATGACACAATTTACGTAAAAATTTTTAAATAACAACTAAAATAACAATATATTTTTGTTTAGAGATTCACATGTAGGTAAAAAATGTAAAAAATATGCTACCAAGATATAAGACAAATTCATAATATGGGGATGCCTCAAGAAGGATTGAGAGGTGTGTGGAACTAGAGATGGATTAAATATTTCACTTTTTCTGTGAAGATCTATTTCTTTAATTAAAAAAAAAAGATTTGAGGTAAATATGACAAAATATTAGCAATTATCCATTCTGGGCAGTGATAATAGAGGTTTTTTTGTAGTGCTTCATTTTCCTACTTGTTTTTTGTTTTAAAAAAAGATGTTCTTTTCTATCACCTGGAGACAAAGCTTAACTTTATTAAACCAATTACTATCGAATGTACTGAGAGCTATTATTAACCCAAACTCAAAATTTACCTTGGAAACCCAGAGTGGTGGCAGAAATAGTGTCTTCTGCTAACTTAGATCATGATCCCAGAAACAGCATGTTCCTCAGTCCCCAAGGTTGCCTGCTTTCCATCATCCAAGAATCCATGAAGAAATAACAGCTCTGAGGTGCCCGGCTGGCTCAGTCAGCACAGCATGGAACTCCTGACCTCAGGGTCCTAAGTTCAAGCCCCACATTGGGCATGGAGCCTACTTGAAAGAAAGAAAGGAAGGAAGGAAGGAAGGAAGGAAGGAAGGAAGGAAGGAAGGAAGGAAGAAAGAAAGAAAGAAAGAAAGAAAGAAAGAAAGAAAGAAAGAAAGAAAGAAAGAAAGAAAGAAAGAAAGAAAGAAAGAAAGAAAGAAAAGAAAAGAAAAGAAAGGAAGAAAAGAAAAACAGCTCTTATGGCATTCTGCCAGAAAAGTTTGATCCTATTTTATAGAACAAACAATGGAGACCTTGGATGTTAAGAAAAGAAATCAAGATAAATTAGTGATCAAAGGTCCAGACCCTCTTATTTCAAAAAGACCCTCTTCCTGGTGCTATCTTAATATTTGGCTGTTCTCTTTTAATTGATTTCGGAGGATCTAACTCAGAGGCGACAAAACAGTTTACAACTTGCTGACTAATTCTAAAGGATGATGGATTCCTGGAGCCTAAGTTGAAAGGATACTGAAGCCACTAAAGTCAGTAGGGAAGAGTTTCATGATGGATTTGCACTGTCTGCCATAAGCACAAGAGTGTGGGGGTGAGGTTTGGGGGTGGGGAAGTGGATCCCAGGTTTAGCCACTTGAAGACAAAGACTTTCTTTGATACACAAAAACCAAAAATGCATGGTGTTTGATGGTATTAGGCTCCAAACATCTAAAGAAGTACATCCAAGAAACTAGATAGCATTTAGCTGCTAAACATTCAAATGTACACCTGGGATATAAGATACGTCAACGACCCATGTCTTCACTGACTAGCTCTGCCCAGCTAATGCCTAGCACGTGCCAATGACCCTGCAACATTGGTTCTCCACCAGGAATAGTTTGCTGCATTCCCAAGGGACATTTAGCAATGCCTGGAGTCATTTCAGGTGTCACGACTAGGCAGATACTAGGGATCCAGTGGGTAGAGGCCAGAGATTCTGATAAATATCTTATAATGCAATGCACAGGACGGCTCCCAAAGGAATTATCCAGCCCCAAATGCCAGTCGTGCCACAGCTGGGCAACTCTTCCCTGTAGTGCAGACCATTGGTAGGTTAGACCTCCAGGGCTTTCTTGGGTACTTAAGGTCAGACTTGGACCACATGAGACAGATCTCAAAGTTCCATTCTACTCCTGCTCTTCAGAAAGGACACTTCATATCCAAGGGCTCCAGCCTAAGGAAAGAGCCACAGGCTGACATGTATCCCGTGCTCACAGCGGCCAGGCCAAGAGAGCAGCTTCTGAGCCCAGCACTTTTCATTCTGACTTTGTGTCTGGGGGCTCTGCTCAATTTGTCTCTTCTCTTGAATTCCAGAATGAGTTCCTGTGTCATTAATGCTCTCATCTGTCTTGGTCTAGCTGGAAGATCACAATTTCTCCCGGTGTGAGGAGCCAGCCAAAGTAATGTTGCATCTGTGAAAACCAAATGTGTCTGCCCCAGCACGTTCTGTCTTGGATAGGCAGGGATGCCAGGGCTAAGGAGAGACCAGTACCCAGGCCAAGTGAACCAACCACATCTCTGTAGCTGCTGAGTCAGCATAGGGTCCATGTCAAGATTCTAAACCAGTCAGGAGCGTCTGGGTGGCTCCGTCAGTTAAGTGTCTGACTTTGGCTCAGGTCATGATCTCACAGTCCGTGGGTTTGAGCCCCACGTCGGGCTCTGTGCTGACAGCTCAGAATCTGGAGCCTGCTTCGGATTCTGTGTCATCCTTACTCTCTGCCCCTCCCCTGCTTTGTGCTCTGTCTCTCAAAACTAAGTAAACATTGAAAGAAAAATCTAAACCAGTTAGCCAAAGTCCAAATATTTTCCTTTCAATGGTTAATTAATGGGCTATAATTCCATAACCTGAAGTCCTATCATCCTCTTGATGCAAAAATTTTTAAAAAGGCATGATTACACTGATGAGTGGTTTTAGCTGCAAGGAAACTTGTTCCTCAAACGCTACCTGAAAAATACATTTTAAAACCCTCCATGTGTCTGTTTTATGGCCACGTCATCACATCAGACAGATTTGGCTGTAAGTCCCACAGGGAAGTGTCACGATACTAAGTCCACACGGGGCTCTACCATTCCACTCGCAAAAGGTCCTGCCTTGGACTTCCCTGAGCTTCCATTTCATCATCTGTGAAATGGGAATAACAATGTCTACCTTTAATGGCTGGTCTTGAGAATGAAATGAGATCACATACGTAACGTACCTAGCAAATTATAAGAACTCTAAAAATGGAAATTAATTTTTAATAGTCATCTGCAAGAGTAGACATTCATTAAGCCTCCATGTCTTGAGCTAATTAACTATAGTTATGACTACAAATAGCCCTATTGTTTCCAAAGCCCTGCAGCGAAGCCCATGTTCATTTCCACTGTGTGTACACGTGGGAGGGAGAAGAAAGCTGCTTCATTCTGATTCAGAAATAAAAAATATAAATAAAGATATCAAATTGTAAGTGTGCTAAGCACCTATGGCTTTATCCTAGCTGCCACCCTATGACACGGGTAATCTTGTATCCCCCGTTATACAGATGAGGAAAATGAGGCCTTAAAAGGGTAGGTAAAATAAGTCATGAGGATGGAAGGCACGCAGAGGGAATAGAGTAAATTGTACTGTGGCAGCACTATATGGTGACAGTTGTGGTGAGCATTGTATAATGTACAGAGTCCATATCGTTGTGTTGTACGCTTGGAACTAATGTATTGAAGTATTGTGTGTCACCTATACTTCAAAAAAGCTTTTTTTTAATTCTTGAAAAGACGGAGGCTGCTGAGGAGATCACCCCCTTAGATATGAGCTTTTAAACCAGAGTCCAGTCCGTCTCTCCCATCCAGGTCCCTACCTGATTCTGCATTTATTTGACCCAAAAGGCATATGACTGTGTATTTTTCCATCTGACTCTAAAGGATCCTGCATTCTTTTCATGTGCTTCTTATCCCTTAGGTCTGCACAATTCTTTTGAATTCTAAACTTTCATCTAACTGAGGGGGGAAAAGTTAGTTAAGTAGCATACCCATGGTTACTCAGCTAGTTGGGGAACATGCCACCTTTCACCATGGCTACTCTTTCATTGATTCATTAATTAAGAAACATTTACTGAATTCTAGCTACAGTCTAACTCCATGCTAGGCACTGGGGATATGGAAGTCATGCATCCAGCAGCACAGACTGAGTACTGACTATGCCACCCTGCACTAGGCACTGGCATTCAGCTGGCATTCAGGTGGTCTGAATCTGACAGGTAAATAAAGGAATATCAAAATGCTGTGGCTCTATGATAGATGTTTGGAGAGGGAACCAGGAAGCCCAAGGTAGGTGAGGTCCTACTGGCTTTGGGGACTGACAGAGGGACAGGGATGAAGGGGTCCAAAGGGGCGTCATAGCAGAGGTGACTTGGAAGAGTCCAGCTTTAGGAGGACTATAGCAAAAGAGGAGACAACCAACACCCAAAGGGAACTGTCCCTAAAAACTACCCCGTTGGACTAGCTGCGTGGCCTCTCACTGACAGAGAAACCGGTCGTTTGGATTTTTCACAGCAGAGCTGGCTGGCGCACTCCAGACACCAACAAGCATCCATCTTTACCGAGCACAAGAAAAGAATAAATTCCACAGAAAGGCATTTCGAAGCACCTACCAAGACGAACGTGCACTCTGGCCTGGTTTTTTGTTTGGGAAAATTGTGTGCTAAAAACAGCAGATAAAAAGGAATCAGTGGACATAATTTATTTAGACTTTCTAAAGGCTGTTGAGAAGGTCTCTCTCATAGGAGGCTATTAAGGCCAAGCAGGCAAGTCCATAACTACAGGGTGAAAGGTAAAGTTCTGTCATGATTAAAGGCTTCTTAACTGAGAGGAAACAAAGCACAGGAATAAATAGCCAATTCTCCACATGGGAAGCTAAAAATAATGGGCTGCTCAAAGATTAGTCCCAAGGCCAGTGTTGTGCTATCTATTTTTAATGATTTGTCAAATGAAGTACAGTAAACAGAAAAATGCAGGTAGGTAATGACAGGAGACTGCGTGGTAGAGGAGAGAAAGCGCCGGGCTGGTGGGGATTTAGGGAGCCTGGCCTGGCCTGAACGTGTGTGAACCTTCCTCTGTGTTTGCATTTCTTTATCAGCGACATGATGAGACTGAACCACAGTCTAAGGGATCTTATGCCTTCTGGGAAAATGGTCCTCAACTTAAAGTGAAGTTAAAACCAGAAGGAAGAAAAAGAATTGACAAAATTCAACCATCCATAATCAAAAAGAACACCAGAAAAGGCAAAGGAAACATTTTGCCCTGCTATTTTTGTGTGTCTTGACTAGTTCCAAATAAGTGAGAACTTCTTCAGAGAAAGCTATTGGCATCCCAGTGGACTGTGTCATAAGAACCCCTATTCTTAGTCTGACATCATCAAAAGTGCCCATAAACCATATGCAACCTTTTCTTAAAAACACTGAAAAATACACATTCAGGTTTTATTAGTCTATGGCCTAAATCAGCCTCATGCTGATTGTCTTTGTCTCTGCTATTGTCCGAATGGCCTTTATTAAGTCAGACAACAAAGACCAGTTAAGCCAAGGGGGTGTCACTTGGAGAGCCCCTGAATCCTTTCTCTGGAGAATCTGCAATCTGATTGGTGAACTTACAAATGCAAAAGAGATAGAATGAAGTATTGCTGGCTGTGCCACATTAATAACCCAGCCAATGACATTTGCAGAACTTTCAGACAAGGTAGGATGTAAGCATCCCATTCAAAAAAAATACTATCTCTGTGGATGGAGAGGAATCAGGAGATCATTCCAGATTTAAAAAAGAAAAATCAATTGGGCACAGAGAAGTGAAAAAAGAAGGGGTCAGAAATGAAGTCATTCATTGAAGAAAAGACTTAGTTTGTCCTGACATACTTCACTGTGAAAAGAGAGTGGTGTCGAGAAAGATAAAAGGTACAAATGAAGCAATTAATAAATGAGGACTCATGAATATGCCAGATGGATACTCTTAGTTACCTTGTGCCACAATGCAAGACCAAGGAAACACTCCATGAAATTAAAGAGAGAAAAAAATAAATGGGTTGAGGAAGTGCTTTAAAAATAACACAATTAGCTTTTGAGATTCACTGCTGTAGATACTATTTTCCCAAGTAGCTCAGTGATCTTTATTTTTAATAGAATTATATGTTCATACAAGTAACAGTTCTATCTACAGTTATGGCTAATGTTATTGATACTCATAACTCAAGCCAGACATTTGAAATCGAGGAGAATTTTTTTCCTCCCATTAAATTGTTCCAGAATGAGTTGAATACACTAAAAGAATATGTTACTTCTCCTTAAGGCACCTGTTTCCATCCACAGAAATATCTCTGATTTCATAGTAATTTGGGGGGTGGGGTTACTTCTTCATGTCTGTTATCCAAAAACTGGCCCATCAAAAAATGAGACAATTACTCTGTAAGAGTCATTCTGGACACAGGTGTATCTCACATTATAGAAGACAAGACTCCCAGAGAATACCAACATTGAGATAACAGAATAACTAACACTGAGGCACAATTCAGAGGAACTTGAGTGTGGATTTCTTTTTCTTCATTTGGTAAACTTAGATTTCTAAACAGTGGATTTCCTTAGAAAACTTTTCTTGCTGTGAGCCACTACCACAATCTCTCTTAAACCTTCTTGAGGCACTTTGCTTCCTGCATATTTAAGCAATGTTTTCTAAAATTATCCTCTCTCCTGTATCTTCTACATCATAAAAAGGAAGACAGGGAAATGATGCACCTTTTTTTTTTACTCTAGGATAAATAATATCATTTCTTCACAGAAAATAAATATAGCACCATTAGTAATATGGCTCATAGATTCCATCCTACTAGATTTCATTTACTTGGTCAAGTCCAAAAGAAAGTGAACAAACTTAACATTCAAATTACTCATGATATATATACATTCCTTTCTCCCTTGCTTTTTGCCATACAGCAAATACATTCAAAAGGAAAACTCGGTTTTCACTCTTTTTGACATTTTCCAAATACACTTAAGAGTTAGGAACTTAAAAATATTTTACCAGATAATGAACGTCCTTTGAAAGCCGCGGGCACTCCTACAGAAAAACAGAGAGATGACGTTTTGATGCCCAAGCCAGTACACGGGTGTCTTCTTTGCAAAAAGCTCAGGGAAGCTCCTGAGAATATGTGTAAAGGTTTATATAAGAACAGCCTCTCCGCGTGTCATGGGGATCATCCAGATTTACAGATTTCAGCCAAGAGAAACACACATAGACAACCCCAGAAGCCAGGTAATAGACTTCAGCACACCCGTTTGTTATTTTGACAAAAACTGCACTTGTGCAAACAAGATCAGTAGCCAGAAAATGACCCCCAAAGCCAGCCTTAATATCCTCTGAAATTATACTATTGCAGTAGTTCCCAGAAATCAGCCTCTCAAGGCCATGAAGACACCCAGGCCTTCATTTTTTTTTTCACCTAGTCCCAGCTGTATTAACCAAGAGTTGCCAAATGTAGGACCTGACTCCTTTGTGCAAGCCTGAATTATCTAAGCAAGCTCAGAGAAGAGGAAATTCATTTCTCTGCTAAGTCATCATGTAAAGCTTCCAAAATAGAGGTGCCCTTCAAATTAAATTTGCTGGTGTCGATTCCCTCATCCTAAACGATACCATGTAAGAAGGATCAAGTGATCAAAATGAAGCAAAAAGAAACAGAGGTCACCCAACACCTGGTTTTTAGAAACTAGGTAGATGCCAGGCCTCAGAATGCCTGGAAAAATAAAATGTGTATGACAAAATCTATCAAGTCCAAAGGCCTTCGAACTTGTGTCCCATTAAAATGCATAATCCTATAATGATGAAGCTGGCAGTCCCTCAATACATTGACTCATTTCCCTGCTAAATATAACTGAAGACAAGTTTTCCACTAGGAGCTACTGTATTATTTTCTCCCAAGTGGAAATGAGAAACTAATCTTAATATGTAAAAAAAATCAAGGCAAAAAGGATGATACAGGTATTTCATTGACTTTAATTTCTTCGCAGCAATACCCTGTCGGAACCACTTTTCCAGAACCCAGAGAGGCACCAATAGAGATGTTTATGGATGGAGAGGGAAATATTTGTCAGGAAGCTGCACAATGCAAAAATCACCATCTATCTGCTACACAACCTGACTGAAATGATTTAGCCATAATGTGTGATGATGGACGTCGGTGCATTTCGTTCAGCTCCGCAAAGGCCACTGCCAAAGAGACCAGTATTTCAACTGGCTGCTATTTCTCTCCAATTCAAATGAAAAGAGACTTAAGAACAGACAACACCCAGCAGGAAGCCTATTAGAATTCTTTGTAAGGACTGCCCTTGTGAGGAGCAACTCTGGACTTGTCCATAAGAAAGAAATCATCGGCCTCTGACCAAGGTGCTCAAATCAGAAAACTTGCCGGCTGTTGGGGATTGTTTTCCTTCTAAAATAGATCATGGATTAGTGGAGAACACTGACCTAATAGAAGAATCAACCATTTTTAGAACATAGCTGCCCCAAGAAGACTTGAAAAGAGTTATTCCAACTATCATGCTGTAGAATTCATTACCCACCGACTTAAAATCAGCTCACATCCATCTGGTCTCACGCAGAATTTCCTGATTATAGCCTCTGCTCATTTTGTCCACATACCAAATCTGAAAATGGTGCTTTAAACTAGTGACTTTGGAGCTAGCTTCACTGGGGGCCAGGGTACAAAATTATTCTCTCCCCTCAGATGCAGTGTATTTAAAAAAAAAAAAAAAAATATATATATATATATATACACACACACACACACACACACACACACACACACACATATATAGGTGACAGATGCATTTGGAAAATGAAGCTTGAGTTGTAGCTTCGCTACAATGGAGAAGCAGAAAATAATCAAACTAGCTTTCCTCTTGACAACCCTGATGGCTCATCTGGTAACACTTCAGACACTTTACTCTCAGCTGAGTTGTTCCTATATGTCATTTTTAACTTCACATTTTTTTGGAGGGAGAAAAGTATCTCTCAGACGCATGTGTCTCTGCCTGGGTATGTATGTGCAAGAATAATATTAAAGTGGTATGTACCTGCTACAGATAGGAGTGTGCTAGAACTGGCTTATACCGGCTTTGGAAGAGTGGATTATTAAATTTGCAAGAATTTTGCAAGCCAATTGACATCACATTGGTGACTTGAAATGAAGTGTGCCGCGAGTATTTACATCACACAAATCAGCATGCACTGTAAGTCAGAGCTTATGATTTTGGGGGGAGGGGGAGTTAAACATGTATCAACCTACCACTGGCTACTGCTTTACCAGTTGTTTACACAGGCATCTATCCTGATTGGCTGCAGTGTCCATTTTGGCTGGTCATGTGCTACATTTTGAATATCACCTTCATACACATGTATCCAAATAATGTAGTTGCAATGTCTAATTTTTCTTTGGATAGCACACACTATTTTATCCTCCATCATCTATCCATCATCGGAAATCTCACTCTCTCTCTCTCTCTCTCTCTCTCTCTCTTTTTTTCCTGAGCATGTGGTTGGACCTCAGGTACTCTGCTGAATAAATTCTACAGCTCCGCTGCTGGTAGATCCCGAACAGATCATTTGGGAAGGAAGAAACCATGCTGGGCCTCAGAGAAAAACAAAATGAGTCAGTTCTCACTGCCGCCTTTGGCCAGCCCAAACCCTGAAGTCATACTGCATGGGGGAGATTTTTCAGTCAAAGGATGGGAGGATGGAGCCACTTATCTGCTCAAGCACATCTAAAGATAAATGATAGCAGGCTGCTGACAACACTGAAGGCTCCCCCCTCCCCCCAAAATGGAAATTAGCAGGCCCCCAAATCAGAGCATTAAAACAAAGATCCGCCAACATGTGATTTTAGTAAACAGAGTAATTTAGGCTTTTGGAGAGCATGAAAATTCTGTCAGGATTATAATGTCTTCTACCACAGACCTTAATTTCCTCTGTCATGGAGAATATGATTAGGCTCAGTCCCATTTGATTGTAGGGAATGTCAGTTCCCATTAACAAAAGAAAAGAGGCACTAGGAAACAGGGTTCACATTTTTAACCCCTTTGGACAAGAAGACTTTTTCAGCCCCAATTTCTCATTTGAAATATTTAAAGCATTTAAACTCCACCTGGCAGATAGTCACAGTTTACCTACTGAAATCACCTCTTCTCCTATGGGAGGCTATTTTTGTTTCATTGTTGGCACACACAAAAAAAGTGAAGGCCATGTGTATTTTTGATTTTGTTGTGTTGTGTAATTTGAGTGAGTTTCTTCCACACGCCAGCCATCACCAAATCTATGAGAAATCCTACTTCCTGCTCCTCATGTGAATCGAAGTTGTTTTAAATGGTCTGAGTCTTTGAGGAAAGTGTGGGGGATGGGAGGGGGGAGCAATGTCCTCTTTGGCTGCCTGCATTGCTTGGCCATTCAGCCCATGAACTGGATAGTGCAGGTGGTTTTCACGGGAGCCAGGAAATTACAGTTCCAGACCCAAACCTGTATCAGTAAACACCACCATCTCGAACTGGCCTCTTCAATTCCGTTGAACCCTCTGCAGTTCAAACAGGGCACCTGGGTCAGTCTGCAAGCTTAACAGACACACCTGACCCTGGCTGCCCAGCAAACAGTTTATGTTGGGGAGCAATCTAGAGATTTCCTAAGATAAGGATGCTATTACAGGCTGACAAATGTGGAAAGGAGCAGAGTAGGCAGCTTTTGTCCAGACTGACCCAGGGTGAGAATGCGAGGATTATTGCTGATTGGGGATAAATGGCAACCGGTGATTTATTTGTTCAAGTGAAACCAGCCAAGTTCATCCCTCAACACCATCTCCCATCTCTTTAAGAATTTTTTTTTCATCTTCTTCAAGCAAAAAGACTTAGCAATTTTGGGAACTCTTCAAATACCACCATTCCAGTGAACCCCATTACCCTCAGGATAAAATCTGCAATCCTGAACTAGCCTTCAAGGCCCTGTGTGATGGGGTCCCACCTGCCTCACCAGCCCCAGCTCCCCTCACAACCTGCCACTCTCACCCACAGGGGTCACCACTCGGATTCTGAGTCCCCGGAGCTTCTTTTCTTCTGCCAGGCCCTCCTCCTGGGGCACTTTAGCTGGTAAGTCCTCCTTATCCTTCTTGGTCCAGGTTGAATGTCATCTGCAGAGACTTGGCTAGGTCCCCCGTTATGGTCTCCTGGGGCCCTGTGTATTCATTCATCCAAGTCCTTAACACGATCACAAATAATTAACTATTCGTGACTATTGCTTTAAAATTTTACTCCCCCACCTCCACCCCTGGCAGGGACTGTGTCAGTTCTATTCACCCAGCATTCAGTGCAATGCCAAGCACTGAATGCCTGAGATGTGAATGCCCACCAAGGTCAGATGAATGAATGAAGTAGGTGCGCAAGAGATATTGACTGCCTAGGAGAGAACCTAGCAAAGCAACACCAGTAGAACAGAATCTTCATTTTAATGTGTGCAAACCCGGGGGGCACCTGGGTGGCTCAGTCGGTTCAGCGTCCGACTCTTGGTTTCTGCTCAGGTCATGATCTCATGGTTTCCTGGGTTCGAGCCCCACATCAGGCTGACTCAGAGCCTGCTTGGGATGCTCTCTCTATCTGCCCCTCTCCCACTTGTGCTATTTTTCCCTTCTGAAAAATAAATAAATACATTTAAAAAGTTTTTTTTTAAAAATAAATGTGTACAAACTAGGGAGAGAGTTCTCTCCCCCCCTCCTCCTCCCTCACCATCCTACACAAGGACTTAGATGACTCTGCCAACACACCACAGTCATCCTATCAAATTTCTTGCCTGGCTTTCAATACCTTCCATTATCACTATCATCATAATAGTTAATATTCTTGAATGTGTTCTATGTTCCATGCCCACGGATAAGTCTTCTCTGCTAACCTATTAAATCCTTACCATAACCTATAAAAATGGTGCGGCAGATTAAAAATTGGCCACAGATGTATAAATTCTTTTATATTCCCTCCATTGAGAGGTGGGGTCTTTGCCCCCTCGTCTTATATCTAAGTTGACATGTGACACTTTTGACAACTGAGTACACCAGAAATGGCATCATGCACGCTTTCATTTCTGTCTCGGAATGCTCACCTTGGGGGAAGCCAGCTGTCATGTGAGAAGTCTGACCTTCCCTGACTGCCATGCAGTCTTGGGAGAAAGCTCAAGCTGGTCACAGAGAAAGGTTCCAAGGAGAAAATGTCCAGCCAGCCAGCCCCAGCTGTAGCATCCATCCCAGCTCCAGAGCCAGACATGCCAGTGAAGAAGCCATCTTGCACAGTCAGCCCAATAAAGCCTTCAGTTGACTCTAGCCCCTGCCAATATCTGATTGTAACCACATGAGAATCCCCACTTACTTTGGGGGAGGAATGCTATATGGTGATAGATAACCAGAACACATAAGCGCTGCCATGACCCTTACTTTACAACTGAGGAAACGAAGACACAGAAAGCCCACATCCACACAGTTGATAAAGTGAATAGGTGAGGGTCCAACCCAGGCAGCCTGGCTTCGTAACCTACGTCTGCAGCTTCCATCCCGCTACACCATACTGTGGCAGGCCACCTTCTCCACTTGACCCCCAGGAAGTACTCTACTCTCTCTCCTCCCGTAGCCACCCCAATCTAATTCCTTACCTCGGTCATGAGCTCCTCTCTGAATATCCACTGATGTCCCCTTCCTCCAAATTCCTCAGTGCACTTAAGGATAGGCATAGACTCTTGCCTTTTATTCTGGTATTACTCTTCATGCCACATACTATCTTCTTGAAGGCTGAAACCAAATATTTCACTTTGGTTTTGTCTACCTTTCAATAGAATCTCGCCCAGCACAATGCTGTGCTTTCAGTAAATACCTTCTTCAGCCATACTGGCCAACCCCATTCCCTTCTTGGAGCCTCCACATTCATAGTTCCCTTTCTCTGGAATGTTCTCTCTTAGCTGTCAGCCTGAGCTGCTCCTTCACAGCATTCCAATCTCAGCTCATCTCTCCCCTCCTCTAAGTGGCCTCCCCTAACAGCCCTATCTGAAAGAGCCACCCCTCCCCACTCCTAGACAGCCATTTACCATCTCCATACCCTGCACTGTATTATGTAGTTACTTGTTTCTTCATCTCCTTATCCAGGAAGCCAGTCCAACAAGGATAGTGAACTTACCCATCTTGCTCATTGTTCATCCCAGTCCCCAGGGCAGTTTCTGGCCTATAGTAGCTTTTTGAAAATTATCTGCTGAGTAAATTAATGAATTCTTTGTTTATTGAATCTTCATTTCATAAGAAGCTCCACCATGAAGCAGGCTTCCTAATGTATATATAAAACATTTTCCTCTAACATGTCAGTCGCATCTCTACTATAATATATATACAATCTTCCATTTCTCATGGAAAAACACCTACACTTGGCCTTCCAGTGAACTCCATATTTAGCCAGTTGTCAGTGTTGGACAGTAGTTCACATGTTGGTTTCTTGTCCAAACCACTACCTACCACCCTTCTTTATGACTGAGGTTCTCTGGAGGTCAATGGCTTTAAAGCTGATTCTCAGAGATGTTTCTAAGATGATTCCAAGGAGAGAGGGAGGCATGGCAGACCTACTTCACAGCACTTCAGACATTAATAAAGGTCACATAGCTATACATGATGAAATGACAGTATTAAATCCAATGGAGGTCAGTTTTGTGCACTACTGTAAACACGGAGGTTCAACCCAGTATCTAGAGCCCTCAACAAACATTTGTTGAATGAATGAATGAAACATCTTTACCTACCTTCTGTCTTATCACTTAGCCACTTATCATTTCAATATGGACAAGAACCCAGAGCATATCTCTCATTTTGTGAATGTGAAACTTATCAAAAAATAGTAGCTAAAGAGTTGTAAAATCATTTATGCTAATTGGCACAAGGCAAAACTGGAATGTAAAAGAACATCTATGCTCCCCAAAATACATAATGTGCAAGCACTGAAGTCTATAAAGAGAAGTCCGTAGGCTGAGGGGGTTAGTACATGTGACATCAATTAATTTTCTCAAGTGTAAACTTCAGAAATTTTCTCAGTCTCACTGAACCTCAATTTCCTCATCTGTATACTGAAAACAATCTCTTGCCAAACAGAAACATTCATAATGAGTCTAAAAGAAAATAATAGATGAGCAAACACTATAAAGGCTTAAAAGTGTGGTAGGAATATGCTAATTGACATTTTCTACCTTCCTGTCCTTTTGACATTTCAAAGACTTAAAATACATCTGAAATACTAAAAATCAATTACATCTATTTTTCACAATCTTTAAGTTTCATGATGCATTCACAAATGACTATTACATGTTTCTTCTAAATGTTTCACCTGCAAAATTTTTCCTAATCATTTGATAATTCTTCACCAATATTTTGATTCTGTTTGATTTTTAGCAAAGGATCCCATGGTACGGAGAGGTTCTCAATCCTACCAGAGGTAGAGGATAAATCAGAACAGCAAACCCAGGATCAAAACTCTTGAGCATGTAATCTGTGGATCATATTATAGAGCCACCCAGCCTACAAAATAGTCGCCAGGAGAGAAGTTAGTGCAAAAGAAACTGGCCTAATGGTTGTCAAATTTGTGGGGGCATCAGAATCTTAAAAACACAGTCTACTGCATTTCACCCCCAGAGTTTATGATTCAGGAGATCTGGGATGCAGCCTAGGATTATGCATTACTAACAAGTTCCCAGGTGACACTGATGTTACTGGTCTAAGGACCACACATTGAGAAGAGTTCCACCTTCTCATGTATGAATTCTTTTGGCTCTCCACCCCCCACACCAAGAACTCTGAGAAGGTAAATATTATTACACTCATTTTATATATTGGGAAATTGAGACCTAAAGTATAAGCTTGCTCTAATTCCAGATTGTTGATGAACCAAATCACTGTAGCCTTCAAAAGGTCAATTAACTTCTCTGTGGCCATTGTTTTCAATTAGTGAAAAAATATCGTCAGACACCTAGTGAGGATTCAAAGCACATGATGGCTAAGAGGTGCCTAGCAAAGTCTAAAGCAGCCCCTGAAAGCTTATCCACCACAGGACTCAACATGCTGGAGAAAAACTAACTAAGGTAGAATTCCAGGAAGCATACTTAGTGCATGCTCCTATTTTTGTCATTTTTTCTATTTGCATGGAAAATTTCTAACCACCAGCTTTGCAAACTGCTCTACCATGCAAGCATGACTAACCACAAGGTTTTGGTTGTTATTGTTTTTTTTTTTAATTACTGAGTTTGTTTTTCCAAGAAATTCTATTATGTGCTGTAATGGGTGTGGGGAGGGCAGTTACAGAGAGGTGGTTAGTTATTAACAAATTGAACACTTCCTTTTCTAAAACACTTATTAACTGAATAGACAGTGTTCCTTGTGTTGTTATACATAGTTATGTGGGATAATAGTGTAAGAATATCTTTCTTTTGTGTAAGCTTTTCTGATTTGGCTTTCAGAGGATTCAAGGCATTTTGATTTCTATATTTAGAAACCCTGGGCTTTTTGGTATGCTACAAATCATGCAGAGGCAAGACTAATTGTAAGCACTTGTACTTAAAAATTAGTTTCAAGAATAAGAACCTTCAGAGGTTTCCATATTGTATTCCACTAGAGTATCATTAAGGGAAGCAATTACTTATCAGGATATACTCAAAACAACTTTATTGCATTCGGAGGAAATAATGGGAGTTGTCTGTCTAAATTACTAGGCAGGGGCCCTGGAAATCACTTAGCATAATTCTTGGCATAAGGTAAGCAGTCAATAAATGGACAAGGGAGTCAGGTAAAAGACCACCTAGTAAGTGTTAGGTGTTTGCACATATTATGCCATTCTGTCTTCATTCATAATAACCCCTGAATCAGGTATGACTATCTTCATTTATGGATGAGAAAACTGAGACTCATAAAAGTTCAGTGATGTTTACCAGATCATTAAGTAAGTAGGTGAGTCAAGATGCCAGCCCACAGGTGCTTGATGCCAAAAGCAATTTTCTTTCACTACGCTAAGCTGTTTCTTTCCTTGCATCTGTCCTTCTTTCCTTTTTGTCTTCCCTCCTCTATCACGTTCCTCTATCACATTCCCATTTTATGGATTGGTTCATAGTGGGAAAGAGTGATCCTTCAAAGCCACCTCTGAAAGGTCTCCAAATAAAATACGGAATGCATCCCCGAATCCTATCACTAAGTACTCAGCTATAAGCACTGGGGTACATTTCAAAGGATCTTTTATTTAGGAAAACAAAGTGTTTGTGTGTAGACAACAGTCACACGACCGTCCATCACCCAGGGCTGAGATTCCCAGCACAGTATGAACCAGCTGCTCAAGACGACAGAGATACATGGGAGGTAAAAATGGTCTTGCTTCCCATTTGAATTACAAATGCCTCCTGGAGACAAGTCAGGTGGAGATGCCCATTTGTTTATTGCCTAATGATACCACCGCTACAGAAAAATAAGTAAATAAGTAAAAGTGAAGCATCTTGATTTATTATTTCTTCAGAATATACCAGAGGCCCAGAGCAATAAAGGGAACTAATTGAGAGCTTTCTTTACATCCCCCAAAACACCAGTTGTCTTTCTCTTCCACTTCTTATTTTTTTCCCCATTCTTACGTCTCCCTACCTCTTTCCTCCTAATTTTTTTTCTGTTTTACACACCCTTCCTTGGAATGTTTCTTTTTGTCCTTCTCTTCGAGGACTCTTTTGTCCTCCTGAGCAACTTCTCCCTGGCATCTTCTGTCTGGTTCCAAGAGGAGCTATCACAGTGGTAGTGCTTTCACCTTCCTGTGGGCAAGCGCTTTGTGTCACTCTGTCACTCTGGATGCATTGATCTATCAGCCTCTCTCCTGCTCCTGGGAGGAGACAGAGATGATGCCAGTGGACCTGGTTGGGGGTAATTTCCTCCTGAAATCCATACTAAAAATTGTGCCCAGTGTCTCTTTTTAAACAGATTATGGAAAAGGGGATTTTTTTCTGGTTTTTTTTTTCCTGATCACAAGACTAATAAATATTTGTTGAAGATACAGGAAAATATAAAAGATGGATGTCATCACCTATTATTTTGCAGTATGGAAGTGATTACTGTTAAACACACAGGTGTTGTATGCCTATATTTTAACATATACCATGAATTTGCATATATCGCTAATTTTACATACATACATTGTCTGTGACGGTGCAATTATCATCAACATCATTTTTAATGGCTGAATCATATTCCAATGTGTGATTATACCCAAATACATTGAATCATAGTCCTTTAGTAAATAGTTGGCTTTTTTTTTTCAATTTTTTGCCATTATAAATAATGCTACCATGAACAACTTTGTGCAAAGAGTTCATTCTGTGATTTTCAATTATTGCCTTTGAAAATTATTCCAAAAATAAAACTGTTGGATCAAGGTTATAAGCACTTTAAGGTTCTTTATATTGCTAAATTGCATTCCAAAAAGTGTGTGCTCTCTCCAAATCCCTTACCAAGCAAAGAACCTTTTTATAAGTTTTATTAAAAAGTTTTGCAAAGCAAATAATCACCTCCTGATTTGTCATTTGTGAAAGGGCCAGAAAAATTGAGGTCCTTCTTTCCTCTGATCCTCACCACCCTGTCTCCCCACGTCGCCCACAGAGGGTCAATAGCTTATGTCCTTTTTGTTTAATCCCCCCCCTTTTTTTTTTGAAGACAAGTTAAATAAAGCCATTCTCTTATTCATTCACCCAACCCACAGTTGAACAGTTGCTGAGAAATTATTTGCCAGGCCTTATGTCAGGTGCTGAGGATAAATAAAGTTGAGCAGAACATTGTCTCTAACCAATAGGAACAACGGTGTTTAATAAAAATTTAAAAAGTAAATAGTTACTCTTGCTCCTCACTTACAAGTACTGCTTTATTTATCCTCAGAACACCTCCACTCAGGAGATACTAGTACTCGTTCATAAGTGAGAAACTTGAGGATTAGAGAAATAAATGACTTGTCCAGGATCACAGAGCTAATAAAGGGTGAAGCTAAATGTAACCCAGATCTAACCTCAAAGCTCTACATCAGGCTTATCCCAGGCCCACTACAAGGATCCATCAGCCCAAAGAAAGCTCCCCAAGACATGAGCTCTGACTCTCCCGTTCTAGCTGTGATGACAGAGAGGTGCTTCCCTTAGAACCCACCTCCTCCTTAGGCAACCTCCCTTGCTTTGTCCTGTGAGCGCTGGCTTCACTCCTAAGCTCTCGTATCACCCAGCGTGTGCTTTCGCTTTCTCTTGAGCTTGGTGCACCTGAAATTCCCAGAACCTTGGCATTCAGGTGTAAATTTGTCCAAACTGCCAGAAAACTGATGGAATTAGACAAGGGCCAATGGTGACTCTAGTGTCCCCGCCTTTCTGTCTCCAAAGCAAGGAGATCAGAAATGATAGTAAGTTTCTTTGCAAGGCTTGTGGTGTAAAATCCCACTCACGAGCCACTGAACCATCAGCATTTAGCACTGCTATTTGAATGGAAAACTGGGGGTTTGGTTCCAATTGAAAAAGCAGACACTTGTGGCCTCTTTCAATGCAGAAGAAAGGACAAGAACTATTTTAATGACGTTTTTTAATCATTTCCTCAGAGCGCACGATGAGAATATATTTGCTGGAAAATGAAAAAGAACACAACATCAATTTAGCGCAGAAAACCACTCTAACACCTAAGGGTCTGGTCTCACATTTTTCATTAATTCCAGGCTGATAACTTTCAACATTAGGTGTTAGTGCTTCATCCAACTCCTGCTTCCTAGAAGCACACAAGCAAATCAAAATGTCTTTGGGTTTGCCAAGAAGTCTTTCAAATATGGGACACCAACTCCGGTTTCAAGTCATTTTTTGCTGCCCCACTTCTACTCTCAACTATACATTTTCCATTAGAAACTTCCATCCACTGGCCCTGTTAGTTTCCTCCTGAAACTACAGGTACTGAGGACTCATTTTCCTAAGTGACCACAACAAAGATGGCTTCAAATACAGCTTGTCAACAAAAGAACAAAACTGTTTTTAAAAAAAGTCAATAGCTTAATTCCAAAGACACCACTTGGATCGTTTCCACCCTTCCACAAGAATCTTCAATGCCTTTTATCATTCACAGAATTCAGCCCAATACTTTTAATTTTTTTCTTATTGTAGTAAAATACATACATACATATATATCTATATATCTTCCTATACACATATATGTATCTCTTCCTGTACATACATATATATATATATACATATATATATGCTTCCCTAAAGCAAATACATGTTACATATGTGTGTATATACATATATATATATATATAACATAATATACCATTTAACCGCTTTGACGTGTGCAGTTCAGTGGCATTTAGTAAATTCATATTGGCGTATAGTCATCACTGCTGTCCTTTACTCACAAAAAAGCAACTCCTCATTCCCACTCCCCCCAGCTCCTGGGAACTTCCATCCTACTTCCTGTGTCTATGAACTTGATTATTCTAGGTCCTTCCTATAAGTGGAGCCATACCATCTTTGTCCTTCTGTGCCTGACTTATTTCACTTAGCTTCATATCTTCAAGTTTCATCCTTATCATGCAGGTATCAGAATTTCATTCTTTTTCAAGGCTAAATAACATTCCATCATATCCATCCCAGTACTTCTTTGCATGACATTTTAAGCCTCCAAATCCTTGCCTGATTTCTATTTTTCTCCCCCTAACTTATTTCTTATTACATAGTCTGCTGGCTCTAGGGCAGAGAAGATCTTTTAGGAGTTCCTTGTCTATTCCCCAGGTATTTCAAACCTTTCCACTTTTGCTCATGCTGATCCTGGCACACCCTTGACCCTGCTTTTTCTCACCTAAATTCTGGTTGTTCTATTAGCTTCACTCAATGCTTGCTCCACCATAAAGATCCATAGGAATACAGATCAAAAGATCCCTTAGGGCAACCAGTTAGCTCAGTTGGTTAGACATCCAACTCTTTATGTCTGCTCAGGTCATGATCTCATGGCTCGTGAGATGGAGCCCCTCATTGGGCTGTGCTGACAGTGTGGACCTGCTTGGGATTCTCTCTTTCTCTCTCTCTGCCTCTCCCTTGCTCATACACACACTCTCTTTCAAAGTAAACAAGTAAACATTTTTTAAAAAGAGAGATCCCTTAAGCAGCCAGTATGTTCAGGACACCCTTCAATTACTGTCAGACCAACTATAAACTGTGTGCTTTCACACCAACAAATGGAAACTCAAGTCCTGTCTTCCCTAAAGCAAGACAGTACAGAATACATTTGTCAATTCTTTGACAATTCCTGTTTCCATTAAAATTAAAAAATAGAAACATTTTTTATTTCTGCCTAGGGAAAAAAATAATATGGCTAATGTGTACTGAGTACACATATACAATAAAGTATATTGCATGTATGATCTCAGTTTAAAATGTAGTCTGTATGGCCTTTTGGGGCAGTGGACTATTTCTAATGTAACCATTTGAACTAAAGACAAACATCACATTTGTTCAAAGAGCAGTACAAATATCCTTTCCTTGATTTTCCTTCTCAGTTATAAATAAAAAGTATATTAGTTGGCATAAACAACCTGGCAGAAAAAAGAAAAAAAAAAAAAGGAAGACACAACTAAACTTCTATTCATTAAACTGCTTACTAAAAATTCTGACTGGATATTTCTCTTTAAGATTTGCAATGGCTTAGATTTTATATATCTTTTTTGTAGTTAAATTAGTAATAACAGCATTAAAATCTTAAGAAATGTATAGTACTATATTTAATTATCTTCTCCCATAATTACCCTGATTAAACACAGCATAAGAGACCATAAAGATAGATAAAACATTATGGCTACAAAACTTTCCTTTAATGTTCATAAAATGACTATTAAGCCCTAGGTGACTAAATTAATATCACCCATACAATTTTATGGGATTTCCATCCACATCCAACAGTACCATTTGCCATGATGGCAGATTTTTTTTTCACAGTGACACTGAAACTTGAACTACTACTTTTCAAAAAAAGAATGGGAACACAGGGGGCTGGCTGAGTCTGCTTTGCCAAAAGAAGTTTCTCTTTGACCAATGTTTCAAGCTAATATCAGCTGTAGACACTTAAACCCAATGACTACCCTCACTACCCCCTGACCCCCAGCAGGAAAGCAAAGACTAATGTCTGTTTGGTGCATTATCCATTTCTTCATTTTCTTCTAAACATTATCTCCAGGGATTTGAGTTTCTACTGACAGAACAGATGATGATCAAGGCAGCAGATTAACATTTCCCATCTGAAGAATGACCCTCCAAAACATCCAAATACTTTCATACTGAGTGACCCATGCTATTATAAAGATGAAAGAACATGACAGAATCCCAAGAAAAATTCATTCTAAAAGCTAATCATGTGGGGAGAAAAAGAAACTATTTGAAAGCTTTTCAAATATAAAGAATAGCTCCCCAGGATTATAATTTAGCAATTAAAAAATTATATATACATATACACATAGAATCAGCTAGCAGAACCAAAATAAACCTACCAATCTAAATGCATTATCGCCACTAAAAATCTGCACAAAATTTCCATCATTGCTTGTAAAATGAAAATGTCTTTTAATACGAAGTCATCCTTTTATTAGATCAAAACGAATATTTTAAGAACCTGTTGTGTGTTGTACACCTGAAACTCATATGACACTATATGTTAACTATACTGGAATTATGAGAGGGAAAAAAAAAAAAGAACCTATAGTAAACCAGCTAAGTCCTAGATGTGGTAGATAAAACAATAAAATCAACACAGTCTGTGACTTCATGGAGCTTACAGTCTAGTGGAAGAGGCAATAAAGATCTTGTGGTTCATGGGTTCGAGCCCCACATCGGGCTCTGTGCTGACAGCCAGCTCAGAGCCTGGAGCCTGTTTCAGATTCTGTGTCTCCCTCTCTCTCTGACCCTCCCCTGCTTGCACTGTTTCTCTCTCTCTCTCTCTCTCTCAGAAATAAATAAAACATTAAAAAAATTAAAAAAAAAAACCAAATGAACCCTGATAAATGTTTTGAAATAAAAGCTAAGAATACGTGAGGAAAGCTAACTGCAGAATTTAGTTTAGGTTGGATTTAGGACAGAGATCAGCAAGGGTTGTCTGAGAAGGCAAAACTGAAGACATGAGGGATATATGGAAAGTAATGTGCAGAAGTATCAAAGAAAGCATATTCTAAGTAAAGGGGACATGCGATTAAAGGCCCTAGTGTGAGAAGGAGCTTAGCACAGTTGAGGCACTGGCAGTATGTACATTCCAAACAAGCAGGGTTCCGATCGGCTTCATTTACCACCTGCTCATAGTGTCTTGCTCATAGAAATGTCTTGCTCACAGAGGTTGCTCACTAAATACCCATTAAATGATTGCTGAGTGAGTAGATGTAGCCAGTGTAGCTGGAGTTTAGTGAAAAATAAGAAAATAGCCTAAAATGAATCTGTTCACTCACACAGAAGCCACATCATGGAGGGCCCTGTGACCATGTTGAAGATAGCACTAGTATCTCACCACAACACCCAACACACCCACCAATTTGCTTCCTCTTTGACTGACTAACCCCACAGACTTCCTACGTCTTGTATCTTTGTTAAAAGATTCTCAAAGGCAGAGGCCATTTCTTTCTCATTTTTATGGCCTCTGTGCCTTTCACATGCAAGGAATAAAAAGGCACTTGAGAACTTATTGACTGAATTTCCATTTATTGAGTCCTTAGTATGGGCCAGGTAGTGTTCTAAGCACTTGGTATGCATTGATTCACTCAAGTTTCAAAAAAAAAAACATCTGCAATAAGTGTGTGTGTGTGTGTGCACGCGCGCGTGCGCGTACACATCCACATGTGTGTGTAAGAAAGAGAGGAAGCACAATTTTCATTATTTTTGTTTCCAATTACACATGAGAAAGTGAAGGCCTACAGATATCAAAGCCCTTGCCCAAGATCCTGTTGCTAACGATTACCAAATCTTTTACCCCTGGTATCTGTTCTTTTATTACAGTATGCTGCCTCTTTCAACTCAAATATAAAGGTAAGAACCCCACAGATTTCTCTTTTACACAGAAATATATAAAATGGCTACCATATGATATATATGTAAGTCTTTCCTCTATTATACTACCAAGACTTAAATTCATGTTGGAAAGTGTGTTTTCTTCATGAGGGTATGGTAAAATTAAAGAGGATTGTGCTTTAAAGAAGATAGGCAATTCATCAAAACAAAACTACTTTCTTTTCATTAAACTACATTTGGGGACAATACAAAAACTTTACTGAGTCTCACATTGAGCCTTTGATGTCTTCAGATTCCATCATGGTCATCCAAACCCAGTGTGGTCCAATGGAATGCTTTGTTTTGCTGCTAGGGTAAGTAAGCCTCTGACTTCCTGAGGATAATTTTGTGGTAGATCTGTGACGTTCTCCTAAAAACCAATGAGCCCTCCCATACTGGTAACAAAAACTGGTCTAGAAAGTAGAAATCTGACCCACTGTGACATTCTCATTTTCTGATGTGCTCAATGAGCTACAAACTGAGCTCTGAAGGTCAGTTGTCTTGTGGGATTTATTTGGAGGGAGGGGGCTGGAGACCCAGAATAGAAAGTTTCAAAATAGCAAAAACCACTACTAAAGCACTCTGCTCATACACTCTCTTGGTTCAAGCCAAACCCTTACTCACAGATGCATTACCCTGGATACATATTTCCCAAGCTAGCCTCAATGATATGGCAGTAAATACAAAAAAAGTGATCCAAATCTAAAATTCATTTACTTTATGGACTCAAGGTAATAGCTTGTATGCATATCCCAATAGTTAGGGCTGAGTGTAGAGATTTGGTATGTGCATTACTTTTAGGAAAATTCTTTAGTTAGTATATTCTAAACAAGCAAAGCTGCTCTGAAATTTGCCCTGTATCTGAAAAAAAAGAAAGAAGGAAAAACAATTTAATGTGCCAAATGATACACCAATGTCAGGTTAAATTAAGTACAAGGATACCTACTCTTAAGGTGTAAAAAAAAAAAGGGAAAAAAGGGGACATAATAGCAGTTATCCAAATCACCAATCCCTTCATGAGAGGGCATAAGATAATAGCTCACACCCATTGAACACTGACTGCGTGCTAGAAGACATAGTTAACCTTCATATCAACCCTACACACAAGTCATATTATCATCCCATTTTATAGATGAGGAAACCAAAACAAGGAAGTTAGGCAATTTGCTAAAGTCCCACAGCTAATACTCATGAACCCAGGAACTCTGGCTTCAGGGTCTTTGTCACTAACGAGAATACAGCTTTGCATTCATTAGTTACGAGGAGAACATTGAGAAAGGACAACAAGAACTAATGTAGGGAAAGAAGAGGTCAGGTGGGATCTGGTGCTAACATACCTGGAAAGTCAGATGCTGAAATTTAGGTTAGAGGAAAAAGAGATTAGAAAACAACAGTCGTGGTAGGCTGAAAGGCAGAGTACCCTGACTATGGATGGTTGGCGTGGCGTATTTATTAAAAAACCATTATGGGGCGCCTGTGTGTCTCAATCGGTTAAGCATCTGACTTCGGCTCAGGTCATGACCTCATGGTTTGTGAGTTCGAGCCCCGCGTCAGGCTCTGCACTGATAGCTCAGGGCATGAAGCCTGCTTCAGATTCTGTGTCTCCCTCTCTCTCTCTCTCTGTCCCTCCCCAACTTGTGTCCTGTCTCTCAAAAACAAAGAAACATTTAAAAAATGATAAACATTACAGTGCACACTAAAAAACTCAATACATTAAAAGAAAATAGTTCACAAAATTAAACCCTGATATAACCCAAAACCCTTTCCATAAAGACACGACCCATTGTAAGAAGTATTTACTCTTAAGTATTTAAAATCATTTTATGTTACAAGTTCAGCTAAAGGAGATAAAAACTTTCATGGTACAGAAAATATACAGCATCTGGATTTGGGACATAGTGTACTCTGAGACTATTTTCTAACCCAAAAATCACAGGTTTTTTTTAAAAATATGGTCTTCTTAAAAAAGGCCTCCCGTAGTCAACAAAGAAGAGAGGTTTTCACTTTTTTTTTTATTTCAGCAAGAATTTTATTCTATCCTGTGCAGCAGTTTCTATGAAAAGTTGCAGAGCTGGGTACTATGTTTGTTGGGCTCTAGGGTTGCAGCTAAAGACTCGAAAGGGAGTTATAAACCTGATGGGTGTAAATCAAGGAGGCCCCACAGGCTTGAATTTTGGGTCCATTCTGTTGCCATTCCAGCTGCCAAATGCAGCACGCCAGGACATTACCAATACAGAGCCACCAGAGAGTGGGGGGCAAGAGGCCAGGAGAAGCCTGGGGTATTAAGAACATGAGGGATGGAAGCTGACCAAGAGGCAGAGATGAGTCTGAAAAGCAAGTTGCTTTTCAGCACAAACATCAATCCCACGGAACAGGCAGTGATATCAGGTACTGGCCCCTGCCAGAAGCTAGGTGAGGGGGCAGTTAGGACACAAATGGGCAACACAAGTAGGCAGTACTCTAGCAGTTAACAGAAGAGAAGATTCTAGAAGCATGAAGCTCAGTCCAGCTCTAGGGAAGGGAATTTGAAAGGGCAAATTGACCTAGCTATTGGACCTAACTAATGGACCACTATTCTGAGGGTGAGGGTACTCAGAAGGAGCCCCGTTCATCCACTCCTCAAGATCTCAGAGGTGAGGTCGAGCCAGACTCAGAGCTCTACCTAGATCCAGCATCAAGGCCTGACCAAGATCTGAGGACTTAATTCTCAAGCCACCGAAAGTGCTCAGGCGCTTTAGGCTGACAAACCCATGAGCAGAAAAACCAACATCCGCCTGCCTGTCCCAAACCCGGACATGTACCCAGGTGACCTCTGAGTTTCTTCCCCACCTGGGAAGCACAGGACTATTTGTTTACAAAAACCCATTTGTCTTTTTAAACAGCCCTCTCTCTCCTTCCAGAAGTGAGATAAGACTTCCTTCTCAGAAGCAGATAGGACTTTTTGTGCTTCTTTCCCACTCTCCTGGAACTTAATGCTGTGGAGTGAGTGCTTTAAAACCAGCCATTAAACAAATCCTGTCTGGAGGCCTTGGTCAGCGTTACCACTGAATTTAAAGAAGCCCATCTTGCTAGGTGGGCTGGGGTTCCTTAGCTAACAGTCAGTGTTCTCCTTGGAGAACATGTAAGGACTGTTTAAGGGCTGCGAGAGGAATTTGGGATTTCAGCGGCATGTTGCACTCATCTAATCCAACTGGCATTGCCAGCAATCGAACCAAACTCTGGTTTAATGCAGTAAGACCTGCAAAGCCAGTCCCAAGTGACCCTTGAAAATAATCAATCATTTTTTTTTTTCAAATCCTCCTTCATCTTAAATACCAACCTGATTCCTTTGCTAACAAACTAGGTGCTTATTCTGCAACCCACAAAGCACTGCTGATTAGTAATCAGGGAAGCCAAGTACACAGAAGGGAAGTTGAGCACAGATTGAGGGATGAGCCAATTTGTCTGTCCTTCCTCCTACCCACTGCCCTCAACGTGGGTTTTGGAAAAAAAAAAAGTCAGAGACACCGTCCTCCATTTTCATCAATATTTTATCAACTGAAGAAACATTAAGGAGAGATGGCAAGTGGTTCTACATTCTTGTTTTCTGTTGCAGAAGGCTTGGCCGCCACACTTTTGATTTCTTGACTCCCAAGGCTTGCTAAGGACTTTCAAGAGTGGGGCAGAAGATAGAAAGAACAAATTCTTTAGAGATCCAGAACCTTACTATGTCACTTAGTACTTCGGTGAACTTGGGAAAGTCACTGAACCTCTCAGAACCAGTTCCTCATGTGTAAGATATGATGATATTTACCCCAGAGGTTGTCATAATGTTAAGTAAGATCATGATTATCCCTGGAACATAGGGATGCTTCATCAGTTCCCACCCAAGTCATCTGACATTCTAGCAATCCAGGACCATAGGCTGAATTCTTAAAAACACTAGAGCCAGAGCTTTTTCTTTTCACGGGAAATGATTCAGTCCTACCTGACTGCACGGTACACTCTGGGTTCAAAAACCACTTTGTCATTAGAAAAACTCTAGACAGGAGAAGCTGAACTGTATCAGTTAGCTCTTGCTGCTACAACAAATTTCTTCAAACTCCGTGGTTGAAGGCAATGCCAATGTAATGTCTCACAGTTCTGTCAGTCAGGACTCTGACACGGTCTCACAGGGCTAAACCAAGGCCCTGGCAGCGCTCACTTGTTTTCTGGAGGCTCTAGAGGAAGGCCGTTTCCTCACTCCTTAAGGCAGCTGGCACATAGTTCCTTGCCCACAGGTCCTATAACCAGAGTCGGCAACCGGGCATCAACTCCCCTCATGCTGCCATTTCTTTCACACCACAGTCAGGGAAAGCCCTCTGATTCTAAAGACTTGTGATTACACTGGTACACTCGGAAAGTCCAAGAGAATCTCTCCACCTCAAGACCTGTAACTGTAATCCTACCTGAAAATTTCCTTTTGCCATGTCAGGTAGAAATCCTGGTCCCCAGGGGATTAGAACTTAGACATCCTCGGGGGACGAAAGCATTATTTTGTCTACCACACGAGAGTACTTGTTGAACAGTAACAATTCATTAAAATGTGCAACAATTTACACCGAGGATGCTGGGACCTGGACAAATGGAAAGTTAGTTGTAGGTTTATTTCCACCATTTAGTTTTCTTTTATTAACTAAAATTAAATTTTTACCCAGGTAGCTTGAAAACAACGGTGACGTATCATTTAAGCCTGCCCCTGTGTTGTTGGCTTCAGTTGGACTCAGCTATTTAAACCAAGATGGGAAAAGTGTAGAGAAATCTGTGCCCAGCAAAGGGAAGCCAGCAAATGTTTTCGTCTCTCAGAGTCAGCCTCCATCAGAAAGCTGAAGTGACTTACCAATGCTACACTTGTCACGACCTCTTCTCTGCTCCTATTTTACAAACAGAAACAACTCACTCTTACAATTCATGACTGATAGCATAGGAAACAGGAGCCAAACAGATTTTAAAAGACTTGTCCATCATCCTTTCTATAGCTTATGAGGCATGGCCAAGCCTCTGCCTTATTAGGCGGGTAACATTCTAAGTAAATTTCTAACCAAGCAAAATAGGCACCAAGGTAAGAAGAGTCAAGTGAGAAGAAAAATCCAACACAACAGACCCCAAGCCTCTTACTGCCTAAAAGAGGAGCTGCCTGCCACTCATACCTTCACCTATGGCGAGATGCCCCTTCAATCCATGCCCTCTCTCCTTCTCTAAATTGGATTTATAATCTCCAGCCCCTTATACAGAATCCCAGGTACAGGTCAATGGCTGTCACTGTGAAAAACAAGAAAAAAGAAAAGCTTACCACTTCCTAATGCTTTTTAGCCCCAAGGCACAATGGTAACCTTTCCATATTTTTTTTTCAACAAAAGCCTCAAATGAAATGATGTTAATTTATCTGAGCTTATTGGCTGGGAAAGAGCAAAGGGCCAGCACACACCTTCACAAACTAGCTGAGGACCATTTGAGGAGCATGGGTGGGGTGGGGAAGGAGTGATATTCCTATTGTTATGTTAAAATCCTATTTATATTTCAGTCACCAACTTAAAATAGGCCAGCTGAAGCCAGGCCTCCGAAACTTATTGTAATCCTCACTACTATCTCTGTAAGATAATGAGTTTCTCAAGCATGTGTGAATTGTACTGAGGAAGCTACAGGGAGTCCCTCTCAGTCAATATTTTCATAGAAAGTCACTTCACAGGAAGGCCCAGGGTATGACCTAAGCTAATAAATGATTATCCTTCGCTACTAAAATCAGGACCCTAATTAACTTGCTAATTGTTGGTCTCTGTTCACGGACATTAACCTGAGTTATCCCACCATATACACCTGTAAGTAAATTACAAGCTCTATACTCAAGATGAACCTTCTGTCCAAGTGGATAAATGTGACTTCAATGTGTCAGCCACACATAATTCTTTTAAGTGACCAAGTGTACAAGATTCTATTATGGGCACTTCTCCAAGCAAATTAAATGGACACAAACTCCCTCTAATAATTTATTTCCTCAGTGGAGTCTGTGGGCATTACTCTTTGAAAGGCACAGTCTCCTTGTTCATACATTTCTCTGTTGTAACAATAATAGCTACTCTTGCCGACTTTCCAGAGGCCAGCAGTGTGAGCTAAACATTGTATGCTCCTTATCTACCCTATCTACCTTGTTCCCCACTAGGACCTGGGAAATATATGTTACTTTTATGCCCATTTTATAGAGGAAGAAATGAAGTTCAGAGGGTTCAAGTAATTTGTCTTAGAAAGTACTGTTGGGGCACCTGGGTGGCTCAGTCGGTTAAGCATCCTACTTCAGCTCAGCTCATGATCTCACAGATTGTGAGTTCAAACCCCACATTGGGCTTTGGGCTGACAGCTCAGAGCCTGGAGCCTGCTTCAGAGTCTGTGTGTCCCTCTCTCTCTGGTTCTTCCCTGCTCATACTCTGTCTCTCTCTCCTTCAAAAATAAATAGACATTTAAAAAAAGAAAGAAAGAAAATACTGTTAATGACCACTCATATCCCCTCTACAATGGACTGAATATTTGTATCTCCCCCCAGAATGCACATGTTGAAAACCTAACCTCCAAGGTGATAGTATTAGGAGGTGGAGTCTTTTGGAGATGATTAGGTCATGAGATTGGAGCCCACACGAATGGGATTAGTATCTTTATAAATGGGAGCCCAGAGAGCTCTCTCTGCCTCTTTCAGCCATGACAGGATATAAGGAGAAGTTTGAAGCCAAAAGCTCACCAGAGCCTGACCATCCTGGCTTCCAGCTTCCAGAACTGTGAGAAATAAGTATCTGTTGTTTATAAGCCACCTAGTCTCTGATAGTTTTGTTAGAGCAGCCCAAGCTGACCAGGAAACCCTCTGTGACCGCTGGTAAGTATACTTAGTTCTTCATACAAGCCCAGGCTGTTTGCCTGAGGGCTATCTCTGCTCACAGTGCCCCTGGACCCATGGAGTAGTACAGCATGGAAGTGCCAAGATCCTGATGTCCTCTGTCCCAGGAGCAGTCCTCAAATAATGGTGGATAATACTTGAGCTTCCTCTCTCCTTGAGGAGGACAAGGCTAAGGCAGGTCTACATGGTCATCCAGAGGTCCCAGCAGACCTGGATTCCAGGTGTATATGGTCATCGGGAGCTCTCAGCAGACCTCTAGTTGCCCACAGCAGTCACCTGCTCATTAACACACCTTGTGCTGACTTCCACACCCTCTTCCTCAAGATCACCAGGAGCATCCAAATAAATCTGCGCCCAAATAAGTAACTTCAGCTCAACTCTAAGACTCAAACTCAGCTTCCCGAGAGGCCAGCCTACAACATTTGCCTCGGGCGGCATCACCAACAAATGGCGCAGCTGAAAGCAAACCCAGGCTGGCTGATGCCAAAGTCCATACTCTTTCTCCCTAGATTATATTGCTTTCTCTCCATGCGCTGCCTGGCGTCTTTATCAAAAATGCACGTTCCCATATCTGGCATCATATTTAATCAATGCATTCGAGTAATGAATTAGAATTAGACTTTTCCATATTTTTGTTATATTATTTCCTGCCCATGTTACTTCTAACAGCTCTATTTGCTTAAATGCTCTGGTTAGAGGCTATAAAAGGCATGATCTCTGACCTTCCTTCTGATGCAACCACTTCGTTGCTACATCTCTGACATACGGCCATCCTGCCTATCGTTTGAGCTATCTCTAAAGATGGTTGAGTCCTTCCTGCTAGTAGAAAGCTAACATTTGTGAGTATTAATGGTATATCAGGCAATGTTCCAGGGCCATCAAACATATTATCTCAGTAATCCTCATAATAGCCCTTTTGAGCAGGTGTTATTATCTCCATTTCACAGATGAGTAAACTGAGGCTGGTAACCTTCTCAAAGTCATGCAATTAATATGTTGCAGAGTCAGAATGAGAATTTACATCTCTCTGACCCCAAAGTCCATGCTCTTTTCATGTAGCAAATAGTGCTTACATGTGCCAGGTACTGTTCCAATATCTTAAAATACTAATTTATTCCATCTTTAAAATAACCCTATAAAATAGGTACTATTGCTGCCCTCATTGTATAGATGTGATCATTGAGGCTCAGATAGCTTAAATAACTTGCCAAGGTCACACAGTTAATGGCAGAGGCCAGATTCAAACAAACCCAGGCACTCTGGCTTCTAGTTTTTAACACTGCTTGTTGCTAACTCTCTTAACTATAATACTCTGTACTGACACAAATCAGTCCATTTAAGTGTCCTCAGTGTCACTTCTGTCCATTGCCCTTGGTTTTGCCTTCCAAAATGCAACACTAGTCTCCTCTCCCTTCCCTTAATAAAATTATGAATGCTCAAAGAATGCGATCTTGTCTTTTCTCACCTGGTCTCCCTTCTCCAACAATGATTGACTTGGAAATCCTTTGCCAAATCATCCAGGCCCTGTGGAAATGGTCCACCCCAGCGGAGAGTCCTCCTCAGGGCTGAGGCCCTCCAGGTGTGGCATTACCATTGCACCTCACAATATGAAGACAGCTTCCCATGCACCAGTGCAAGACTTGGATTAGTGACACCTGTGGGCTGGGTCCCACGGAGAGGCTCAGCAAAGAGAAGATGCTCTCTTCGGTTCCACCTCCATTTTCACACACATGTCCTTCTTCCATACCAGGCAGACAGCATGGAAGAGCAAGGGCAGCTGCCAATGTGCTGTGCCTGCTACAAACAGGCCACCACTCTCCTTTCTATTGGTATTATCTCTCCATTGATGTTGTGCGTTTATCTGTAGTTTAAAAACAGAGAAATGTTGGAACACCTGGGTGGCTCAGTCAGTTAAGCTTCCAACTTCAGCTCAGATCATGATCTCACATTTTGGGAGTTCAAGCCCAATGCCAGGCTCTGTGCTGACAGTTCAAAGCCTGGAGCCTGTTTCAGATTCTCTCTCCCTCTCTCTCTGCCCCTCCCCATCTTGTGCACACATGCACACGTGTGTTCTCTCTCTCTCTCTCTCTCTCTCTCAAAAATAAGTAAACATTAGGGGTGCCTGGGTGGCTCAGTCGGTTAAGCGTCTGGCTTCAGCTCAGGTCATGATCTCATGGCTCATGGGTTCGAGCCCCACATTGGGCTCTGTGCTGGTTGTCAGCTCAGAGCCTGGAGCCTGTTTCAGATTCTGTGTCTCCCTCTCTCTCTGACCCTGTTCGCGCTGTCTCTCTCTCTCTCTCTCTCAGAAACAAATAAAATATTTTTTAAAAAAAGAAAGGAAAAAATAAGTAAACATTAAAAAAATTTTTTTAATAAAAAATAAAAATGGGGGCACCTGGATGGCTCAGTCAGTTAAGCATCTGGCTTCAGCTCAGGTCATGATCTTGTGGTTTGTGGGTTCCAGCCCCACAACAGGCTCTGTGCTAACAGCTCAGAGCCTAGAGCCTGCTTCAGATTCTGTCTCCATCTCTCTCTGCCTCTTCTCCGCTCATGCTCTGCCTCTCTCTCTCAAAAATAAACAAACATTAAAAATTAAAAAAAAAAAAGATAAAAATAAATTTAAAAAAACAACAACAGAGAAATGTTGGGGCACCTTCCTGGCTCAGTTGAAAGAACATGTGACTCTTAATCTTGGGGTCATGAGTCGAGCTCCATGTTGGATATAGAGATTACAAAAACCAAACCCAGAAGAATGCCACTGTTCATTTATTTAGCAAACATTTATGGAGAGCCTCTCTGTGTCAGGGCAGTGCGGGGAGCTGGGAATATAATAATGGTTGATGCTCTCCAGGAGCTCAGGGCTTGTAAGAAAGACAGGCACAACCAAATAAGCACCCTCACCATCTCCTGACCTCTCAACACTGGAGCGTCCCAGACTCAGTCCTATACTTCATCTCCAGAACATACGCTCTTCTTCAGAGAGCCCTTCAGGTCCTGTAGCTTGAAGAACTACCTCTATACAGATGCTGCCCCACTTTGTACCTGCAGCCCAGATCTGCCCTAACTCAATGCCCCTGTGTCCCACTGCTCACTCACCATCTCTCCCTGGATGTCAAATAGCATCTTAAATCTAACCTGACTACAACCAAATTCCTGACCCACTGTGGCAGGTTGAATTTTGTCCCCCCAAATTAGGCTAAAGTCCTAACTCCCAGTTCAAGTGCACGTGATCACTAGGGTGGCCCCAATCCAATGACTTCCGTCCTTATGATAAGAAGGAAACTAGGCATGGACAGAGTGCCATAACTAGACAGCAGAGCCTGGAGTGACATGTCTGGAAGCCAAGGACTGCAACCACTAGAAGCCAGAAGAAGCTAAAAAGGATCTCTTGCTAGAGTCTTCAGAGAATGATGGCTTTGCTGCCACTTGATTTTTAAACTTTAAGCCCCTAGAATTATGAGCCAATACATTCCTATTGTTTTAAGGCATCTCGTTTTGTTACCATAGCCCTAAGAAATTTTTTAGGGGATGTGTTCATTTCTTACGGTTTTTAGGGGGTGCGTTCAACCCATACCTCCCATCTGAATGGAAGGCAAATCTAGTCTCCCCATTGATGGGACCAGTTCTCCACTTTTTCACTCTTACAGCTCACATTTTATCCAGCAGGAAAGGTCACCAGTTCAACATTCAAGCACACTCTGAATGTGACAACTTCTCACCCACCACCTGTGCAGCTACGACTCATTCAAACTACCGTCAACTCTCCCCTGGACTGAAGCCAGACCCTCCTCCCTGGCCTCCCTGCTGCCACAGACCGTTCTCCACACAACTGCTGAAATGTCTTCTCAAAAACATAGATCGGATTATTGCACTCCCTGCTCAACCAGCCTATGAGCCAGAATAAAAACCAAACTCCATGCCATAGCTTAGAAGCCCTTCCTGTGTGGCTCTGACCGCCCTCTCTGAACTCAGCCCTGGCCTCCGTCCACCCTGCGCTCAGCTCTAGCCATGCTGACCTCCCATCCGATCAGTCTGTCTGAACAGCACTCCTCCCTCACTCTCTGTCCCTCATACTGTTTATCTGTCCTCTCAGCAGCTCACTACCATCATTGCTCAGCATATTACATACGTGCTTGCCTATGGTCTCTCTCCCTCCCTGGAATAGGAGCTTCCTGAGAACAGGGGTGAGCTGCTTCCGTGCCACTATCTGCGAGGCAAACTGTACTAGAACAGGATCCAGATCATCAAAGACCTTCAGGACATCTGTTGAAGCTCAGAGGCACTGGAGAGCATATACAGAGCAGCTGTGGTGTTGGATGGGCACTCCCTGATTCTATCTTAGAACTCAGTTTTTCTTTTCATCTCTAAAAGGGGAATAATAATAGCATCTATCCCCTGGGACAATGCAATGCTTATATATAGCATAGGCTATAATGTAGTTTAAATCAGCTATGAATATGTACATTTACACCACATAGAGCTTAAATACAGATAAGGAGCGTCTAGTATGCAGTGTCTCGTGCGTGATAGGAATCCAGAAAAAATGGAAAGCCTTCACAAAGGAGGGGTCCCTTGAACTAGCTTTTGGCAGATGAGGAGGGAACCACAGGCAAATGAGAGCAGGTGACGAGGCGGGCGCTTGCAAGAGGTATACGAGGCAACCACTTGGTAGTGGTTGGTGTGGCTAGAACACAGACGAATGTGGTGGCTGCAGAGGGGTAGGGAAGAGGAGTCAGGGACAGCCGAAGACAGGCAAGAGACGTAGCAGAGGTCGGATCCCAAAAGGTTTCCCAGGGGATAGAAAAATAGGATCTGATTTAAATGGCAAATGGGAAAACAGAACACATGAAATACATCAGGGATTCACTGAGAACCTGAAACTCCCCAGTTTGCCTCTGAGAACTGAACTGCTAAGCTCCTATAGCAATATAGCCAGTGCAGCCAGAAATGGAGACTTTTCTTTTCACAACCAGTATCAGCAAAAATTTCACGAACTTTCCCCAAAGGAGATTCATTCATTCTCTGCGTGTGTGTGTGTGTGTGTGTGTGTGTGTGTGTGTGTTACTGTCTGTCTCTCTATCTCTGTCCCTCTCCCTCTCCCAATATCTTTTTTATACATAGGCTGTATATGTAACAACCTGAGTTTGAACATCGACTTTTGAAATGCCTCTATTTTAGCTTTTTAGCTTACAAATATCAAAGAGATAAATCTAGAGTTATTTTTTAAAAAGCAAGACACCAGGTGAAAGAGAGAAATGTACACTCAGGACATCAGTACAAAGAAAGAAACAACATGAAAATGTCCACGTTCTGCTGGTGAGCAAGCAAAGACTGCAAGATCAGCTAAAGAAATCGCTTTCTGGCATCTAGAAAGTCCAGAAGGCAGCACAGGGAAAGGGGCAGGCATCAGGCACGAAGATCATAAAGCACGTTCCTTTCCTGAGACCACGCTGTCCCCTCAAATACAAATGCATTGTCCAGAAAGGCTTCCCATAGGGGGAATAAAGACAGAAAGACAAACTGGACTTCAGTCCAACCCTGACCTTCTGAGGGAGTTTTTCTGTCGTAATAAATAGCAGAACTGTAAGAAAAGCAATGCCAAGTCCTGCTCAAAACCTATATTCCTTCAGTGTTGCAATTTATCCAGGATCTGCTTCACATTCCGGTCCCTGGTGTCCTATTCTGAAGGGACTCCAGGCTGGGGTCCCTGCTCCCTAGCGCCTGCCCTTTCCGAAGCTCACCCACTGCAGATACAACATGTGACTACCTTCTTCTTTTTTGAATATATGTCTCCCACTCTCTCATTTCAGTGCCCCCAAAAGTAAGGTTCCTGATTCCTTTGCCAATTCCAACATTAAGTACAATTCCCGGACCTAGAGGGCAATCAGTAAAAGTCTGTTGAACAAGTGAATGAATGAATGAGTGAGTGAATAGATTTATTTGAGACATCAGAGATCTGCCTGTGAAATTATAGAAGTCAACTGACTTAAAGGGTTTGTTTGTTTGCTTTTGAAAGCAGAGTGCAGAGGAAGATAAAAGGATTAGGTCTTTCCTCCACAAATTAAAGGCCACAGCCAAGAAGTAGTCAATTATAAGCCACATTGCCCTAAAGGAAATAAGAGTATGTATGGGCCCATTCTCCTCACCTTTGCAAAAGGAACGAGATCCCTGCTTCTAACTTTCCAAGAAATGTCTAGGGGTCTTTTGCAGGTCTGTTCACCCAGGTACACCTACAGACTGACGTGGTCAGGCACCATGGGATCCCAGGACCCAGTAAAGCACTGCCACCTGCTTCCGCACTTGGATTTAAGTAGAACGATGCCACGTATATGATGACCCTCTTTTTCTGAGACAAAAAGAGGCATCTGAGAGCGCATACAGAGGCCCCTTTGAAATATCAAGCCTGCAAAACGAACAAAATCAAGATGTCCTAAGGTTCACTGAAAAAGAATCATTACAAGAACCTTATTCCAAAAGGTCCTAACAAGCATCAGGAATTTATAGTCAGACAAGCATCAAGTCTGGGTCCTAAGGTGCCTCTTCAACCTGATGTCTTCCAGGTTTCTCCAACACCAGATTCTTTGCAGGAAAATGTACCCAGAGAGGATACCTTTACATGTTTCCCTGTGACACTGTGACCTTCAGCGAACAATGAGAAAAGTCAGTCTCCTTCACGTACTCCCAGCTATGCCGCGGTTATATAACAGTGTGCCATTGAAAACCTGGGTTCACTTACCTCGGCCCCAGCCTTTTATGCAGAGCCCGGGCTCACGTATATGTTGAGACCTAACATGCATGTTGGTTCAGTATAAACATTTGGTGCCGGCTTGAAGTAATTGTATCACTAATTACCACTGAATTATAGTGGAAATCATATAGAAGTACTTATAACATTCAGGCTAGGAGAAGAAGGAGTCCGTGTGATTAATGTTATTAACATAGCATTCAGTTCAGTAATATAAAATAATGATCCGGTTATTATATTAAAGTGTTACTAAATATTCACTTAGCTCCAAAAAACACAGTGGTGTGAGGTTTCTTTGTCAGATTTGGAATTTAAACAAAGCTCTTTGTCAGATTTAAGCCTGGTATGGAGCCCTACAAACAGAGCCGGCCTACTAAATGAATGTTTACAAAGGCACAGAAAATACCCACAGAAGGAATCAGTTTATCATAAATAATACAAATATTTACTTGATTATTTAATGGGTGCCCAGCATGTCTGTCCTTAATGTAGCATTTGCTGACATCAGGAATACACCATATGTGCAAATAATTAATTCAAATTATGCTTTTCTTCCAGTGAGTTCTCTTATAAAGGAGCAAAATTAATGTGGAGGCATAGTCAGGAGCTGGGACTTGGCGGCCCTCTCTCCATGTCTGTCTTGATGGGTACCTAGTTTTTAATACTTCATCCTCATTGTCATTCCGCTGCCAAGAGCTGATGGCATTTGAAATGCTCCTACAGTGTTCCTTATGTAATCAGTAGGATGACTAACACAGCGATTAAAAACCTGACTTGGCTAAAGATTTTCTTATGAGAGTAGCTTTAGATGCCCAAGATCCCCGGAACAAGTCCACCTCTTTTAACAAACCGCCTCAACTGCAAAATAAACGGCTTGCAAATATCAACAGTGTATGATCCATCATTTCTAGCTTTCAGGAACGGAAAGAGAAGCAGGCCATTCCGATGAATGTAAAGTGTTTCCAGTTAAGGTGCTTGAGGCTTATTTATAACAGAGACATTCAAACTCACGGAGGGATTTCCTGTGGGCAATTACACCGTCCCTTTTCTCTATGAATTAATACATGGCAAACTTTGGTTTGCATGACATTTCAAATGGCAGACCCCTCAGCAGAAGTGATGTTCAGACACAAGGTGTTACATTTAAAGTTGCCAGCACTTTAAACCATATATTCATTCTCCTCATGTTCCTTCCAGGGAGGTTGCATCAAGTCTCCCAGCCTCTGCAAGAGGTTAAGATCTTGGGCTCCTCCACTGTCATGACCTCATGTTCTTACATTCATGTCTTTCTCTAATTGTTCAGGTTAGTAATGTTTGAGACTTTCTTCTCTCTAAGAATAATAAGAAAAGAAAAAAACCAAAGATGAATTGTAAACTTGCCTCCAGTAAGGAAACTGGTCTTTCTGGAAAGCAAACTATTCCACTCCTATTATGTAATTATGTGTGTTTGCGTATGTATATGTGTGTGTGTGTGTGTGTGTTAAAAAAGAGTATTTGTATATATCAATGTACATATGTATTACATGTGCATTATATGATTTCTATGTATTATAAATATATTATAAGTTTGCTATGAGGACTGAATTACATAATGCACATGAAATGACTAGCGCAATATCCAATATCTAATAAGCTCTCAGTCAATGCTAGGTATAATCATGATCTAGGTTATATCTAGAGCATTTGGCACAGTGCTTGAGATATGTCAGTATTCAACAATAACAGGTAGGTGAATTATTACCAATCCTCAAAATATGCCTGTGCATAACAGACGACTAAAGCCCAGAGAAATTACAGAGCTTGCCCAGGGTCACACTCATAACAAATGCTAAATCTAAGATTTGAACCAGATCTGTGTGAGTGGAAAATCCTGGCCTTTTTCACCACATTCTGCTGATTCTCAAAAACCTACAATACCAAGCTAATGCAGAAAGGGCATTGAATAATTGAAAACTTCATTGATTTATTTCAGATTTCAATGGGTCTTGTAAAGACAATAAGGCCTCGCACCAAAATAAAGAGGAATTCCAAATCACTTAAAAGTATCTTCACAAGATTTCTCCACATTCAACAGCTGACTGTGAAAAGTTAACATTCAAAATCATAAACTTACTCCCTGCCCAGTGACATTTTCTTCTCTTCTAATGAATCTGTATTTAAGAGGAAAATTCCCAAATTGAAACAGTGGCAATGATTGAGTAATTCATGGCTCAGTGCTATATTAGCAATTAATTAAATCTACCCAGAAATGCAGAGAAACCAGTCATCTGCCCTCTATTTATTTTATTTCATTTCATTTCCTATATCTTGTATATTCCCCAAAGCAATTCTTTGCAGTAATTTTACCTTCCATGCACAAATCTAATAATCCCTCTTGTTCTTAAGAATTGCGAGTGGAGCGGCATTGTTATTATATTGTTAAATGTACATCAGATAAATACCAGTTGCGTTGCGTTCTCCAAAATACCTTTTTCCCCCCAATCACTTACTATTTTTCATAAGTAAACATCGAGGACTTTATTAGCAATAGGCTTTTTTTTTATTTTTTGTAATGTATGCTTCAACGTTTCTTCTTATAAATTTTGTTGCTAATCACAGGATTTAGCCAGACTCCTATGCACATTCACGACTCTGTAATCTTAACAAGCTATACACAGATGATTGACAGATAATACTTGACAGGTTCAAAATTAGAGAATATACAGTGAAAATTTCAGAACAGCCAGATCACTTAGTATGCTACACTTTTCCAATTTTGGCTTCTCTCATAATCATCAACTTGGGAGGGAGAGGCAAGTAGGGAGAGAAAGGATCTGAACATTTCCTTACTCTCTGATCTCCCTGATGAAAACCTCTGGGCTTGAACCAGCCTGAGTCATTGGTCAGAAATCACCTAACCAAGGATTGAAATGCACACCATCAAAACTGTAAGTCGAAAACAGGGTTCTTTGGCATTTAAACCAAAACCCCAGCCTCTCCTTCCTCGAGCCAGCCAAAATAGTCTTTGCACATCTTTTATTCAGTTTCATTCATTGAAGAGAGTTATCGTTTATGTAGCATTATTCTTTAAATTTTTAATGAGAAAAGAAATCATGTCATGTTTATTGAAATGATTAGGCCAATTTTTATTGACTCGGTACAATTTATGTGAGAGCTGATATTTACCTGAAGACTTTCCATTCCGGAAAGGATTGATTGATGACTTTCAACTATATCTGACTCAACTACTGGTGATCTAGCTAAAAAAGGGAGTTTGGTTGGTGTTTTTACTGCCTTTATCTTCTATTTTAAGTCTCCTCACACCACGACCAACAACAAATGTTTTTCCCCTGTTTCAGAACTGGGTGACGTGCAACTCCTGCCAATTAAACTAGCAGCACTAAATGTTTCGGAAGTGCAAAGGCCATGCCTACCTAAACAGAAAAAAGACTTGACCCTGGTTCAAGGCAGTCTACTCTGCCCTCACCAAGACCTAATTCTTAGGCTATTTTCAGTCAACACCCCATTGTGATGAATTAGGAGCCAGCAAACCCTAACTTAGCACGCCCTTCTTCGAGGGCCTTCATGGGAGAATTCCACTGATACCGGGCATGGGTAGGACGTTTTGTTCTCTGAAATAAAAATAAGTGTTTTCCTCCTGTTCTGCTACCTTCCAACTCCAATCATGCTCACAAGATGACAACTGGGCTGGGATCCCATCCAGGAACATTTTCGGAGGGGAGAAATAAGTGCCTGAGGGATCGTTATTTGATGTGCACACTTGTGGAGAAACCACAAGGCTGTATGTTTTTAGCCTCCTGTTCTCTTCTGGTGTATATGTTCAAAATAGGTCATAATGGATAAAATTGTTGAAATGTGCCTTTAGTCCCTTGGAAAGCAATTGCTGTCAAGAGGAAGCATTTGGGTTAATGGTTGGTAATCGATGGTAGGAGCCCAAGGGTCAATAACCACTTTGTAGAAGGAAAAGTGGGTACCCAAAGAAGAAATGGGGGGTGGTCAGGAAAATCACAAGGACAGAGGACAACCCCAAATTTCCATCATCAGTGAAACATAAACCAACTAGCCATAATTAGTCACAAGAATCAAATTATTTAGTTCAGAATCAGGTTGAAAGAACAGACACAGAGAGAAAGGTTTTGATCCTCAACATCCATCTTAACCTAAAAATCACTTACTGAAGGGGCATCTGAGTGACTCAGTCGGTTAAGCATCCAACTTCAACTCAGGTCATGACCTTGCAGTTACTGAGTTGGAGACCCTCGTCAGGCTCTGTGCTGACAGCTCAGAGCCCGGAGCTGCTTCAGATTCTGTGTATGTGTGTGTGTGTCTCTCTCTCTCTGCCCCTCCCCAACTCATGCCCTCTCTCTCTCTCTCTCTCTGTCAAAAATAAATAAAAACACTTAAAAAAATTTTAAAGCACTTATTGAAAACCTTAAGTAGAGTAGAAATTTCCTAATTTCACTTAGGAAATTCTAAATGAAATGGGCTTGCAGAGGGTAAGTATGACAGGAATCTGGTCAGTGAGGCCACGCCTGACTCCAAACAACTCCAGGGGCTTCAATTATGAAAGAAAAGAGTAATTCCAGATTAAAGCAACAATAAGTAATTTAGAGCACACAGTGGAGAGATGTCAGGGGCATCTTAAAATGTCTAAAAAAAGTCTTCTCCTCTCTTGCTTCAAAATAGAACTTAATTTCTATAAACATTCCTATTGAGTAGACATGTATTAATATCTATACTGCCTTGATAAGAGTACTGCCATTTCTTTGCTGCCATAAGGGGAAAAAAAGGAAGCAAATCTGGCCACTTTCAGGCTCTTTTTGTGCTTGAAGAGGTAGGTGGTTCTTTGGAACAGCCCAGCATGACCAGAAACTCTAAAACGCTCCAATAACCAGGGACAATCACGGCAATCATAGTCCAGCCCTTCCAGGAGTGTGGCTAGGAATTTCAACCTTTTATTCAAGGGACACAAATATCTTTGCTCTCCAAAACACCATACTTGTGTACGCTCACCTATGGTCTCTACATGAAGAAGAGAGAAAGCAAAAGACATCAAAATCATATAAGGAAGGCTTGCTAAAAATACCTTCGCACAACTTGCCAAAATGACTGAGATATTTCTAATTCATTTTCAAGTCACAGAAACCCAAGCGCGTTGCTGTATGTTAAGATGTCAGATGTGAATCGTCTTAACCAGCTGGGTCAAATGTGAGCTGGGGCTGCGTTAAGAAAGGAGTTCTCAGCCAAATTTGCATAAAAATTGGAAGACTCCAACTCAGACTCCGCCATCTGTTAAAGGGGCAATTTTGAAGTACTGTACAATTTTAAGGTAGCAATCTTGAAATATAGCCATGGACGGGACAGTCGCAGAAGGTTAACAGATACTTTCAATAAGTGATAAAGATATTTTGTAGTCATGGTAACCTGCATGCAAATTTAGAACATTAAAAAAAAAAAATTCTCTCCCCTTTCTCCTGATACCAACTTCTAGTTTTCTTTTTTCTATATTCTTATCTAAAGCTGAGTAACTAAGATTCCAACAATAATGGAGCCTAATTTGAGGGTTTTCTCTTTTCAAGATGGAACTTAGTAATTTTAAAGCCAATCTTCTGACCAAGAGCTTTTAAAATACCAATATGTTACTCTATGCATTTGTCAATTTTTTTAATGTTTATTTATTTTTGAGAGAGAGAGAGACAGAGCACAAGCAGGGGAAGGGCAGAGAGAGAGAAGGAGACACAGAATCTGAAATAGGCTCTAGGCTCTGAGCTGCCAGCACAGAGTCCAACACAGGGCTTGAATTCGGGAACTGGGAATGGTGAGATCATGACCCGAGCCAAAGTCAGTCACTGACTGAGCCATCCAGGCCCCCATAACTCTAATATATTTGTATCGTATCATTTACACCACACAAAATGTGAAAAAGTACCTTTAAGTGTCCCGTTCCCAATACACTGTACAAGAAACTGATCAGTATTTTAATTAATTCAAGATTTACACTAAAGGGAGGTAGGTGAAATCTACAATGCAAAAGGCAGAGCTTGCCCTGGAACAGGAAGTAGACAGGGGCATATCCACCAGGAGATGCACAAGAAATAGAAGATGTCAGTTTTCGCAGGGCCTGTTAACTCTGTTTCTTTGGAACAGTTTTATCCTCTCCTTTGAAATGAGAAGACGCAAACTCTCCTGACAAGGGAATGGAGACAAGGCTTTATCCCTGGTCCTCACTCTGCAGGATCCTCAGCCCCTGCTGGCACCCCAGCTGGCTCTGACAAGTGCCATTTCAGAAAAGGTCTGGACTCAGGGCAAGCTGATTACATCTTCCCAAAGCCATTGAACTTTAAGATCTGCGTAAGGTGATACCAACATTGACAAAGAAAGAAAGCCGGAAGGGTGTGGTGAGAGCAAGGATGATCACTTCCTTCTGTTTGCATATTTCTGTTTTATAAATGCTGTAACTGAACATGCATATCGTTTTTACCTTTAGACAAAAAGTCATCAGGATTTTTTTTTTTTTTAAATTAAGCTAAAACCTAATAGCTTTCCACTCCATGTTCAAGCTCTAAGATCTGGGATGAAGGAAACGTTTTCCAGCTCTCAGTTCATTTTCACTGATAAGGGTCAGAAAGGGGAGGAATATTCTCAGTGACACAGAGGCTACAAGGAAACTAATTTGAATTAGAATAATAGCAATACGTTACATCCCGAATGTACTTTCCTGTCACTATCTCATTTGTCCTTATTATAATCCCATGAACTTGGGAAAGAGAAGTGGTACAATCCCCAAATCATCCATGAGAAGCTCAGGAGGGACAGAAAAGTGGCTCAGGGTCACACAGAGAAAGATATAAAACACGTCAAACTCATTCACTTTTTTAAAACATCATAACTGGTAACGCGCCATGCTTTTTTAACACCCTGCAAAGCTGTAGCTATAAATGCAGCAAGAAGAATTTTGGCATATTTGCTGTTGCATAATTATTCAAGAAGGCACAAGTGCCCCGTCAACACATTCAACTCAATCACAATGAAGAAAGACAGCCAAAACTTCCCCCGCCCACTCACCCACCAAATTCACAAGGACTTAGCGAGGCACCCATCATGTCCTTTGGCTCTATGTCACCCATTGTATCTGATGACTTCACCAGCAGAAAATGGATGATGTTAGGTGGGCAAGCTCAGCAGTAAGTACCACTGTGATCCCATCAGGGAGAAAGCCATGGCTTGGAGATAAAAAAACAAAAAACAAAAAACAAAAAACCTTTACTACCTCCCTTAGCCCACCATGGCTAGTTAGCGCCCCTTTAACAAAAGAAAAACAGGTTTCACGCTCATACCCTTAAGCAAGCCACAGTGTATAGCCACATCTATTAACTTTTTGGACTTCTTTTAACTTTTTTTAGATATCCTACTATTTATAGCAAGTGATACCTAAAATAACAAAATTTCTTCTATGAATAAATTTCTGGATGTAAAAAAAAACAAAACAAAAAAGGAGACAAATATATTACACTGAACTGTATGAAACCACAGGTGGTATTTTTTCTTAGATCAAAAATAGTCCAAAATGCCCATGTTCATGATCTGGCCCAATGGAAAGATACATGATAGATGGGTAGTGAACAACAGTACTAGTATACAGATATGACAAAACACATTGATACATTTATATAGAGACATATTTAGATATCATGCCCTCCACCCTCCTACACTGTTGGTGGGAATGTAAGCTGGTGCAACCCCTCTGGAAAACAATATGGAGGTTCCTCAAAAATTAACAATAGAACTCCCCTATGACCCAGCAGTAGCACTGCTAGGAACTTACCCAAGGGACACAGGAGGGCCGATGCATAGGGGGCACATGTACCCCAATGTTCAAAGCAGCACTCTCAACAATAGCCAAAACATGGAAAGAGCCTAAGTGCCCATCAACTGACAAATGGATCAAGAAGATGTGGGATATTTATACAATGGAATACTACATGGCAATGAGAAAGAATGAAATATGGCCATTTGTAGCAACATGGATGGAACTAGAGGGTGTTATGCTGAGCGAAATAAGTCAGGCAGAGAAGGACAATTACCATATGTTTGCACATATAAGTGGATTAAGAGGAAGTTAATGGAGGACCATGTGGGAGAAGAAGGGGAAAAATAGTTGGGGAGAGGGAGGGAGACAAACCATGAGAGACTCGTGAATGCTGAGAGCAAACTGAGGACTGATGGGAGTGGGGGAGAGGGGAAGGGAGGTGATGGGCATGGGGGAGGGCACTTGTGGGGATGAGCACTGGGTGTTATATGTAAACCAACTTGACAATAAACTATTTAAGAAAAAAAATATCATGCCTCCAAACTTATAGTAGATGAGCAACTTTCATTGGAGAAGCCTTGTTATTAGGACAGTCATAGTATCAAGTTAGAAACTCATTCTTCAATAGTGATACCCTTCCTCCTTGATGAGTTGACTCTTGATCCATTCTAAGGTATCCTGGCTTCGCTTAGATTGGCCTTCACTGTGGCTGAGTGCCAGCCACCAGGGAGAAGCATGGGCCCCAGTTCACTATGTAGATGGGCTGGATAGCAGAAGCAAGACCACAGGACCCCCACCCCCTCCCTCTCATCCCCTTCCTCTTGCCTTCTCTCACCTCCATTATGTAAATTATGCTAGACCACATATGACCTATAGAAACCGTCTTCAATCTGTCAGAAACAACTTCATCCTGCCTCCAAAACTGACACCTTTTCTTGTCTCTAGCATACTTCCTCCAGAAGAGTCAAGTTGCTTATAGACTATAAGGTTGAGTGCTCTGTCCCTAACCCCCACCCTACCTGCCCCAAAGGAGAGCTAACTGAGCACCTCTAGAAAAGCAACTCCAAAAGTCTGCTTGGAAAAGGAAAAGACAAGGGGGAAGAGGAGAGAACTGTTGAGGGGGTCTTCCTCATGGGAGATTATAACGTGGGTTTATTTTATTGTAAGATTGCCTGTCTTTGGACATTGGTTGATGCTGCTTGTGGAACAAACACCTAACTTAGATACAGCTCTCTCTTGGCCTCTGGAATTTGGGAGAAGGATGTGCATTTCAGATTTGATCAAGTTTGGGGGGGGGGGCTTGTAATGTTTAGTTATTTATTTTTTGAAGAAAGGGGGAGGGGCAGAGAGAGAGGGAGAGAAAGAATCCCAAGCAAGCCCAGACTGCCAGCACAGAGCCCGATGTGGGGCTTAAACCCATGATCTGAGCTGAAATCAAGGGCTGGATGCTTAATCTACTACACCACCCAGGAGCCCCAGATTTGATCAAGTTTTAATACAAGCTCCAATGAGGCAGCAGCTACACTAAGGACCACGAGCTATAATCTCCGTCCCAGTCTTTCCCAATCAACTCTGTGACCTTGAAGCACTTAGCTTGTTGGCTTTGGGTTTACTGAAGTGCCAAATAAGGGGGTTGGTCTAAATCAGTGATTCTCAAATGGCTGGCTCCACGTTAGAATAGAACTGCCTTTATTAACACGGCCAGGTCTGACCCCACACCTAGAAATTCTTTAATGGGTCAGCACATGCCAAGCATTTGTGTTTTTAAACCTTCCCAGGTAGTTTTAAAATGCAGCCAGACTGGAGGATCCCGGGCATAGATTATCTCTAAGAGCCTGTCCACTTGCAATATCCTTGAAGTCCCTGAACCTCACTCAGGGGCAGAAGGCCTTCTCTTTCTTCCATCTGCTCCACCCAGCCTGTATCAGCAAACACTTTTGTCTTTGCTACAACTGCAGTTCTTAGCCTTAGCTGGAGGACTTCCTACACCAAAGCGTTGAAGTTTATTCTTCTACCAAAGGGCACTCTGTAGTTTGATGAAAAGCACAGGCTATGTAGCTACGAGCAGACCTGGTTTGGAATCCTTGGGTGGTGGCCTTGAGTAAACCTCTTAATCCATCTAAGCCCCAGCTTTCCCAAGTCCAAAATGGGGATAACACCTATTTCATGGCCCACTGCGGAGGAGTGAACGTATGTAGAGTATGTTGTACATAACTGCTGAATAAATGTTAATTACCACTCGCTTTCTACAATGTGGAGGCTACCAACGGGTTCTGTGCTCACAGAAGAAAGAGCTGAAGGAAGGCCAGTCTGAATTTCAAGAACCCCAAGAGCAGTCTTGGGCTGAGCAGATCAACGCCAGCCAGAGAGAGACTCAGAGCTTCAAAGCTCTGCCCTCCCGCCATGAGAAGTGGTGACCTCCCTCCCCGTCAGCTGCAGAGAAGCACAGATACAATCTGGTTCTGTGCCCTGGAAGGGAGAAGCTACAAGTGGGAGCTAACAGAACCACAGGCCACGAGATAAGTAGGCCAGTCCTGGACTCCTGCAGCCAAAAGCACAGGAAGAGAGAGGCAAACAGTCAAAGGAACCTAATGAGGAAACAGTGGAGTCTAGTGATACTCAGGCAAAGAGCTGTCTACAACAGATGGAAGAGGGAAAAGATGAGAAAAATAAAAGATATTTGCCCTTTCCAGCTTTGGCAGGGCCATGAAATGAATGTCTCAGACCACTGAGAATAAGCAGCAAGGAAAACGTTCAGCACTGCTGTAAGTAAGGTTGCTATTAAAAATTAGCTGTCCCCTATCCACGCCTACATAGGCACAGGAAAAAGACCAGCAGGAAGCAGGCTAAAATGGTAATATGGTTTGCCTCTAGGTCATAAACTTGTGGGGCATTTCTAGTCTCTTCAATCTACACGTCTGTAGATTACAAATCTATAACGAATATGAATGTTTTTTGTTAGCAGGCAAAACAGTGAAAGGAATATATGAAGCATGTCACACGAGTGTATAAATGAAGGAGAGGGACATGGAGTCAAGAGGCATGTGGTGGGGGTGGGGGAGGATGCAAAGATTAAGATATCAAAAAAAAAAAAAAAAAAGAGCTATGTTTTTAAGAAGAGACCAAATGAAAATCTGGTGGGCTAACCACCCATGAGGCCATGTTTTCTAGGGGACCAGGTTAGAATTTGCCACTGCAAATAGCAAATAAGTCTGCAGTCCATATTTTAACCTTTTTTGCTTGCAGTGTTGACACTGGCTTTTCGAGTGTTTTGGAACCTGGGAACTGCTATGTGATCGCAAACACAAATAAATCGCTGAGGAATGCTGAGGCAAATTCTGGAGCAAAGGAACGCAGCACTGAGTGCAGGCACAGTGACCAAAACAAAGCCAAGGAGGGGCTTATATTTTGCAAACCACCACTTGTCAGTATTTTTCCAATCTAAAAATACATGCAAACTCATACAGAGCGTCATGGATTTCTAAGAGGTGATCCCAGATCTCAGAGTTAAAATTTTCCTACAACAGTCAAAATGTGTCCTGTAGCAAAACTATGACGGTTAACACCCCTGGGGAGAGCCAGAGTTTCCAAATGGGAAACCCAAAGACAGAATTGCTTTTCTTCTATCTGTGTCTATGCCTGGCCTGCTGGTATAGAGAAAATCAGAGAACAACCCCCCCCGTCACTCTGTCTTTAGAGGCCTTTGCACACGGCCTGGCTGTCAGAAGTCAAGAAGCACCCTTTGTCTACCATCCACCCTGTCAGGTTAGGGGATGTGGGGCTTTAAAAAAAAAAAAAAAACAACTAAATAGCCACCATTAAAATTCCTTGCAGATTTTCACCTCCCAAAACACTGCTAATCTAGCCACAAAATGTTAGGTTTTGAAGAAAGCGGTGTCATTAAAAGGGAAAATAAAGTTGGAGTAGGTTAAGGTTAGGATTAAGAGTTCACAAAATTCAGACTCCACACATTTCAATTAAATGGTACATCGACCCATGTACCAAACTGTACTAAAATCTGCTCCCAGTCCCATTTGTCAAGTTTTATCTGCCACCATTTGGATTCAAGATGACAGACTGAGCTATAAATCCAATTCAAGATGGGACTTACACTGAGCAGTGTACCAAGTTTTATCGAAATCAGTCGGCCTCTTTGGGAGTTGTACATGGGATAGACCAAAAAGGCAGTTTAAGAAGAAAATGTCTCATCAGCTAGTAAAAGCCGGAATTGTGCTTAAGCTGGCCGTCCATGTATGTATTCATTCACTCAACAAATATTTATTCAGCACCTACTCTATGCCAGGTAGTGCAGGAAAAGTAGGAATGTGCAAATCACAAGGCAAAGTCTTTGCCGTTGGAGGGTTTATACGATGATGGGGGTTGGGGACATAATTACATAAAATCATTAAAAGCAGAGATTAAAGCCATGATGGACTAAAAAGTGTGTTGAGAAAGAGGAAAATAAAGAAAGCCTACTTTAGACAGGGTTGCAGGGAAGGCTTTTCTGAAGGGAGGTATTTAGGTTGAGATGGAAAGATGGGTGGGAAACAGTCTTACTAAGAGCAGAGGAAGAGCGTCCCATGCAAAAGAAAGAGCAAACTCTGAGGTCCTAGGTGGGATCTGCCATGGCCATGGACAGATAAGGGGCCCAGATGGGAGGAGAAAAGGCCGAGCAGACTCACCACAACTTGCAAAGCCAAATGATTACTGGTGATATTAAGAGTAACACTGTCAGGGGCACCTGGGTAGCTCAGTTGGTTAAGCATTCAGCTCTTGATTTTGGCTCAGGTCATGATCTCATGGTTTATTAGATCGAGCCCCACATCAGACTCTGCACTGACAGTGCAGAGCCTGCTTGAGATTCTCTCTCTCTCTGTCCTTAAAAAAATAAACTTAAAAAAAAAAGAAGTACACTGTCAGAAATCACTTATGTAAATTGTGCAAAACAGGAGATGTTACACCCAAAAGAAAACTGCACATTTTGCCTTTCTTCTCTTTAAGGGCTTCCCAATCACACATTAACTAATACCTAACAGCTCACATGTATTACTTTCCTTTGGAAAATTATCATTATTTAAATATTGCCATCAACCTCACTAAGGAATTTTAAGTGTGATACATTTAGCACTCAGAAGCACATAAACTTCCCATTATAGACAGTAAAAGAGCCTTCCATCAAACCAGTTAACTCCAAAAGCAATCAGGTATTTACTGCCTGTCCTATAAAGCAAATGGCATTGGGCACTTCAGCGCTTGGGGTGGGTGGGGGGTGTGGGGAGGAAGGATTGCAGAAGCAATCCGGAGTTGGTGTCCCATATTTGAAAGCTTATCACATTCAGGATGGACCCATTCTGCTCTGTGGATTGACGTAACCCTCAAGGAGACAATAGGCTGTGCCCGATGGTACAAGGCATCCTTCTGTTTCCCAATGACCAGAGAAGTTGTCAAGTTTATGAAATTCCAATCTTATAGTTTTCTTGATCATTTTTAAGCCATTTGGAAAATAAAATGGATTGCAAGAGTTTTCCTAACTAGCTCACTGATCTTTCCTTGTCATCTCAGGATGAAAGAATTCACCATCTGACTAAAGGTCAATGTTTTAGAAATATTTATGGGTGACTAAAAGGTGAAGACTATTAGGGGAATACTTTTTCATTGCCTTCGCAATTGTGTGGTTGGTTGCATGAAGGACTAGACATACCTACACTACACCCTTACCCATCTTTCCATGTTCGTGAACCCATCCATGCTATTTCTATGTTAGGGGTTCTTCTCATAATGAATCTAAGGACATCCCTTTCAAAGAAATGGCTAAATGTTGGTCACATTTTAAATCGTGCATGATTTTAGTTCTCTCTGAACAATGTTTGATGGATAAGTCTTAAAAAAATGGCCAAATGGCCTAACCTTTTAGCAATAAAATTGTGTGCAATAAAAATGCTGGAGGGCACCAGTTACTGAACTGTCATGGGCTGGAGAATTATTAGACCCCATAATTCTGTACCGCAAAACCAAATTTGTAGATTTTTTTTCAAGTGGAAAAAAATCCAGGAAATTAAATGGAAAGACCTGTAGTAATGAAATATTAAATGCAATTTCAAGTGCACAAAAAGGTCAGAAGCCAAAAAAAAAAAAGATTTCTAGAACAACATTAATTTTCTCATGCTGCATATATGTCTGGGCTTAAATACCCCTAGAAACCAACCAAGCCTACTCTGGGGCAGGGGTGGGGATGCAAGAGAAGATAGCAAGGAGGAGCCTGGCATCGGACAAAATCAGAACTAAGAGTTAAAAAAAATAGAAAATATTTCATTTCTCTTCAATTTCCAAGTTTGAAGTCATATTGCATAAATACACATCAATACCTACTGCAAGGTGTTAAAGTAAAACCAAAATTATTGGACTTGAACCACATTATGCCAGTTGTACCCAGAGTAGGCTTGATTCTTGGTTCCTTGCACTGATACAGCTCTTAACTTCATCATACTTGAATTTCAATTCTGGACAAAGAGATCGTGGATCATAAAATGGACTTGTGGACACCTGGAGTCAGTGTAGATGTGTCTGTGTGCAGAGTGTTACCATCATTAGAAGCAATCATTGAAAGTATGTAGCTTCTGTCTCAGCACACAGAAGGAATCCTTTGGTTAAGTATTATGTATGTAGTAATGGGTGGAGGAGATCCAGATAAATTCTAAGGGAATTTTTTTTGAGAGAGAGAGAGAGAATATCTTAAGCAGACTCTACACTCAGCGTGGAGCCTGATGTGGGGCTCAAGCCCACAACCCTGGGATCATGACCTGAGCTGAAATCAAGAGATGGACTCTCAAATGACTCAGCCACTAGGTACCCCTAAAGGAAATATTTTTAAATGAAAATCCTGTATGAATAAAAGGGTCACATGCTGACATCAGGACACCTATAATTTAGGCATGACACATTGTCCATGTGAAATACTGTCTAGAGACACGTGCAGGGAAAATCTTTATTTTAACACCTGGCCAACTCCCCAAGTCCATTACTCACATGTCTATATACCTTTCCTTTAAATATGCTGCAGAAATCAGATGATCTGTAATTTACAATTGCTACAACTCTAAAACCTAAACAAAACATGATGAAATCTATTTCTTTTAAAATACCAATCTGTGTAGTTGCAATGTTGGATGTCAGAAAGAAAGATTTATATTTATGGCCAATTTTTATTTATCCTTACCTATTTATAAATTGCATTACAACTTCAACTGCCATGGTTAAAAAGAATAACGTCATTCCTAACCACTGCCTTTGACTATAAAAACAATTTTACCGTAATGGATAACACTGAAATACTCCAAGAATAATCAATAAATGAATCCTGGATTACTAGTCTAAAAATGGTGGTTATAAGTGATTACATGAAAGAGTTGATGTTACTTTGAAAATCTTAAAGTCTGTCTATGGATTTTCGTATTTTATATGTAACATTTTTATGAAGTGATTTTGCCCTTATATAATAGCTTTCATCTTCAAAGTGTTTCACAAATATGAACTAGTTAGATAAAAAGCTATATTACTGCAAAACAGAAAATGGGAAAAAGCTGAAGTTCTCTTCGCCACAGTCACTCTCAACAGAGGTTAATCTTCAACAAAGGTTATGTTTTTTAAAAACATGCTTATTTATCAACACTGTTAACAAAACTGTCCAAAGGGTAAACAGAGCTTTTACTGTACCAGGCAGTTGTTACTATTCATAAAAATCTCACTTTTACAGAACTTGTAAAGTTTGAGGAAGTCAGACTTGTATTATGATACATCTCCTTTGTCCCCTTCTTCCATTTCATGAAATTTCCTAAATATCAATAAGAAGGGATGTTGAACAAAGCTTTATCATAATAAAATCGGAAAGCCTTAATCACGCATCATAAGGGATAGCTAAATAAGTTAAGGTATGTCTATATGATATAATATCATCCAGTATAATGTAGCCATAAGAAATATGCTTTTGAAGAATATTTTAAACCATGGGAAATATTGCATTATGACATTTGTTTTTTTAAAGGTCACAAGATTTCTATGTCCCATCATGCCAATTTCATAAAAGAATAATTATGTATAAGTTATGTAAGCAAAGTGGATGAAATAAATACAAGTGATAGGAGTATTGTGATTTTATTTCCTTCTTTAGATTTTCTTTATTATTTAAAGTCTTGGCAATAAAACATATATATATTTTTTAATCATGGGACATCAATGTTATTTAAAAGAAAACAAAACCATAAACCTTGCTTTAAGAACTCACACTCTGTTGGAGAGATAGAAAATAGCAGTCAGTGTGATAATCTCTTTCCGAGTAGAGAATTTAAGAAGAGTAGCATTGGAGTAACTCAAGGTAGTTCAGAATAGAAGGAAGAGAGCCTGGAGCTAGGCCTTGCAAGGTAAGCAGGTATTCAGTAATAACAAAGAAGGCAGTCCAAACAGAGCATATGCAAAGGCATAGAACCACAAGACATATGGAAACCATAGGAGAAATGATGAGCTTCAGTGGGGCAAAGCGTATGGCCAGGATGTATAGAAGATGGTGATGAGGATGATACATGCCAGCTAACAGACCTTAAGAACTGTGGGAAATGATCCAACTTCAATCTTTATATATGAGGGTAGAGCCTGCTAGGGAGGGGGACGTTGAGAAGTATTAGACCAAGAAAATAGTAAGAGATGAGTTCTTCAGATCACTTGCTACAACAAGCAAAGGGCTGGAGAAAGGCAAGACGAGACTCAGGGATCCCAGGGAAGTAAGTCTGTTAGGTTTACTTTTGGAAGGAGACAAGCAGGAAAGAAAGAGTTTCAGAGATAGTTAAGAAATAGAACAGACATTGCTTAGTGGTCAGTTAACTGTGGGTGAATGAGAAAAAGTGTCTAAGGTAATTTCCAGGTTTCTAGATAAAATAAGTGGTGGACAGTGAGTGGTACAATCACCTAAACAAAGTAGATATAGACCAAACAAAACACACACACACACACAAAACAGTGAACTTGATTCCAGATATGTATAATTAAAGGTGACTCTGGCTATCCAGATAAGAAGTAGTAGGATAACTGTACTTCAATTAAAAAAAAAAGGGGGGGGGGGATGGGGGGGATGCCTGGGTGGCTCAGCTTGGCCATTCAACTTTTGGTTTCAGCTCCAGTCTTCATCTTGCAGTCCATGAGTTTGAGCCCCACTTCAGGCTCTGAGCTGGCACTGCTTGGGATTCTCTCTCTCTCTCTCTCTCTGCCCCTCTCCCACTTGCTCTCTCTGTCTCTCTCTCAAAAATAAATAAATAATTTTTTTGTTTTAAATAAAAAAACAAAACAAAAACACAGTAGGCTACATGGATTAATATGCAAGTCACAGATGAAGGATCAAGGATGACACTTGAGAGCATTTGGCAAATAACTCTATGCTTAGAAAATTAGGAATACCACCCTAGAAGACTGGGCAAGGTGAAGAACCTGGAAATAGCAAAAACTTCGATACTTGGGACAGGCATGCAGAACCACCAAATGCAACCAATATGGCACAGTCAGAGATATCAGGTCACAGAAGCTAACGAGCAGAGATTTTCAAGAATGGAATGATCAAAAATTGTGAAGGCTACAGAGGCCAAATAAGAAAAGGCCAAAATGCATCATTTAAGTTCGCTAATAAAAATCCTCATTTGACGATTGGTGGAGCAGTTTCAGTAGGTGGTGTGGGCAGAAGCTAACAGATCAAAGAATGATTCAGATTTAAGGAAAGAATAAATGTAGTAACTGCTTCCACAAACTTCACTATACACTGAAGAAAGGGAGTGCCCAAAATAGAGATCAACACAGGACTAGGGACGAGGTGATTGATGGTTTCTTAATAGTGATTAGCTACAATCACTGTAATGATTCCCAGGGAAGTGAAGTCACTTTTTTTCACCTAATAAAACTATAATCATGCAGCCACTAAGCAAAGATAAGGCAACAATGTCCAAATATTTGTTCTTAAAATGTCAACATTAATTCAGCCAAAATTCACATTTGTGAGATATTTTGTCAGTGTGAAAAAATCATGAGATCCCATTTCCAAAGTCTTAAATGTTTGTTACTCAGATAATTGGAAGAATTGGCTAATATAACAAATATAATTGATACTTATAATTATTTGCAACCCAGAATGAATTCATTTCTAGCTAAATTATCTACTAAAGGGCCAAGATATTCTAAATTAAGCGAATAACTTTTTCAACATTAAGTAGATTTGAGGTTGCTTAGATAAAAATCCATTTGTGTAACATAAACTACTTGAACATGTTTGAATAGAAATTTAAGAAACTTTATTTTTCTCGAGGTTTTCATTGGCTCATTTAATTTAGTAATAGGGACTTAAGCCCATACTAAAGAGAGAGTCTGATCCATTCTTTCCTTCCATTCACCTAGAAATATCAAATTCATTCTGTGTGTAAGATCCATAAAAAGACTCATTATTTCTCACTCAATAATTCTGCTCTTAGGAATTTATCATATGATATGATAGAAGAAAAATGCTATATGCACAGACGGGTTCACTAGAATAGTATCTAGGAAAACTAAAATGTGAAAACAATCTAAAAATTTAACGATGGAGAGGAAACTATATAAATTATGGACATCTGCTTAATGGAATAATATATAGTCATTAATTGCATGAAACATAGCTGAGTAACATATTTGTTCACATTGACAGCAATCATATATTAGAAATTATGTATGCAAGGGATGGATACCTAGGTGGCTCAGTCAGTTAAGTGTCCAACTCTTGATTTGGTCATGATCTCACAGTCTCAAGCCCGAAGTCAGGCTCTGTGCTGATGGGTGGAGCCTGTTTGAGACTCTCTCCCTCCCTTTCTCTCTGTCCCTCCTTCACTCTCTTGTGTGTATGCACATTCTCTCTCTCTCTCTCTCAAAATAGATAAAATACATTATAAATAAATAAACTTTTTTAAAGAAATTATGTGTGCAAACCAAAAATTCTTAAAGGTAATGTAATTCACTAGCTCAAAAAAAATTTAAAACCATGTTGTAGGAGTAAGAAAGATTTTTGTTTCTTTTTTCAAATATCCCTGAAACATTCCTATAAAAACTTTCAGAATTTATTTTATTTTTTTTTAATTTGTTTTTGAGACAGAGAGAGACAGAGCACATGTGAGGGAGGGGCAAAGAGAGAGGGAGACACAGAATCTGAAAGAGGATCCAAGCTCCAAGCTGTCAGCACAGAACTTGATGCAGGGCTCGAACCCACAAACTGCGAGATCATGACCTGAGCCGAAGTCAGACACTTAACCAACTGAGCCACCCAGGCGCCCCAAGAACTTTCAGAATTTAAAAGGGAAGGAGAGAGGGAGAAAAGGAGGAAAGGAAGAAGAGGGAAAAGTAACTAGGTATCAAAACAGTGGCAACAGGGTCCTAAGTTGGGGGGGGAAAGCATTCTAAAATGTATTTTGACACGTTTGTGAACTATCTGTAAGACTCAGTTATAGACTCCAAAGCCCTGCCTAGCACTGATACAAAGTGAAATGGAGTTATCCATTTGCAAGTATGACTCATTTAAATGATACTGACAGATACTCTGTTATCTCTACAGTGTGTATAAATATTAAAAAATACATATTTTGACCAACTGCACTGAAAACAAAGAAATAAAGATGGCAGATGGTTCCAGCATAAGTAGACTGAAATGCTCAAGTTACCAAGTCTCCCTGCATTCTAGTTGAATACTCTTTACAATACGCTTAATTTTATTTTTTCTTCTATATTTTCTGTAGAATTTTGAATATGTTCCAATAAACACTAAGGTGGAGTTGGGTCGGCCTGTTGCTAACAAGCCTTGTTCAATTTTAAGCGATTTGTTAATACAAAGGCTATTTCCCACCATTTCCATGAGAGCAGAACTTCTTACCACCTATAATCGTGCTTCTTCTAAGGATTATTTATTTGGCTTACAATTTCAAAGGGCTGGAACAGTTATGAGTGGCTCCAGAGTCAGAAGGCTTTGAACTGGAGCTCCAGTATTATTAGCTTGGAGATCCTCAGTGAGCTACAGGCATGCTCCATGCCACCGGTGTCCTCATTTGCAAAATGAGGATGATTGTACAATCTATCTCCTGAGGTCTTCTGAATATTGAGATTAATGTATGTATTTAGTGATGTTTCTCGAACATAATGAGCACACAGATAACGTTAACTGTTATTATTATTAGATGTTGGAAGCCTCAGAGCTCAGGCCTTCAAGGAGCCTGCATTTATTACTACTAATCATGATGACAGAAATAACAACAGTGGTAGTTGTTTGCATGCATGCCATCATTTCCATGCATTAACTCTTTTGATTTTATTATAACTCTATGAAGATAGGTCTCAGACCCATGATATAGCTCAAGAAACTGAGATCCAGGAGAAGAATACAATTTGACGGACTACCCACAAATAGCCATGTTCCCTAAGAGCTGAGGTAGGTTTTACTCTAAATCTGCAGGTTAGAGGAGAGGGTACAAACAAGTGTCACCCCTCCCAAGGGGACACAAGGGGTGGGAGGGAACTAGTTAAGGGTTTATAGCCTGCCTTTTGTTGACAAAGCAATTTAGATGGCTTTGCAGTTTTAAATGCAATAGTAAAACCTGAGTAATCGTTAATCAGAGCAGGAATGGTAAGTAACATTTTTTTTTCAGAAAAATGACTGAAAAGAGAGGGCTGCAAAAAAAAAAAAAAAAGCAGCACTATAAGAACTGTATTTTATCAGCAATATCCTAAAGTTCATGGAATATGCTTATTCTTCAGACGAGTCCACCTTTCCACCTTCAAAATGAGATCAGAGTCACAAGTCAGGAAGGTAGCGCATTTTTTCCTCAAATACAAATTAAGAGAAGATTGCTGTTTGAAAACACCTATGTTTACAACAGGAAGGTTAGATTTTTTTTTTAGCAATTTATATGATAAATTCTGGTTCCTCTTACCCAAATAAGATGCATTTTTATTAGCCTTTGGTACTATATAAAAACAGGTTTATTGTGGAAAATTGTGAAAAAGAAAGTGAAAAAAATCATCCTAAATTCCACAACTTTAAAATAAATACTATTAATGGTGTAGTGTCTTGTATATGCATGACACGCATAGGTGCACACCCATTTACTTACATTTTACTTCCTAATTTGTTGCAGCTGATATTAAAATTGTTTTATGTCATGCAAAACCTGTCGACCCTCTTCACTGGGATACTATATATGCAGTTTGTATCAAGAGCACTTCCTGTGTTTGTTTGTTTTTTAATGTTTTTATTTATTTTTGAGAGAGAGAGACAGAGCGTGAGTGGAGCAAGGGCAGAGAGAGAGAGGGAGACACAGAATCTGAAGCAGGCTCCAGGCTCTGAGCTGGCAGCACAGAGCCCGATGTGGGGCTCGAACTCACGAACGTGAGATCGTAACCTGAGCCGAAGTTGGACGCTTAACAGACTGAGCTACCCAAGCGCCTGCATTTCCTGCATTATTAAACATTGTTTGGGAGGGTATTTTTAGTGACTTTTTAGGTTGGATAGCTCATCGTTTTAAAATAGTGCATATGTTCAAGAATTATCTACATTTCAAAACTCTCTGACAGAGTATGGAGACCTAAGTGTCACAACCCCCTAATAACTCCAATTAACACATGTAAAGTTGTTTAAGGTATTTAGGAATGTAATTAACTTTTGTCTTAAAATATCAGAGAAAAGCTTCTAGTTAGGGGTAATTCCTTGTATTTGCATTTCAATGACCTGTTTTGAGTACTCCAAGTCTTTTGGCTATAACAGCTTTCCTTAGCTTTATAATATTCCCCGCCTTAAAAAATAATGGTAAAAGTAAAATATTACTATGAAGATCACATGCCCATCGCTGTTGTGACCAGAAGGCTTTTATGAGCAGGAACTAATTCTCAATCCATCTCGATGACTTCTCCAATATTTTAAAAAATTAACAGCGCCGGACTGTTATTACTCTTCTAAAATATGTTTCTGGCCAAATATTGTCCATAATGTTAATTTCTGAACCCAATTTATAGTTACATACACAATGATAGTCTCTCTAAGATTCAAGTTTGACTTGGCCATACCTCATCCACAAGCAATGTGTTACATGTACATTCAGTTCACATATATCTCTGACTACTTGTCCGAACAAAGTTGACTCATTTTCATCGGGAAATCTTTTCCCTGCTGGGGGTAAATACACATCTAACCCCACAACAATTCTATTAGCGCCAGCTACATTGTGATACAGTGATGAACACTTTCCTTCTAATTTGCTGGCTCCCCAGCTAAAGGAAGACTTTGTCGGGTCTGGTCGGCAATTGAGCTGTATGGAGTAGATATGCTGATTTTTAAAAAGAAAGAAAGAACTACAATAATGGTGTGGTCTCCTGAGAATACATTTATTTCTGCAGTATAAAGCAAAATTAAATTCTTCAATCTCAAAAACTATTAAAAGGTTGTATTTAAAATGCATGAAGCATTAAAAAGACATCAAAATTAAAATAATCTCATAAATCTCTTCATTTAAAAGACTTATTAGAATACAGATCGAGGCAGAAAACAGCTGCCTGGCACTCTGAAGTAGTAAATTATGACTATTTTAACTTTTTTTCATTTTCATCATTGAAAATTCTTTTCCAGAATAATTGTATTGCTGTACCAACTGTCCCATATATTTAATATGTGAATAGTAAATTGCTTTCAATGGCCTCTGAAGCAGATATACTATATATTCTTTTAAAAATCAGCAGACCACAGGGCTACATCCTGACAAAGAAGACAAAAGATGCAAGCAAAAATTAGGTTTGAATGTAAAACTGGTCAAATTAATTGTAATTCCAATTGAGCTGGCCAAAGTACTAGGGATGCCCTAGGAACACCTGACAGTGTAAGGGTTTTATGGTCGTCCCTTCTCCAGAGCTGCCAACTAAAATCCAAGAAAAAGTCAGCGCAGGAAGGGCAGTTAGATGTGTCCGATTGCCATCAATCATTAAAACGGGATTCTCCTTTGTAAATGACTGACAACTAAGTGAAGATTTTTTTTTTTTTAATAAAGATTCTCACTCCATAGATCATCATGTGCCAGTCTTGATTGTACTACAGCATTCCTTGGGGTGCAATTAAACTATCATGTTGATTTTACCTCGATGTGGTTGAATCCTAAAAGGAGGAAAAGAAAAACCAGGTGGCTTAACATGAGGCCTCACGTCACTTGCTTCCCATCATACTCTTTACAAATACACTGTGAACTGAGCAGTGCTACTTCTGATAGAATGTAGCTGGGTGTGCCTTGAAAGTCTTATGAGAAGATAAAAGGTGTGTTCCCATCAATCTGACTCCCATTTTTCATCACCTTCCCTTCCACTGGTGCACCCTGACATCATTGCTCCTTAGCAGAGATAAGATTAGTTAACAGCGGGCTTTATTAGGAGCTGCTTAGAACACCATCGATTCAACTTAATTGATGGTATAGTGGTACCTGGTCTTTTGTTGCTTTCTTTTTCCAGAAGACAACATGGGTAGCAGAATCAGACTTCTTTCCAGAAACAGCACCTATCTTTGTAATTCTGCACAATCTCCCATTGCCTTAGCCCATGCAGGCTGAGCAAAGCTCCTTATCTAAGACTCTGAAAAGGATAACAGGACTGCTCAAGTATAAACACTGCAAGTATTTTATTTATCTCTCTTTCTTTCTGCTTAGATTACCATTATCTTTGGTCACTGAATTTTGTCTTTTGGGCTTCGAATGAAGAGCGAAGTCAACCAGAAGGTACAGCTCTAAACCCAATGGATTACTGCTGTGTTGAACCATACACACACACACACACACACACACACACACACACACCTTCTTCTGGCCTTTCTTTGGTTTTACCCTATGGTTAACCTCCTTACGAATGATTTCAGATGATTCTAGGACCTTCTTTGCAAAATACTTATGCTGAAGAACAATGCAGTTCCACAAACGCCTCAGTAACTTACACTGAAACTGAAATGTAAGCCAAGCAAGTGAGCTGTCTAAAATCAGACTAGGTTTTCTGCAGAATGGGGGAAATTGCATAAAATAATTGCTAACATGAACTTCAAATCCATCCGTTCCTTCTTTCTGATGGTCACAAACAAGGCGTTGATGAAGCCATGAAGATGGATTGAGAACTGGTCCCTGCCAGTCAAAGGCTTCCGATCACAGCAGATAGGGGCCTAAGAATATCTAACTATGGTAAGGTCAGAATAACAAGAATACTATATCAACACTTAAGGAATGTTCTATGATCGTGCACAATTAATAATGACTGAAGAAACCAGGGAAGCTTCGAGGAGGAGGAAGGAAAGGAATTCCATTAGGGAATAGAGAATAGGGAAAAGAGCACCTGGCATTAAGGAATAGCATGCACAGAGAAGTGATGTACTTGGAACAGAAAGCTGCTGCCCATATTTTTGTCATGTGACTACCACATTCGCAATTCTTACCATATCTACATATCATCTATACTCATGTTTGCTTACAACCCTTTTTGAATTGACTCCATGTTTACAAAAATAAATTTATTTTTAAAAGGAAACTTTATGTCATTCCTACAAATGGAAAGTCAGTGTCTCTTGCCCCAAATATAAAAGTAAACAAATGAAAACAAAACAGTGAAATTCTAGCTAAATACTATTGTCTGAGCCTGCCCTCTCTTTGTTACGAAGGAAAATTAATTTAACAAAATGTTGAAGACTTCCCCATATCAAATGAAGACTTCTTCCTCAAGGTTCTCTGAGGGGTTGAGAGAGAATTCTAAACGAGGTGTTTCAAGGTTTTTCAATGTCATGTTAGTGTACCACCTACAGTCATTTTGAATCATTGTCCTACACTCTGGGAAACACTAGAATAGATCAAAGACTCTCAGGAGCTGGCTGAGAGAAGAAAGTAATGAGAAATAAGGCAGAAAGCAGATTGGGGCCTCATATGGACCCTGAAGTTCATGCCAAACATTTGACCTTCATACGAATTGCTAGGGAAATATTACAGGTAGGTAGATCCTTAAGAAGAAGATTCTGATTGTGGTACAATAGATAACTAAGCAGAAAAGAGATGAAAATCTGAGATATTAGGTCATTTCAGAGAGAGGAGTCCTAACTAGAGAAAGGATGGAAATAGATAACACTGCTCCCCAATGGTACCCTACCCTAAAACACCTAGTGATTATCTGTATGTTTCTCTATGCTACTTTATCCTTTATATGAACCAAGTCATTACTGCTGCACTTCATCTAGTTTAAGATACTATCACTTGTGAGATGCACCATTATTTTATATACCACGAAGAAAGAAAAATGCTACCAATTAAATGATGATACACCATCACCTGTAAGAGGCATCTAATTTCAGAAATGTTACAATGTGGGAGAAAAAAAAATGCTTGTCTTAGAATCAATGAGACACATTATTAATCACTATTGCTTAAAAGCAAAGAATATAGAACTTGGAAGTTAATTGGTTTTCAGAAAACAATGAAAAGCATATCTGGTACAATGTCCTGCTTGATATAACTAGAACAGTAAACTATCATCCTTTCTAGATAAAACAATATAGAACAATGATTCTAAGCAGAGATGAAAAGATCCTGGGTTCAAATCTTCCCTCTGTCTCTTACTAGATGGGGCACATTAGATGAGTAACAAACTCTGGAAGTGTCAGTTGGTTCATCTGTAAAAGGTTCTTTGTATTTTTTCAATATTTAGATACAAACGTCCAGTGGAAAACTTCAAATAAGAACATTGAGCATTTTTCTGCCCAGATTTGTTGGAAATGACTTTTAGTGAAAGCTAATTATCATTCATGGTAACATAGGTAGTAATTTTTCCCCTTTTTAACTCATTAGACCCAAGAACCATGGTCCCAACTGGTTTTAGATTATCATTGCATGCTTTATTGACGTTCACTAAAATAGGTTAGTACCTGAAGACTGACAAGTCACAGAGTCGGGTTCCATGTAGATAGGTTCATTTGGGTTGTCCAACTCATAACCCTAGACTCCAGGTCCTTATGATTTTCTATTCCATGGCTCCATTGTCCTGAAGATAACGTGTAGAATGGTCTACCCAATACAACTCCCAGAAATAAGAAAACTGTCCCTCCTATGAATGAAGCAACATCTCTTTTATGTGTGGGTTACTCTACCAGGTGCTTTCCAGCTGAAACACAATCTGTTCATCATACAGAGCCCGGGTTTTAGGACAGAACAGGGGTTGCACCAACTTATGGAGGAAGAAATGGAATTCCAAGATATCACCTTTGCACTTGCCCAAGGTCACACAACTGTATGTAATGGGACCTGGAAGGAAGCCCAAATCTGGCTCCAAATGTGGTGCTCATCCCACCCACTCCATACTTCCATGCCATAAAAACGTTTTAAAAAGAAGGAAAAAACCCTAAATATACCATTTTGCTCTTTATCCACATTTTCAGTTCACAACTTGCTCTTCATCGGTTCTCCAAGCTTTCACACTAGCCCTCAATCTCTCTCCCACTTCTTTTCAGTGTTCTTGAGATGCAACAAGTTTCTAGGGCACTCGGTGTGCCATTGCACTTTCTGGGGCTGAGGGAGAGCAGACGCTGACACCCTGGTCAGAAAGACGCAGGACAGTGCTCTTCTCAGCTAAAGCCACAAGGGGGCAGGGTGACTCAGTATGCAGATGTACCTAGAATTTGTGGCAAGTGCTGCAAGGTAGGCTTCTCCAGAGCAGGTGGGCAGTCCAGACCTTCTGGGCAGGGCAAGGCAATGGTGAAGATTCAGATGCAGCCAGGAATGGAGAATGTGGTAGCTTAATATAAGAGTGTGAAACAGGTTCTAGATATGCTTCCACAGCTAGCAAGTTGGGGAATGTTAGGCAAGTTGCTTCCCCTATTAAGGGGCTTAAGTAGTCCCCTCTTTAAGACTTGTTGACTCATGCCCTTTATAGTCTAGTGCTAAAGAGCTGTGATAGCATTCTTGTTGTGTGAGGAGTCTCTGAGCAGATTAAATGAGACAACGTCTACAAAATGCTCTTAACTGACAACAGAAATGGCTGTCTGTGGTACGCCCTCTGTTGGATTGGCGGTATCATTACAACCTTCTCTACCTTGAAGTCACATGAGAATTCATACCGCAGCACGAGTCTCATTTTCTTTTCTTCTCAGACTTGACAAAGCAGAATTCATGACGCCCTGGAAATCACTTTAGAGGCCAAAGAGCACTTCACTGATCCCCACAGCTCATGCTTCAAACACAATGTATGTAACTCTCTCCATGCTAACCCTTTCTCCACACCCTTTCTGGTTCTTCTGACTCGTTCATATAAAGATACTGTAATTTCTTCAATTAAAACCCTACAGAGGAAGATTATTAATGCAAATCTGTACAAATCTTAGTCCTCTCATAGTGTGATGAAGAGAGCTCTTCACCCCTCACCACAGTTACAAAATGGTACTCACATAAATTCCCTATTGCAGGACTTGCAGAAACATTATTTCTGCTTTATAATTAACATAATAAAAAGTCAATAATCTTAATATAAAGCAATTAGTAAACAGTTAAGAAAAACAAATAGGCCCAATTACTCCATGGACATGGGACATGAACAGAAAGTTCACACAAAATAAAATAGAAATGGCTAATAAACAATAGAATAAAATGTCAATCCACACTAGTAATCAAAGAAGAATAAATTAAAACATGACATAATCCTAACTGACTGCCAATTTTATGAAACTCATTATATCCAATGCTGATGGGGATGGCATAAGACAGGCATTTCAGTATGCTGTAACGGGTACAATCTTCCTGAAAACAATATAACAGAATATATCTAAAGTCATAGTTTGAACTCATATGTACACAGCATGAGGAAATTCTTAACATACCATGGTCCTCCAACAGCCATTCTCTTCTTCCTCGTTAGGAAAAGAATCCCCAGGGTTTTTTTTAGCTGAGCACATGTCCATTGTAAAGAGTATATTCCCTAGCATCCCTTGCAGGCAGGTATGGTCCTGCAATTATGTTCTAGCCTAAAGAATGTGAATGAGAAAGATCAGTGCAAATTCCAGATAATACGCTTAAAAATATACTTTCTTCCCCCACTTTCTTCTTCTTTGCTACTGGCTGGAACGCAACTGGAATGGCTAGAGCTCCAGCCGCCATCCTAGGTGTTGAGGTGGTTTGAGGATAGAAGTCACACATAGTCGTGCAACAAAGTAGAAAGAGTTGGGCCAACCACTTCCAAACTTTTTTCTTTCTTGTGTTTGAGAGAGGGAGAGAGAGAGAGAGAAAGAGAGAGAGAGAGAGAGAGAGAGAGAGAATATCAAACAGTCTCTCTGCCCAGCACGGAACCTGACGAAGGGCTTGATAGCACAGCTGTGAGATCATGACCTGAGCCAAAGTCAAGAGTCAGACACGTAACTGACTGAGCCACCCAGGCACCCCAGACTTCTAAAATTCAGAAGACAAATTTCTGGGGCACCTGGCTGGTTCAGTTAGAAAAGCATGTGACTCAATCTTGGGGCTACAGGTTTGAGCCCCACGTTGGGTGTAGACATACTTAAAAAATAAAAAATCCTTTCTCGTTGGGATGAGCTCTGGGTATTATATGGAAAAAAACTTTACAGTAAACTATAAAAAAATAAATAAACACTAAAAGACTTTTTAATTTCAAGAAATAATAAAAAATAAAAAGATAAAAATAAATCTTTTAAAAAATAAATCTTGAAAAAAACAAAAGACAAACTTCTATTGTGTTTAAGTCACTGTAGTTTGTTATTTTACTTGCAGCCAATCCTAATCCCAAATAATATTCAGTATTCAGTGTTAGTACTGAATACGCTGAAAAATATTTTGCCGAAAAAGTAAGACGGGGAACAGTGTATAATATCCCACCATCACACAATAAAAGGAAAACAAAACAGTACGTGTGTGATAGCTGGGTCCCCAATGAACCATGTCTTTCATTAGCCATACTTTCATATAGTCTTTTCCTACACTGAACCTGAGTTTCCCATATGCTTCACCTAAACCAGTAGAATGTAGAGAAAGCAACATTTTGCCCGTTCCTAGCCTAAGCATTAGGAGGGTCTATGGGTCAACTATACTGCAGTTAAATAAGGGGCAAGGGAGGGGGATGCTGAGATGTTATTTGCAAATAAATACATAGCAAATAAATAAGTCCAACTATAGAGAAACATTTACATTATGGTCTTTCTTCATTAACATATATTATACAGCACAATTATATGAAAAATGCCTTCAATATAGAAAGGAAATGATAAAATAAAACATATACGGAACACAAGTGTACTGTGTAAAAACACAGAAAAAAAGACTTGAAAATTTATTTAGAAGTACTAATATTGCTTTCCCCTCAGTGATAGAATAAATGGGTAACTTACTCTTTTCAAATTTCTCACAAAGAGCATGTTTTACTTTTAATTTCAATAATTTTATATCTATTTCTAGATGTTCTACCAGGGCTTTTTTCAAATCTCTTTAGGCTTTTTGATAGACTTTTGATATACATATTACTTAGGATTAGTTGATTCAGTTGCTCAAGTTTTCCATTCTGTTATTTCACTGAACATATTTAGCTTATTTCTGTATCATCATCACTCCAATATATGAAGTATTTGAGGGTCTCATTCTATTATTTGTTGTTTCCCTTGACTCTTAAATGCATAACAACTAAATTCTGTGTGTTTATAATTCCGGATTGTGAAATCACGTGAGACTTATCTGAAACAACAGAGGCCACAGAGTCTGGGTTACAGGTTCATTTCTCCACACAGTATTCACATCTCCATCTTCTAGGCACTCTGAGTACCATCAGTCCAGGGCCTCTAAAGTTAATACCTCAACTAGATCACTCAGACAGTATACATTCAAAGTCAAAGCCAAATGAGGGCTGAGTTGTTGTTAAATTTGGGGGAAAGAGACATCTTTCCCAAACGAGAGCAGAGGCTAAGATATATCTCTTGGCCAACAGGGGGAATTTTTTTTTATAACGCACCTTTCCATTGAGGAAAAGACTTAGGAGGCTAAAGGCTCTGGTTTTAGATTAGGGTCTCAGTTTCAACGTCCCACATTCCAAGGGGCCAAATCCTGGTTTCTGGTTCCTAGCACAGTAGTCAAAATTTAAGAATCTAAGTTTCTGCTCTCAGCAAACATCCTCAGGGAAGAACTTCAGTTTATGTTTCATATCCATTTTCCATTGTCTTATTTATTTTTAGACCATGGAAACCACACTTGCTTTTTTTTTTTTTTTTGCAGGTATCTTAAAAATGTTAGTTATACTTTATCCAGCATTCTTAGGTTATTGGAGCACGAAGATACATGAAACTATCTGGTCTCCAACCATTTGGCCAGAATTGGAAGTTTGGGCTGATGTTACTTTTATAATCAGAATAATTCTAAGTAAAAAAGAACCTATCCTTACAAAATGGGGAGAGACTCGCCTATGATGATCCTAAAAATTCCCTGAAACATTGCTTTTTCCATAACTAAAAATTATTCAACCTTGGGAGGCAGCTCCAGGAAAATCCCTACATTTCACTGAGACTGAAATTAACTATTAATTCATTACCAGAGTGAAAGGACGTGGTCTATAAAATCAGGAGCTTCCATAGGTGAGAAAGTTGGGTGTGGGAGAATATCAATGTGCTAGAACATAGTAGGTGCTCATTAAATGTTTATATCAACATTTAAACACTCATATCCACCAGGCAGTATTTTGGAAATGAGAACTAGCAGAGTTGTGTCAATATTTTTTTAAGTTTATTTATTTACTTTGAGAAAGAGACACACAGAGAGAGAGCACGAGCAAGGGAGGAGTAGAGACAGAGAGAGAGAGAGAGAGAGAGAGAGAATCCCAACCAGGCTCTGCACTGTCAGCCCAGACCTCCACGTGGGATTCAAACTCACAAACCATGAGATCATAACCTGAGCCAAAATCGAGAGTCAGACGCTCAACCAACTGAGATACCCAGGCGCCCTGAGTTTTGTCAATATTTTGATATTCTATTCATCAAATCCTATTATTCTAAGCATACAGGCATTTACACCAAAGGAATCTCTTCAAATAGTCTACAGAGCAATTCTTAAATATTCCAAGAGCTAAGATACATTTCTCTCCCCTTCCGCCTGTTGTACCTATTGCTAGCAATGATATTTACACAACATTTGCTTTAATTTGTAGGTGACTGATAGGCAGAAATCTTCATTTTATGCTCTAATGTGAAGATTAAATGAGATGGTTCAGGCAAAGCAGATAGCACTTGGCACACAGTAGGCGCTTGCTATGATGATGGTGAGGAAAGAGATGATAATGATGATGGGGACAAGGGTGATGATTTTAAAAGCATCTATGTAAAATGTGAGGTACATATACCAAGTGACTGAAAACTAAAACGGAGCATTCTTTGTCTTGAACTTGAAAGTGCAGAGGGGCATGATTCAGGGTTAATTACTTGTATCTGAAACATCTGAAAATGCACCAGGTCTAAGTAGGTACTTAATAAATATTTCATACTGACAGTAAATATTAGTACTGCCACAAGGGTATCATGAGCATTAGGTTTCAAACTTCAGCACGAGGCCAAGATGGATACATGTAGCCCTGAGGCAGAGGGAGAGGTCTCTAAGGCTTCCCCCGGCAACTGGTGTTCTAAGGCCCTATTGCTTGCTTACTGCAACTTACCTGCTTAACTGACAGTTATTATTTACTGAGCATATACTGTTACAAAAGCCTGAGGAAGGGGAAGAGGGGAGTTACTAAACAGGAATGAAGTTTTAGTCAAGTAAGAAGAATAATCTGTAGAGACATGCTGTCCATCTATTGCCAACAATGTATACCCATTGTCAACAACGTGTTCTACACTTTGAAGTTTGTTTAAAAGGTAGATCCTGTGTGGGGCACCTGGGTGGCGCAATCTGTTAAACATCCAACTTCAGCTCATGGTCTCATGGTTGGTGAGTTCAAGCCCCACAGTAGGCTCTGCGCTGATAGCTCAGAGCCTGGAGCCTGCTTCAGATTCTGTCTCACTTTCTGTCTGCCCCTCCCCCACTCATTCACTCATTCTCCTCTCTCTCTGTCTTCCAAAAGTATAAATAAGCATTTAAAAAAATTTTAAGGTAGATCTTGTGTTAAATGTTCCTACCGCAATAAAGTAACAAATAAATATTTTAAAAGCATTGGATTTTTGTGATGAAGATAATGAAATACAAAATTCAAATGATTAAAACATTAGGAAAAGAATAAGTAAATATAGTTGAAATCCAAAATAGTGATGGATTTATAACTTAAATGGTAAGGAGAAATCATAAAAGAAGTAAATACTTGATTAACAAAATTAAAATTTTTCACTAGAAAAAAACCCCCATATGTTTACTAAGCATATACTATGTACCAAGCATGTTGTTTATTATCTCACTCTATTAGCAAAGGAGATAGAAGAGTGGCTGAGACCTCAGATCCCTGGAATCTGTCTGCCTGGGTCTGAGTCCCAGTACTGTCATTTACCTTGAGCAAGCTCGTTAATCTCTCTGTGCTTCAATCTCACAATCTATAAATAGACATAAGAGTACTAACCAACTCCCAGAGCTGATGTGGGGATAAATGAATTGGTATGAGTGAAGTGCCTAGAACACAGTAAATGTTATACAAGCCTCAGCTATTATTATCCCCCTGTTTTCAACTAAAGAAACTGGAATTTAAAGAAGTCAAACTACTTGGGGGGCGCCTGGGTGGCTTAGTCGGTTAAATGTCTGACTTTGGCTCAGGTCATGATCTCACGGTTTATAGGTTCGAGCCCCACATCAGGCTCTGTGCTGACAGCTCACAGCCTAGAGCTGCATCAGATTCTGTGTCTTCCTCTCTCTCTGACCCTCCCCTGTTCACGCTCTCTCTCTCTCTCAGAAATAAATAAAACACTAAAAATTTTTAAAAACTATTAAAAAAAAAAAAAGAAGTCAAACTACTTGGTTTGTAAGAAGCGGAGCTCAGACTTGAACCCAGGCAGTCTGACTTCAGATACATGAAACAGAGTAGAAGTTGGACATATGGCAACTTCTCCATGGCCACTCGGAAGCCTGTCCCTCAAATATGAGTGGTGTCTGACCCCACCCAGGCAAGGGCAGGACTGCCAATGGGAGCTCTATTCGGCTGAGAGGGAACCAGTATACACCATGGAAAGGCATGTCCTCCTACCCACCCCCCACCCCCCGACCGCATGACCTGCCTCGGCCCAGCATCCCTGCAAAGTGGAAGATGCGGACAAACAGCTGAGAGGCGAAGAGAGATAAGCCACAGCTTCTCAGACTCAGAAACTGCTGCTGTGTTGTCTGCCCGGCCACAGAGAAGACAGCTGGTGAGGAGCAGGTGCAGATATGTCTTCCCCACCAACATTCTCGCTGTGCAAGAGCCCAATCTACAATAACGCCATTGCTGACAAACACTCTGCCGTGTGCCAAGTACTGTGTTTGGCACTTTACAGGAACATCTTCATCTGATCTTCATGACAACCTGCTGAGGCAGGGGTGTCGCTGTGCTGTCTCTTCAGAAGAGGAACCTGAAGATTAGTGAGAACAAGTAAACTTGCCCAGGGGCACGTACAGGGCCAAGCTCAGTTGCAACCCACCTAAGTATGCTCTCTGCTATAGACTCACATGTGTGACCTCCAAGAATTCATATGCTGAAACCTGACAGCATTAGGGGGTAGGGCCTTTGGGAGGTCATGAGGATGGAGCGCTCATGAATGAGATTATAACAGAAACCCCAGAGAGCTCCCCCCGCCCCCCTTCTGCCTTGGGAGGACACACCGAGAGAGCTGTCTTTGGAGTAGGAAGCGGGCTGTTACCAAACACCCAATCCACTGATGTCTTGATCTTGGACTTCCCAGCCTCTAGAATTTAAGAGGCTTATATAATAAGAATTGTTATATAAGAATTATAAATGTCTGTCATTTAAACCACCCAGTCTATGATGTTCCATTACAGCAGCCCAAACAGACTAAGACAATTTCCTACAACTGTGCTCACCCAACATAACGAGCAGAGTGAAAGGACTCAGGTTGCAATAACAATGAGCTCCCTTTCCCCAGAGGACTGGGGATATATAATGATGGATGGAGGGATGGACGGATGGATGGATGGATGGACAGACAGACGGAAGGATGGATGGGCTCTAATTCTTACAATCACTCTGTAAAAGTTTAATCCTTATATATAGGAAAGAAATTCAGTTCAGAGAGGCCATATCCCTTGTTAAACATCACACAGTTAATGAGTTGGGACTCAAACCTAGCATCTCTAGTTCCCAAATCACACAGTGCCACTCTACCTCCCAGAGCCAATGTGAAGATCACATGAGACACGGCGTATGAATGTGTTTTGCAAACTCTGCACTCGTCAAGGTTGATAACTGATTTTTATAATACAGAATCAACGTCTAAGGCCAAAACAGCACAAATAAAGTGGAATTTTAATCACCAAAAAGAACTAGGAGTGTATGGGAGACTAGAGAGCTGTCAAAAGGTTTGAAATCAAACCAATCCTGTGTGCTCACGGTCACTTTCTCAGGAGGGAGGAGGCGAACAGAATCCCCAGATTTGGAAATGCAGGGAGGGCTGCAAGGTTATGCAAAAGGCACAGAACACGACCTTCCCCCCAATGTGGGACCCTCAACAAACTGTCACCTCAACTCTGATGGAACAAAGAAGTGACAGAGTAACACCAGGAACCCACCGCATACATACAGCCAGCTCATACAGTTCCTTCTCAGAAGGTCTCTGATGCTCTGGTGCTGTTCTTAGATTCTTGGGTGATCTGTCTAACCTGTAACTTCCATGGTTCAATCAAATGATTTAATTAAGCTTTCACAGTAAATTAGAACTTAGCAACACCTTCTGTCTAAGGCGTTTTCCACACCATGACAATCTCTCTATTTCTTTCTTACAGTCACCTAACCTTCATTTTCCTAAGAACCTACATTCAGTGTAGAAATCTGCCCAATAAAATCAGAAAATCGAAGCTCAAATGCAAAAGTGAGAACTAAACAGAATTCTACCTTCACACCCAAAAGATGGCTTAAACCAGATTAGAAAATAGAGCGCAATTAAATAAAATAATAGCCACAAAAGCCTTTTTAAGAACACAAATAGAATATCAGCCTACAGTGTCTAGTAAAGTAAAAACCTCCCATGAGTCTCCAAATCCTGAATCATCAGGACTGGGAGCCCACAGGGGGCCATTTTTTTAAAAAAGCTGAAAATTGCCAACTTTTTTTAAAAGCTAAAAAACCAAAGCAATGGAAAAACTAGATTATTTTTAAAACAGTGCGAGAATGCTGCTCCCAGGACAAAGCACACACATTGCTATGCTCTCCCAGATTCAGCAAAGGGGACATCTCCAAGCCTTCTGGGCTCAAAAGCTGGTAACTATGTAGACATAGGGACACAGGGAGTAGTGGCCACTGGCTGTGCCCAGTCTGATAGAACAGTCCTTCCTTGGTAGAATACATACTTGGTGTTGACAGATTTTAAAATATTTTTTCAAAGAAGCCCAGAAGTCTGCTTTTGGGTGAGGTGGTGGGGGGTGGGACTGGGAATGGAATGGAAGTTTCTGGTTTTCAAAGTCAAATTAAAATATTTCACTAAGGGCACCAGAGTGGCTCAGTCAGTTAAGCGTCTGCCTCTTGGTTTCGGCTCGGGTTATGATCTCATGATTCATGAGTTCGAGCCCTGCATCAGGCTCTGCACCAGAAGTGCACCAGAAGTGCGAGCCTCCTTGGGATTCCTTCACTGTCTCTCTCTCAAAAATAAACCTAAAAATTTTTTAAGTAACAAAATAAAAGGTTTGGCCAAGCAACTACAAGCTGCCAATTTGCAGCTGCAACCGTTCTCTCCTCAGTGATGTGGTACCCACAGTAAGCTAAACAGGACTGAAGACCTGAGTTTTCAATCCTTCACCTGCCAGTTATTCACACTTTCAAAAGGTCACTGAAACTTCTCTGGGCCTCAGTTTCCTCATCTGCAAAACGGGCCTAGTGGTGTCTGCCTTATGCATTTCATGTATATTTTCCATGAATCAAATAAAATAAGCTTTTCAAAAACAAGGGCTATTCATTTTTTTATGTCTTCAATATCTGTGCCCGCTGAAAACAAAATACATACAAAAAGTTTATTGAACAGAAAATGCTTAGAAAATAGTGAAACATCCATCAAATATGAAGTGTCACACTAAATGCTAGCCCTCAGAATCTTTTAAAGTTGTATAGAAAGTTTTCATGTGGTGTTTTTCGAAAAAACAATGTATTTTCCCTTCCCCCACAAAAGCTCTTCCAACAAAAGTAATTGACAGTATCTGTTTAGTAACTTAGAGAGAAAGAGAGAGAGAGAGGGGAGAGAGAGTGTTTTTATGCAAATTTGATTTCCCTATAATAATCTAGCGCTATTCTGCTAGAAGGAATTATCTCTGCAGGCTGGCAGCTGTGGTAGGCAGAGAATTAAAAATGGCTCTGTATATGGGAAAATCTGTTCTATAATCAGTGCTATTCTTGGAGAGGACATCAATCTGGTCCAGCTCCCATGATGCTCCACTTGTGTGAATGACATATAAGCATGAGGTAGAAACTCGCATTACATCACGACTGGGGATTCTACCCACCTGAGACTTTATCCCATTTCCCATTGCCCTAAGATGAAGACAGACCCAATGGCGGCCTCCAACCAGTCAGTTGGCTTAGGAAAAAGACATGAAAGGAAAAAAAGCAAATCCTTCGACAATGACTTACGCAACTCAGCTCTAATGAACTGCCCACTCTTAGAGTTAATATAAGGCTTCAGCATGGTGGGGGGCTTTCTCCTTCCTTCCTTCCTCCTTCCCTCCCTTCTTTCCTCCTTCCTCCTTTTTTTCATTCATTCATTCTTCTTTCTGTCTTCCCTCCCTCCCTTCCTTTTCCTCCACACTGTTCTCATTCAGAGTACAAGGGTCAATTTTTAAGTCACAAGACAGCGGACCAGCAAATGCTATTCAAGGGCTCTGTGTCCATGGGAAAGGTATGTGCTACAGAAAAGTATTTTAAGAAATAAGCAACCACCACAGTGCTTCACACAAAATGCTACCATGTTCTTAATGAGGCGACTATTTGGTCATTAAAATAGCCCTCGCCCTGAATGGTTAATATGTTCAAGGTAACTCAGAGACTCCACGCGGCAGCCCTCGCCCCACAACCCCTCGCCCCACAACCTCAGCAGATGAATAAAGGCATTCTATGCTTCCAAGTAGACTCTATTTCCTTCACTGGACTGTGGAAACTTCTTGGGAATTTGTGTCCCTGTGTTATATCCAAAGCATCTTCCTTCCTTCCCTGAGTCATGCGCACCAATCACTGTGTCTGCCCGGGGAGGGGGTGGGGGGAGATGTCAGAATGTCCAAAAGTTAACTGTGTGGGTGTGTGCATGCAAGCATGTATCTCTGTCCTTGTAACAAGGTGTGAACCTAAGCCATTCAGTGTCCTTTAAAATCACTAAGAGCAAATGCTAAGACTGTCAAGAAATGGCATCTTATAAACTGGAAGTAGTCCTTCCCCCCCCCGCCCCCCGCCTCCGCCAGCTTCAACCACTATTAAGAAATTGGCTTTGTCAACGTGCAATGCCCATGAGCCCAGACCCCACAGCTGAGTTCACACAAGGCCACAGGGGAAGGTCAAGGCCGGCAGAACGGGGAGCCCTCCAGGGAGGATAGAGCTGGCTCCATTAGGCCCCAACATTGCAGAAGTACTTGCCCAAGAGGGGCAGAGAGCAACCTCATGGAACCGACAGGGCACAGAATCTGTTTTAGACCCCATGAGACAGGACATCCAGCGCTAAGACGGCTCCAAACAGCTCTTACAGAGAAGCGAGAAATGCTGCCACGTCCTTCAAAAATGTTCCCTGGAGAAAGAAAGAAGAGTGTTCCTGCTACAAGACAGCGCCCTCCGCGTTCCACTAGCTGGCCCTTGCTGCTCATGTCTGGGTTCCCTTCTATCCCGTCTTCTCTTCTTCAGCTAAGATGGCCCCGGATACCAGGCTCCACCGGGCACATGCCCACCTTACAGCCCGACTCCACCCCCTCTGAAGCTCAGAGGCTCCAAAGTTTTGAAGAAAGGCACAAAGCCGCCTACATCCTCCCTTCGGTAGGAAAGCAAACCCAGGTGGCGCTGCAAGGTTAAATTAAAAGACAGCTGCATCCATTTTGCTCATTACGTTTCATGTATAAACTGCAAACTGCACTTGAAAATATTTTCTTTAAAATAAAGTTGTCGTTGCTGAGCCTCTGGTCTGGGGAAAGCAAGCAGCGCAAATGTTAAGCTGCATCCCTGCTTCACATCCTTCGCAGAGGCGGCAGGCCACGCCCCCTGACCCTATTACACACTGGATGCTGCAGAGAAGGGAAACGTTATTGTTAAATAAATCATTCTCCTGCGCTGGGAAGCTGGGGCAGGATTGGCCCCACGAGCTTCTGGATTCAGGATAGTGACTCTGGATTTTAAGAGGAAGCAATTAAATGTGTGAAGCCCTTGTTTTGTCTTCCCTTTCTCGTGGGCCTAAGTTGGTTTCCCCCGGGAATTCTGAAAATGAAAATTAATCCCCTTTGTAAATGGGAACTAATCAGAAGGCATCCACTCTCTGGATGCCGGACACGGGGCGCGTGTGCCTCAGTTCCCTTCTCTGTAAAATGAGGATGATCATAATTCCTGTTTTATTGGGTTTGTTATGAAAAATAAATCGGTTGAGTCATCTAAGTATCTGATGTGATGTCTGGCACATGGTTACCACACAGTAAATGCAGACACAGATATATAAATATAGACTCATTCCATTTCCTGAGCCTGCAAAAGAGGAACGACTATTTAGAAGCCTTTTCTAAAAAGGCTCCATTGGAGTAAGGAATTCTGGCTTCAACACCTGAACCCACAAATCCATTTTAACATCACCGAAGAAGGATGAACTGATCTCGCGTCGCCTGGTGTGATGCAGTAAGGATGCATCACTATCTATGACATGTTTTTACCACAATTGTGGACCCGAACTTGGTCAAGGATCTAAGAGTCTATGAAGAGAAAATTTAAAAATTAAAGGGATTAAGGAACACCAGGCACACATGCAGCAAAATCCAAATTGTAGGATACTCAACAGGACAGATTATTCTCTGCTTCTTCAACAATAAGTTTTAAGCAAAGAATAAACAAAGAGAAGGATATCTTAGATTAAAGGAAACACAAAAATTGTATCCACCCAATGCAATGTGTGGACTTCATTATTTTTTAATTTTCTTTTTAATGTTTTATTATTTATTTTTGAGAGAGAGAGACAGCATGAGCAGGGAAGGGCTAGAGAGAGAGGGAGACACGGAATCCAAAGAGAGGCTCCAGGCTCTGAGCTAGCTGTCAGCACAGAGCCCGATGTGGGGCTCAAACCCAGGAACCGTGAGATCATGACCTGAGCTGAAGTTGGACGCCCAACTGAATGAGCCACCCAGGTGCCCCTGTGTGGACTTCATTTTGATCCTCCTTTGAACAAACCAAATGTGAGATACTGATAGTTCAAATGAGGCAGCGTGAACATGGACTGGATATTTAAGATATTAAGGAATTTAATTTTTAAATTTAATTTTTAAATTTAAATTAAATTAAATTAACATTTTAAATTAAAAAAATTTTAATGTTTATTTTTGAGAGAAGCAGAGACTGAGTGTGAGCAGGGGATGGGCAGAGAGAGAGACACACACACAGAATCAGAAGCAAGTTCCAGGCTCTGAGCTGTCAGCACAGAGCCCAACATGTGCTTGAACTCATGGACCACGAGCATGACCTAAGGGGATGCTCAATCAAATGAGCCACCCAGGAGCTCCTAAATTAAAATTTCAAATTAAATTTATTTTTAATGTTTATTTATATTATGTATTTTATATATATCTTATATATAAATATATATCTTATATAATATATAAATATATATCTCATATAATATATAAATATATATCTTATATAATATATAAATATATATCTTATATAATATATAAATATATATCTTATATAATATATAAATATATATCTTATATAATATATAAATATTACATATTTATTTATATTATATATTATATATTTTCGAGAGAAGCAGAGACTGAGTGTGAGTAGGGGTGGGGCAGAGAGAGAGAGACAGAGACAGAAGCAGAAGCAGGCTCCAGGCTCCAAGCTGTCAGCACAGAGCCTGACACGGGGCTTGAACTCACAAGCTGTGAGATCATGACCTGAGCCAAAGTCAGATGCTCAACTGACTGAGCCACTCAGGTGCCCCTTTTTAATTAAATATTTTAAGTAAATTTAATTTTTTGGCTGTCCTCTCATTGGGAAGTAGAGTGGAACTCCTATAGTGACTCCCTTCTCCAGTGGAAAGTGATGGTAGGGATGGTCATAAGCTCTGAGACTAAGTCATAAGAAGCCTACAGCTTCTACTCAAGTGGCTTAGAACTCTTGTTCATGGGACATTCCCTCTTGGAACCCAGCATCCATAGGAGAAGCCCACGCCACATGCAGAGGAACTAAAGAGTCACCAGCCCCATGTGAGTCCCCCACTGACAGTCACATGAACAAGCCACCTTTTGTATCCAGCCCAGTCATATCTTCAGATGATTGCATCCCCAACTGGAATCTGATGTAAATAACAGTAAAGACTCCAAATAAAAGCTGCTCAGCTGAGCCCATCATACTACAGAACCATGAGAGATCACAGTAAATTCCTGTTTTAGGTCCCTAAGTTTGGAGGTGCTTTGTTATACAGGAAAAAAAAGAGAATCTGAAAACTTTATCTCTTAGAGACAGAGTATTAAGTATTTATATATCTGCAATTTTCAAATTAATCTAATGGGGGGGGAGTTGAGACAAACTGGCCCATGTGCTGCTAATTGTTAAAACTAGGAAATTGCATCATAGAGAGTAATATACTCTTCTCTCTACTCTTGAATATTTTTGAAACGTTTTCTAATGAAAGCTTTTTTTAAGAGCTTTGAATTTACCAAGACAAAGTTTCAAGACTGCAGGGGAAAGAATATTAGCCATGAGGTGCTTCTGTTAGGTAGGCATCCCAGATGTCATCTAACTATGCAGTACTAATACGCTCACTATGACCCATCCAACCACAGGACATCCACCTCTGAGGAAGCAGCAAACAGAGTTGCAGGAAGCTTGAGCCAAGAGTGAATTCAAATCCCAGCTCCAGCTCCTTCTAGTTGGGAGCCTCAGGCACGTTCTTCAATAGCTCTGGGCTTCGCTGTTTCTTGTGCAAGGGACTTCCTCTTGATGAAGCTGCCCAATTCTGAAACAATTAAAGGGGCAGCATACACTATAAAGTGCTATAAAAATACGGATACAATTGTTGCAAGCTGTAACAGAAAAGAAACCATTTACTCCCAATTCCCTGACAATGTTATATCCCTGCACATCATCTACCTACCAGTGTAAATAACATTAAATTTCTGTTCTTTTATCACATCACATTCAAGAGCTAGACAGATCTTTATTTATGCTGGAGGAGCTTTGGGGATGGCCTGGTTAAAATATGAGCCATGCAGGGCATGCACGATTCATTTTAGGAGTGGGGTGCATCTTGAAGAGACAGCACTCATCACCAGGGCATCAGAAGCAGGTGCTATGCTGGGATGAGAAAACCACATGTGCTACAAAGGAGATCATAACCCAACTGCTTCCTGCCGTGGGCAACGCCCGCACCGGCTCCTGCAGGGTGAACAACTCAGAGATGCATCTATTTTAGAGTGGTTGATTTTCCTCCCAAACAACACCAACGAGACTAACAAACCATTAACTTCGCTAATAAATTAAATTAATCCACTAATATGTGTGCTTCTATATCGAGAACTAGAATTCTACGTACATCTCTCTTTACGCATTGAGTACAGAGCAAACCAAGTAATCTGTAATGGAAGCAAGATCCTCCATTAATCTGTTTTCTCATTTCAATGATCTGTTACTATTGAAATAAATTGTGAAAAAATTAATGAAATAACGTAACGTCAACAGGCAGCTTAAACCCACACATTTCCCAATGGCTCATAATTTTCTAACAAAATATAAGAACACGTTAGGTAACATCAAATAGAAATAAAGCAAATGTCAGTATAAGACGAGTCCTTGTCTTTTTTCCTCTCTACTAGATTTGCAGCTTCTTGAAGGTAAGGTTCTAGTGTATATATCTTTTTTATGGCATAAACTGAAATGCCTGAGGCTAGCATTTCCCGAAGAACATCAGCAGAACCCCATGCTGCCAGTTTTTAATGGTGTTGCATTTGTTAATGGTCTTCTAAGTCATGCATGTGTTTGGGAAATGTTTGGCTAATCCTTAGCCAGGTTCTTGCCCTTAGTGATGGTTCTGAATTGCAAGCCTTCTCAGAAGTTAATGCCCACATTGTTAATCACCGAGAGGTATCCAGAAATGTTATTGCTCAGAAGATATCTCTCAGACTCTTATTATTTGGAACATCTTAGAGGGAAGGAGGCTGACTTCTGCTGAGTAACTAGCATTTGGGCAGCAACTTCTTGTTTACTCAGCACTTTACAACTAACTCATCAGATCTGCTGGACTGCCATGAGTTAGATTGAGCAAATACCATTATTTTGTTTTATTTTTTTATTTGGGGAGGGGGAGGGACAAAGAGAGAGAGAGAGAGAGAGAGAGAGAGAATCCCAAGCAAGCTGTGCCATCAGCACAGAGCCCAGTGTGGAGCTTGATCCCATGAACCACGAGATCATGACTTGAGCCAAAATTGAGTCAGATGCTTAACTGACTGAGCCACCTAGGCACCGTAACCTCATGTTCCTTTTATGTTTTTTTTTAAATATTTATTTATTTACTTTTGAGAGATAAAAAGTGCAAGTAGAGGAGGGGCAGAGAGAGAGGGAGAAAGAGAAAGAATCCCAAACAGGCTCCACACTATCAGTGCAGAACCCGATCACCCAAGGTCCTCAGTTTCCATTAGGGTTCGCTCTTGGTGTTACACATCCTACGGGTTTTGATAAATGTATAATGGCATATATCCACCATTATAGTATCATACAGAATAATTTCTCCACCCTAAAAATCCTCTGTTCACCTAGCATCCCTCCCTCCTCTGTAACTCTTGGCAGCCACCAATCTTTATACTGTCCTCATAGTTTTTTCTTCCACGATGTCATATGGTTGGAATTATACATAATTCATAATACGTAATGTAACCTTTTCATAGTGGCTTCTTTCACATAGTAATATGCTTTAAATGTTCCTCCATGTCTTTTCATGGCTTGATAGCCACGTTTCCTTTGCTATGCTGAGTAGTAGTCCATTGTCTGGATGTACCACAGTTTCCTTATCCACTAACCTACTGAAGGACATCTTGATTGCTTCCAAGTCTAGGCAATTATAAATAAAGCTGCTATAAACCATCAATGTTTTTGTGCAAACTTAAGTTTTCAGCTCACTTGAGAAAAAACCAGGGCGCATGATTTGCAGAACCATATGAAACCATATGGTTTAATTTTGTAAGAAACCACTAAACTGTTCTCCTAAATGGCTGTACCATTTTGCAGTTCCACCAACAATGAATGAGAATTCCTGTGGCCCACATCTTGTCCAGCATGTAGTGTTATCATTTAAACTCATCTTGCAAATGAGGAAACTGAGTCTGGACTTCAAATGCAGTGGCTGGAACAGGGTGTTCTAACTGTAATCAGTGTGCTTTTTCTAGTAGGCTACAGAAGGCGTTGGAAAACCAGAGACCACATCCTGCCCACCATCTCTTCTTCTACAACCTGTGAGCTAATAATGGTTTGTACATATTTAAGCGGTTGGGGGGTGGGGATCAAAGAAGAATAAATATCATGACCTGTCAAAATTATATAGAATTCAAATTCCACTGTCTGTAAATAAAGTTTTACTTACACGCTCAATGTTCACCCATTGTCTGTGGCTGCTTTTGTGCCATACCAGCAGAGCTGCCAAGGAAAAAGGATGCCCTGCAAGCCTACAATATTTAGTATCTGGCCTCTTATGAGAAAGTCTGTCACCCTCTATGCCAAAGAATCAACCCTAACCAGAAGTATCTCTATGAAGACAATTCTAGACTTTGTAATGGTTTTCTATCAACAAACTCAAAAATTAGTTCAAAACCAGTTTTCTTACGTGGCTCTCCCTGCATAGAACTCCCTTTCTTACTTTTCCCAGACATCTGTGCATTGTATAGTCAGTGATGCTACAAGTACAAAGTACTGAATTTTGATTGCCAAACATAAAGTGCCCCATCTCTAAGATTTACATTGTTTTCCTCTTCCAGGGAGCTAGGCTGGCTTCTCCTTCTTCTTCGTCTTTTTTTTTTTTTCTTTTTTTTTTTTTTTTTGTTGCCTTAAGGTTTGTTTACACTCAGCGGGAGGAAAGGTAAGGAGATAAAAGCAATGCAGAATGAATAAAGGAAGACAAGACTACAGCAAGAAGGCAAGATTAGAAGGAGCAAGCCCCAGGGAAGAAAGTTTACAAGTTAGCAAAGGAGGGGATGGAAAGGGAGATTACACCTTGGCTAAAGCAAGAGTCACTGGAGACACAATCGCCACAGGCAGAGGTGATTTCAAATGCACAGATCTCCCTCCCGACTGGTGGATCCACTCTCTGAAACAATGAATTTAATTCTAGCTATTAGCTTCCTTAGCCACCTGGGATCCCCACTGGTATTTCAACCCAGACCCTTGCTGGGGGCTCAGTTAGGACAGAGAGGCACAGGGAATGGGAAGACGTTTGGAAACTGCAATTGCTCTTTCCACTGCTCACTTCAGATCTGAAGGCAGGGAGAAAGGGCTCCCACTGTCAGTCTGAAAACACCCCTGACTCTTTAGATTCTTGAGAGGCAGAAAAAAAAGACCTTTTTTTTTTTAAGTAGGCTTCACGCCCAGTGTGGAGCCCAAGGGGGGCTTGAACTCATAACTCTGAGACCAAGACCTGAGCTGAGATCAAGAACCAGACACTTAACCAACTGAGCCACCCAGGCACCCCCCAAAAAATTCCTTTTTTTTTTTTTTGAGCCACCAAAGTAACCTTATGAATAATAAAGAGTGGCCAAATTTTTTTGTTTATTTATTTACTTTGAAAGAAAGAGAGAGAGAGAGAGCACAAGCAGGGGAGGAACAGAGAGAGAAAGAAAGAGAATTCCAAGCAGGCTCCTCACTGTCAGCACAGACCCCAGTGTGGGATTCGAACCCACGAATCATGAGTTCATGGCCTATGCTGAAATCAAAAGTCAGACGTTTAACCAAATGAGCCACCCAAGCACCCCAAGAGTGGCCAATTATTAAACACTTACCGTAAGCCAGGCCCTACATTGAATGCTTTCCACATGTTAACTTCTTTAACCTTGGTAACAACCCTTTAAACTAAGTAATATCATGGAGACTTAGAAGGGACTGAGGGAAGTCAAATGACAAAGAAGCAGGGATTCAAACCCACGATGATTTTATTAGCCTCCAAAGTCTATACTCTAAAACTGCCATGAGCCACCATCTCCCAGTGAGTGTGGTGAAGAAAATGACTGTAAGGCCTAAACTAATCAAACAGGTGCTAACGAAGTGAATCCAAATGGGGCTCCTTTAGGCCAACAAGTGTACTTATCTGTACTAAATTACGATAATCTTATTTTTAAACATATCTTTGAAACACTGCAGCTTACAGAGCGGTTTCATGTACATTTACCTCATTTAATTTGCCCAGAAGCTTGCATAGGAATGGAAGGAAACTGTGAGCACCTAACCAATATCTTTTCTCCCCTTCCTCCTTCTTCCAGAGCAGTAGAAAATGATATGCTTGACCACCTGACAGGTAGTGACAAAGGATGAACCACACTGGGGCCCTGTACTTCGGCTCTGCCAGAGACAGGGCCCATTTAAGCCTGCTGTCTCTCTTCCACTCTCGATTCCCTGTGTGGACTTAGCTCAGTGGCCCTACACCTCAGTTACACAACTGATCTCTTGGAGTCATTTAAGGTTTATTTATTTGAGACAGAGACAGAGAGAGAGATTGTGAGTTGGGAGGTTGAGAAAGAGATAGAGACACAGAATTCAAAGCAGCTCCAGGCTCTGAGCTGTCAGCACAGAGCCCGACGCAGGGCTCAAACTCACAAATTGTGAGATCGTGACCTGAGCCGAAGATGGATGCTTAACCAACTGAGCCACCCAGGCGCCCCTCTTGGATTCATTTAAAAATAGAATCCTGGACCAACTGGGTGGCTCAGTCAGTTAAGCATCTGCCTCTTGATTTCTGCTCACAGTTTGTGAGATCAAGTCCTACATCAGGCTCTCTGCTGACAGCACGGAGTCTGCTTGGGATTCTCTCTCTCCCTCTCTCTCTGCCCCTCCCCCCACCCAAAATAAATAAGTAAACTTAAAAAAAACACTGAGTCCTAACCCCAACCATAGAGATTCTGATTTAACCTATATGCTGTGAGGCCCAAGGACAGGTACTTTTTTATTTATTTTTTTTTTTAAAGAGAATTTCTTTTTTTTTTTAATGTTTTATTTATTTCCAGGAGAGAGAGAGAGAGAGAGAGAGAGAGAGCGAGCGTAAGCAGGGGAGGGTCAGAGAGAGAGGGAGTAACAGACTCTGAAACAGGCTCCAGGCTCAGAGCTGGCAGTCAGCACAGAGCCCGACACGGGGCTCGAACCCACGAACCGCGAGATCATGACCTAAGCGAAAGTCAGACGCTTAACCAACTAAGCCACCCCAGGCGCCCCGGACAGATACTTTTTTAAAAGCCTTCACATGTTTCAAATATATAGCCAGGCCTGAGAAGCACTGCACTTAAGCCAAAATTGTTAGAACTTCCAGGAAAAAAAACATCTTTTAAAGTGCTTAATGGAAGCTTTCTCCACTGGCAGAAGCTAGCCTTGGGGATGTTTTTGCTGGGAATGTTGACACGGAGACTGAGCGTAGGCAGCCATCTTGTTTGGCAAGGCCAACTTGAAGACGAAAACCCCATGATGAGAGGAAAAATGAGGAGAAGGAGCTGGGGCCGCTGATGGCTGAGGAGCTGTGAACTAGCTCTAGAATGAATTTACAAGGAAGAAAAAATCATCTTTCTTTTTTTAAGCCACCATATTCAAGTGTCTATTACCAAGAGCCGAATACAACTCTTACATAAGCATACGGTAGGCAACACCATGTTACAGATGAGAAAAGTTGCCCAAGGTTGCACAGTATGTACGTCCCAGAAGCCAAATGTTCTGACTCCAGTCCTGTGACCTTTCTAATGGAGGTAATGGGGCAGAATACATTTTAAGGGTTCTCACTTAAGAAGATCTTTTCAGACAACTCTACTGACCTTCTGACCTTTAAGGGAAAGGGTTCTCACTTAAGAAGATCTTTTCAGACAACTCTACTGACCTTCTGATCAACTATTTTTGAGTCCCATTCAGACATGTTGCCAGAACGTGGAGCAAGGAAATTTGACAAGGAATAGCTTTATGAATACATATAAAGTTTGTTTGGCTTTAAGAATGGCAAGCCCTTAAAATTTGCTTTATACTGTGGTTATATTTCTGATAAATTTAGCTAAAGTTTCATCAATCCCAAATTCTTTTATTTCCTCAAAAAATAACTTTCTGAGGACCTAGCATGGGGGATACTCCTATGTTAAGGGGAGAGGAGCAGGATTGCAGGGGTTTGAGAAAGAGGCATGTTCCTACTCACGAGGAGTTTAAAATCTGAGTGGAACATAACACACGCACGGTAATAACTACACTGGGTGCTTAGTACTACCAGCAAAGAGGAGTGATTAACTAGAGAAGCACAAGACCACCTTTGGCTTAACGAACCAAGGAAGGCTTCATGAAAGAGGTGACATTCATGTTTTAAGGTCTCAAATGGCCAGGCACTTAATGCCTAGGAACTGGCCTGATCAAAGCTCATAGCCAGTTACGAGCTGGGTATGTTAAAGGAGTATCAAGGAATTCAGCTGGATGAAGCTCAATGTCTATGCTAGAAAAAGAGGGTAGATGAAGCTAGGAAGGTAGTTTAGGGTCAAATTATAAAGACATTGGAAGGCCAGGCTAATCGATTTGGCCCCTATTCAGAAGATTAATTTGCCAAGCCCAGGCAAGATGAATTGGCCAGGGAGACAAGAAAGGCGGTGAAACCATGTGAGAGGCCACTGAAACAGTCCAGGCAAAAGGTAACACACGTCAGAATTACGGCAGCGGTTGTGGGAATGCAGAGAAAGGCTAAGTGCCAGAAACAGAACTAACTAGACTTGGCAAGATGTGGGAGGTTCCATGGATGCAGGAGAGCAACCAGACAGCTCAGGGTTCTCGTGTGAGGGAACGAGTGGCTTCCATCACAAGTGCTGGTTCCAGGAACACAAAGTTCTAACAGCCAATAGGAAGTACAGAACTAGCCTATGGGAGAGATAGCGAGAGTGGAGTTTTAGATTTGGAAGTCTGGAAGTGTTGGTAAAGCCATTAAGGTAGGGAAAGAGCACGGAGAGGAGAAATTTGAAGATAAAGACGCAAGTGATATTGACAAAGAAGGGGGAGAGAGAGAGGGAAGGAGGGAGGAAGGAAGAAGGAAGAAGGAAAGAAGGAGGAAAATAAGAAGGAAGGAGGGAGGAAGGGAAGAGAAGGGAGAAGAAACAAAGGATGGTAGGAAGGAAGGAGGGAAGAAAGGAAGGAAGGAAGGAAGGAAGGAAGGAAGGAAGGAAGGAAGGGAGGGTGGGAGGGAGGGAGGGAGGGAGGGAGGGAGGGAGGGAGGGAGGAAAAAGAGAAAGAAAGTAAGTATGGATCAGAGACCAGGAAGGAAACCACGAGAATATAATGTTACAGAAAACAGGAAAGAAAGGCTTTAAAGAAGAAGTTGTACTAAGTGTTAAAGCAAAACAAACAAACAAAGCCCTTATTTGTCTGTTTTTAATTTGACTTTTCTTTTCCGGGGGTAGCTTAGCTCTGTTGCTAAATGACTCCCTGCACAGGCCATGAATCCCTCTCTTTCCCCAGGAGGGTGCAGCCATGGCTACCAGGCAAGTTCAATGGTCTCCACTGATGCAACAGGAAAACAGCGAGTCACCCCTCAAGTCTGGTTCAGGTTCTGCCTCTTGGATAGATTTCATCACCCTCTGAATGAAGCTTCAGCTATAAAACGGTGGGTCAAGATTAAACACACAAAGGTATACACAAGGATGTTTACTGTAGTGTTGCTTTACTATAGGAAAGGTTTGAAAACAACCCTCTCACAATAAGCGATTGTCTAAGTAAGTTATGGTATGTTCATATCCTTGATCACTTTGTAGCCACTATAAGTTAGGACACAGAAATAATTTATTGACACATACAGATGTGTACAATGTATTTGATTTCAAAAGCAAATTATAAGAACACGATCTCTTTGTTAAAAACATATGTGCATAAAAAAGTATAGAATATATAAATGTGTCTAGAGTAGAGAAATGGTAGGTGATTTTCATCGTATTTCATTTTGCTTATCTATATTGTCTAAGTTTTCTAAAGTAAACATATAGGTAAAAGTTTTTTAAAAAACAGATTTTTTTAAAGGCCTCTGTATGGCAATAATCCTACCCCCTCCTTCAGACTACCTATTTTGGCTTTACTGCAGGAATGTTTATCAAATATACATAATAAAAAAGAATAAGATGTTATTCATTATACATTATATTTATTGACCAGAAAAGTATGTAGCCATCCAGGAAGTGTGAGGCTACACTGAAAATCCTTCAGTCTATGGTCAGAAAGAGTAGAGAATGTAGAGGAAGTGCCTTAACCCCAAGGTCCAGCTTCTTCATTTTGTAGAAGTCAATGATACATTCTACCCCAGTGGACTCAGGACCTGAGGCTGGCTGAATGAAATAAAGTATGTGCCAGTCTGTGGGAGGAGTTCCTTGAGAGGATGTAACTGCCCTTTGACCACAAGCTGCACCAGGGCAAGTAGGGGCTCCTCGCTCCCTCCCCCGTCCTTGAAATATACATTCCATCCACCATTTCCACACTAGGAGCTGTTTCAAGGATGTAGCCTTGAGAGAGCAAGGTGTCATTGAGACCATCGGATCTGTGCATGTGACAGCGAAGGCCTCTATATAAACACTCAAGATTCTGGTGGGCGGGTGGAGATCTACTCATCTTGCAACAGCCCAACACAAGCCTCGTGTGTAAATCCCCTGGCTCACTGAACCTACCGTCTACCAGCCTGGGGTGGTCTGCCTCTCCACTAAGACCCTCCTTACCCTCCATGTGTGGAGCCAGTTTCAGATTTCACCCAGGGAACTCCCAAGGTTTCTAACTAAACACCATGGAATTATTTTCAGTCCTCTGGCATCTATCTACTAGTCAAACAAATGAATACCAAAGTCCTAGCGTGTGCTGGGTGTTGAGGCAGGTCCTGGAGATGCAATGAGAAGTGACATAGATGTTATCTCTACTTTACGTTCCATTATCGAGTCTTTCCCTAAACACCAAGACACAGCGTCAGAACCTAACAGACCTAACTCTAAGTAGAGCTCTTAAAGGTGTTAGAACTCAACCCAAATACTTGACCTCTCTCTACCACCATTTCTTTATGTTCCAAGTGGAACTTCAAAAGACTATTCTAAAGATTAAACAATTGTATCAAAGTGTCTGGCATAGGTCCTGGCACAGAGAAGGACCTCCATAAACATAGCTGTGACTGTTTCAATATGAATCCCATTGTTTGCTGATTTAACTGCCAACATACCCTCAGCAGATTATTCTTTAAGTGATTGGTAGCAAATTTCACTTCACCAGGCCCACTTCAATTTCGATCAATACCACATCTGTCACTATTTAGGAAAGAGTTTTTCTAATTCTTCGCTGGAACTCTTATATTTAGAGAGCAACTTGGGTTGTTATTCCACTTTCACGCTGACAGAGTTCTCCTTGGTTTCTTTTCTTCTTTGGGACAATAGTTGGATGTCTGGGCTTCCAAATACTTGGCTTCTGTTCAAAACGAAGAATCAAAAAAAAGTTCTTTTGGACGATGATTTTTCTCCCCCCTCGGTGGTTAAGAACAGAGAGAAAACAGCTAAAAGAGGAGGCGAGCCTAGAGAGAGATGCTAGGAGGCCTACCATCATGCAGACTGTTGTTTGTACTCACAGGGCACCTCCCACAGCCTGCCCCCCACACAAACACCAAAGCAAAGGGCACTCCTTCTCACTCAGGATCCATAGGTCAGAACACTATCTGGTGCTCAGTTGGAACAGCCCATCCTGCTTACAAACTATGGAAATGTGCTATTTCCCTTCACTTCCCACGCCACGACCAACACCGATGTGTAGCAAATCTTTGTGTGCATCCGTCTCTGTGTGTTATAACACAAATGCAGAAAATACCGCATCACAGTCAAATAATCCTCTCCCCTGCCAGCAGCATCTCAGATACACAGAGTAGGCAGTAGCCTCCAAAGAGCTCTACAATCCAGGGAAGCCTAAGATACAGAAGCTGGCCTCTCCCAGTTCCAGCCTTGGAGAACCCCCTTAATGCCACAGCCAAACTGTGTAACAGTGACGACCCTTCCTTGGGGCTGCAGCGCCACCTAGTGGCCAGGTGAGCTAGCATGCACTCCCTCTCCATCCGAAACAGTCAGGCTCTTCAATCCTTTCCCAAGAGAAACAGGAGCGGTTGCAGCACAGGACGGCTAGAGCAGTTAGGAATCACCAGGGTTCTGCAACATTAAAACTTTTTCCTGATTATAATCCTATCCAAATCACCAAGCAGGGAGAAGAGAACAGAAGATTCTTGCCAGCATTAGATTTTCATGTCCAAATGCATCCTCATACAAACTCGCAAACTTGCACAAATATTTAGTTTAAATCGAGGCAACTCTGTGGCCTTTCGAGTCTTCAAGACCTGCAATTATAGACATAAAGTCATTTTTTAAAAAAAGCAAGAGGAAAAATAGGTCTAAAGACCGATAATGAGATCCCTTTTTTCTCTTTTCCACAAATAGCTCTGTCAACAACTGACATTTCTTTTTTATTTTTATTTTTTAATATTCACTTATTTTGAGAGAGAGAGAGGCCAGAGAGAAAGAAGGAGAGAGAGAATCCCAAGCAGTCTCTGTGCTGTCAGCACAGAGCCCGACGCAGGACTCCATCTCACAAACTGTGAGATCATGACCTGAGCCCGTATCAAGAGTCCAATGTTTAACCAACTGAGCCACCCAGGAGCCCCACGACTGACATTTCTGATGCAATTCAAAACTGAATTCAACTTTTCCTGCATTGAACAACCAAAACCATGCCTGTGCATTTTAAGGATGGCAGTTTAAATAATGTAATTTGTTTGGGACTTAACCTAGGGGTATACAGACTGATTCAGTTCATTTTTAAATCCAGATTATTCTGGTTAATAGCCTGGTGGAGCTCAGAACAGAATGTGTGCACCACTGCTAAATATTCCATATTAAAAATAGTTTGTGATGGGATATGCTTTTTATAATTAAGTTTAATGTACATTAACATTTTTAGATGAGAAACTGACAATCTGAGAACAGCTCTAAATTCTCCTTTGATTATTTTTCCAGAGCACTGAAGGCATGATATAGCTACACAAATAAGCTAACAGTAAAGTTCTTTGAAAGATTATTTTCTACCCTATCACACATGCCCTTCTTTATAACCCTCCAGTGGTTTTCTGGGGCAGAAATGGATTGTGTACAAACTCCGGCCTTGGACTCCAAGTCACAAGAAGCTGACTTAATCTCTGACCCATACCTCCCAACCAAACCAACTCAGTGTCCCCTACTGGGACCTACTATAGACTATGTTTTCAGTAGCTTAAGTTGTGGCTGTCCTTCCCCTCTTCCCACTTGAATATCTCTGCCTTGACTTCTTGCTCTAGGGCCAGGTAAGGTTGCCAAATTTTACCCAAAAAAAGCAAGGGACAGGGAGTAAGGTATGGCAGTTAAATTTGAATTTTAGATAAACAACAAATAAAGTCTTAGGATAAGTATGCCCTAAATATTGCATGAGGCATACTTATACTAGGAAATTATTTTTTGTTTACTAACGTTCAAGTGCAATGGGTATTCTGTATTTGGTCTGACAACCCCAGCCCAGGGACCCTCTTGGTGTGTCACCTAATGACCTGGATTTCTATGCAACAGCCCCTGCTCCCAGTGGCTCTTCAGCCACTGCCTCCAGGAGAGTGCCTGCCCATTAACATTCTTTTAAAACATCTAAGCAAAGAGTCATCAAATTGGAGAGACTCATTTTAAGCTGTCTTGTTTATTACTGACAATAGCCCCATTCAGTGATCCTCAAAACATGGTGTGCACACAGGTAGTACGTGACTATATCATTTTGTTATCATTTTGTTTCTGTTGTATTTATTTTTTGGTGATCCCTTATTAATAACACATAATATTGTTTCTCCATATATGGTAGTTATAGAAAGTTCCTTTAAAAATAAACATGTTTATTTTTTAAAGAAAAGTTAAATCAATATAAGGGAGAAAACTAATTTTCTAGTCAAATCTACTCAGATTAAGCAATATCATGACTGAAGTTTGGCAAACAATGACGTAAAGCAGGGGTGAGCAAACTTTGGCCCATGGGCCAGATATGGCCCACTACCTGCTTCAGTAGATAAAGTTTTATTGTGGGCTGGCCACAGCCATTCATTTACGTATTGCCAGCAGCTGCTTTTGTGCAACAACAGCAGAGTTAAGTACTTGCAAAAGAGACCATATGGCTTGCTAGGCCTATTATATTTACTTTCTGGCCCTTATAGAAGGAGAAGGAGAAGACCCCTTACCTAAAATGTCACGCATGCAAAATGGTCAAAGGAAGAGATAGAACTCTGATAGTCCCCATGGCAGATATTTTTGGGGGAGAATGACTATGTGACACAACAAAGCCTAAAGCTGACACAGCCCTCCATTTCCCATTTCAGATTCTTTTTATTAACCTCCTTGCCATGCCTGGATCTACTGACGCTTTCCCTCCTTCATTCTCATACTTAAAATTTGGAATAATATCTGTGTCTTCCCATATTAGCTCAGACCCACCTACACCCTGCACTAGGCAATGGTAAGTGAAATACACCAACATGCTTATTATTGCATTCTCCTTAAAAATGAAAAAAAAGGGGGGGGCGGTGCAGGGGAGAGCAGCATCTCTTCTTATCAAGAACTATGGCCATATAAGGCAAACCCTTTTTAATAACTCAACAACTCAATATTTTAGTATGGAATTTGTTAAAGTTAGCATAAACAGGTAACAGTAACTTCCATAATCATGCACAAATTACTTCTGAAACAATGGGTAAGCTCTAGAAATAAAGCTTTAATCAACTGCAAATGTCTGAGTAAGCATAATTGTACCACTAGTTAAGCCTCCTTAAGCATGATAGCATTTTAATCCAACGGGTCAGCAGTATTGGAGCATCTCAAGCCAATTCACTAAGATGAGAAGACACAGACACCTTAGGCTTAAAATAAAATTAAAATACAGTCCCTATTATGCTGTTACAGACATTGAACATTTCTAGAAATTTTCTCAGCCTTGGAAACACCATTGGTAAACCCTTCCATGTGGGCCCAGATAAAATTTTTTACCCCTCCCTGAACCTCTGTAGATTGTGATTGCTCATGAAAGGCCAGAACTCACCAACTTGCCATAATCATGTACCTGCTAATAAGTCTGTGACCTGATTGCCTCTAAATCAACACCTATGTCTGACTCTCTTTCTCTAGCGCCTAACATATGACAGGGCTTAATAGGTCTTGATTAAAAGAAGGGATGAAACCCCCCCCCTCCGTTATTCTAAATGAAATCCAAGCAGAATATGACCACAATTTTCTACTAAACTAGCAGAATAAAACAAAACTAACCATGTCTGTGCTAATCAAAGAAACAGTCTGTTCATAATCCAGTTCCGTTGAGAAGTTAGGACTATCAAGTCAAGATATGCAGAGATTCACGTCGAAGGAAGGGCAGTTCAGTGACCTTAGTACTCCCCTTTTTGTATGCTTTCTCTTCTTGTCAAATTCTTAGTATCTGCCTATCGCTGCTCAGTCAGGAAACAAGACAGGATCCGTCATTTCCACATTCATCTGACTAAGATAATTACTTACCTCTCTCAGCCTCTATCCAGAGAGAGGCTGGAAAGGCATTATCCCAAATCAGAGGAATCAGCAACATGTGCAACAGGCCAAGGAAGAGTCACACATTCAATACCCAACTCTGCGTACAAGTCAAACCTGTTTGGATGGGATGCTACTTCGGCTCAACTAGATATGTACAAAATCACAGTAGGAATGGTGGGGACTCAAAAATGTGCAATGATTATTTATAGCATCCTTTCCAGATCTTAGAGTCACTTTGTTTATTTGGGAACAAAATATATTATTTAACCTAGCTGGTATATGTGTAAAAGTAAAGATCTTGAGAAGAATTGAAAATCTCAAGGAAAATTTGACTACATCCATAAGAAAGACAAAAACATCGCCCAAAATGCAATTTGTTTTTTTGTTTTTTTGCAGCCTTCACATCTCTGGAGTTGACTTTTTTATTTCAGCATTTTGAGGGGAGCCTCACTGATTATGCCAAATAGGAAAGGGGGGAGGGAATATGCAAGAACAGTGCTGGGCAAACTGAGTGACCACCTAGGAATAAGGGAGTAGAGGAAACATTAAGTCCAGAGGAAACCATTCCATGTGTTCCAGGATCCATCCCAGTTAGAATGCCACAATCCCAAGGGAGATGTGCTATAAAAAGCATAATTTGAGTATTATCTCTCATCATTCAATATAGTTTTTCAACCCTTTCAAAATTACATTGAAAAATCTATATAATGTGTGCTTAGATTAATGAACTGTTTGAATCTGGATCAATAAGCACTCGAGGCTCCGTGCCGTTGACACCTGCTGGGAACATCTAGAAGAAAGCTTTGTGGAGGGCAGAGCCAGGCGGCACTTTGTAACTAAAGGGGTTCCACTTAATAAACAAGCAATCTAATATATGGCCTCTGCAGATTAATTTCCTAAGAGCAAGTAAATAATCTGGATTCAAATTTTCCCTGATTATACATATAATTACAGTATCACTTACCAATTAACACATTGATTTAAACCATCTCGGGATTATGAGTATAAAAGAAATCGTCTCTCATCATCCACTCAAAAATGCCCTAGTTCAGCAAAGAAACATAGGGAGCAGAACTTTCCATTCATCTGATTTCTCTTACGGAAGAAAAAACTATGTTGGTAAGATTATAAAGATACCTTAAAATATCACAGACCATAATTATTGTCTCAATGACTGGACCACAATGACATCCATTAACAAAGGCTTGTGCGTGACATGATAACAAAGTCTTGAGAAAGCTTCATCATCTCCTGAAATATTTCTGTAGAACCAGAGATTTATAAAACTGCTTCTCTAGTTTGGATTATTATTATTTTTTAATTTACTGCGGCAACTAGGGTGTAATTTATCCACCATTAGACAGTTACATAAATAGACAAAGATCTATGGTAGAGATTCTTCTCTACTTTGGACAAGTATAATAATTAATGTTAGTTTGTTGTTTCTTGTCCCTACATAAAATTTCCCATTAAAAATGTTAATATATCCTTTCATGAGGCCACATAGCAATGAGAAGAAAAAAGATACAGATGAAATTGCTACATAGCGTGCATACATATGTAAAAGACATTAAAAATAATAAATCAACGTGGCAAATATAATGAAGCCTGCTGTCCAACAGTAAAAGCTGTCAAAAGGAGGCTGCATTATTAAGACCTTTATGTCCAACTGTTCAGCTAAATAAAATCTCTCATATCGCTCTTGCATTTTTGGGAACAGAATTCACATCTGGGATCAAATTGTCACAGTGCCGCATTCCTAATTCCTTCCCCTTGTATTACTTTCTGAATAATTATTGGAATCTCCACAGAAAATGAAAGTTAACTGAAGTTAACCACAAAATAACAAGCTTTTACATGCAGAAAAACCACTCCGTGGTGTTTTCTCTAACAGTAAATACTTCGGAAAGAAATGCTTACACGCTGGAAAAATAAAGATCTTACCAGTTCAACTTTCAGCACTACTATTTTCTCAGTAAGATCAGTAACGCAATCATAAATATGATTCAAAATTACAACTCTGGGGAAACACAATCAGTTAACGTTAGACCCTATTCTTATTTCTTCTTAGAGAGAAGTAAAGCCCCTAATATAGAAAGCTCTATGATCCCAGAATATACAATATTGGCATTGTGATTATTTCTGAGATGTAATAACTAATTACTCAGAAAGACTATGAAAATAAACAAATCCAACTCCTCCTCCAGCCTTAATCCCTAATTTAAGGGAAGAGAAAATATGGCTTTGTAGGGTTGGAAGCCCCAAGTGCCATTTCAAAATCAAAGGAATGTTTCAAATAAACTTCAAGCCCCTTGACGACACACAAACAAAAACAGCAGTTACATACCAGCTTCACCCTCAAATAAAATCTGGCAAGATGACTGTGAGTTTTAGTTAATGTAATCCAAAATCTGGGGGTGTCAAGAGCTACTCAATAAAAAGGAAAACTGAAAATAGTACAAAAATGGCTCCTTAATAGCAATAATGCATACTTCTGTGGTCATTACCGGTCAGATAATAACCGGCAGTGACCTTAAAACCATACATTATGGTGTAAGTATGGTCTAGTGCTCACTGCAGATGTGTAGCTGAGAAATCAGCAACACAGTCTTGCCGTAAATGTTCAAACTGTTCCAAGGCTGCCCTGCACGCAGGGATTTTCTCCTCCCCAGCGCCATCATACCAGGAACCTTCTAATGATCTGAAAAATATGTACCTTAGGGTAATAGTGCTAGAGTGCAAAGATAAACACCCAGACCACTGTCGTCGAAAACACACATGAAGAGCTGGTATCCGAGATGCAGGGGGAATGTTGTGATAACACAGAGGCTCAGGAGCAACATTTGACCCTTTTTACCCCTTTGAAGCCTCAGCTGTCAGGAAAACTGCAAGGATCATAGTTAATATATTCATCACCTCTATGAGATGGTGTAATATCAATATTCCCATTTTGCAGGTCAGAACAGTGAGGCGCAAGTGAGCCAAATGAGCTGGTGAGGAGGAAGCAAGGTAATGATATTGAGAACTAGCACTAGCTGCTTTGTCGGCTGAGCTCGGGCTTCCACGTTCACATCAATCTTTCATAATTTTCCAATGCCTTCATCACAAACCGTTTGTATTTCTCTCTTGCCTCCTGTTCACTGGGGGCATTTTGCACTTTTTTTTTTTCATTTTTTCTTCAAATGTACAAGGAATGTTGCATCTACCTTCTCTTTGGAATTTTTCTGCTCCACAAAATTTTTTTTGAAATGACCTAATCTTTGCAAATGCGTCTCTGGCCAAGCTGAGGGCAGCAGCACATTCTGGAAGCAACCCCAGATCTAAGGTCTCCTCAAACATCACATTCCACGACTGTAGAAAGGGTTCCTCCACTTTATCAAAAACCATCAGCTCTTCAAAGCAGCTCACTGCTTATTTGTTGGCAAAGCACTAGCAGGGAAAGTACAGAAAATTGGGTACTTCCTAGAAAACAGATGAAATGAAACCAGTTACAGCAAGAATTTTCCTTTCCAGTTGCATGAAACACAAAGGTAGGAAAACATTTGCCACCAGCTCTACTTTCTCTTCTTCGATCACTCCGATGAGCTGGTGGTCCAGAGTGGACATCTGCCTGAGTTTCTTTAGGTCACATTTATATCCAGACACTCACCCCTTGATCTCAAGTTCATGGCCTAAAGCTGAGAAACAGCTCACTAGACATAGGGCTGCTTTTGTTCCTAGATCTTTTCCTACTAGCTTTCTCCTTCTTTCCTTGCCTACCTATAAGGCAAAAAAAAAAAAAAATCATGTCATTGATTTTTGGTAAGGTCTTTACCAAAGAAGCTGAAAGTTACTTCATTTGCTTTATTTTTCCAGGAGCAGTGCTCAGGGTCTACGATGCCAGTGGTGATATACCCAGCACCATCAGCTACCTCCCAAGTGGATAGGCCATAGGTAGGTAGGCAAGTACCTCTCCAGGTCAGTGATTCCTAACAGGGGTGATTTTTGCCCCGCTGGGGGATATCGGTCCATGTCTAAAGATATTTGGGGTTGTTATAATCTGAGCAGGAAGGGGGTGGCAATTACTAGCATCTAGTGGTAAAGACCAGGAAACGCACAAGAAATTTCCTCCACAATAAAGAATTAATTGAGCCCCAAATGTACATAGCGGTTGAGAAACCCTGGTCTAGATTCCTCGCTGTTTAGAATCTCTCTGATTCACACATGAGTCCCCAGCACCACGCTGGTGTCTAGCATGCAGAAGGCCCTCCATCGGAGCCGGTGGGGAATCACCGAAGGCAACCTATGGCAAGAGAGTCAAGAGATGAGAGCAGTCTTTTCCTTCCCACTTGATGTCCCATTTTCTTCCATTTCCTTCTGTTTCTCTCTTCTACCATGTCTCATTCCCTGTGTCATGTCGTACTCTCTGTTCTTTCCCTTTGCCCTCCAAAGGCTGCATTTGGAGAGTGCTTTCATGGTTTAACCTACATGATCTTCAAAACAACCCTATGAAGGAAGTATTATGTCTTTATAGGGCGAAACTGAAGCTCACAAAAATATAAATAATCTGCCAAAGGTCACAGAAGTTAACTAATTGTACAGGTGAAATCAGGGTGTGTCCAGCTCCAGGGCCAATTATTCTCTCCCAGGAAGGACTCCCTGGCATGCTACTTGGTCATGCTGCAAGGGGGTGGCTGACCTTGTTCTAAAACGAATTCAAAAACATTCCTAAGTATTTGCGGAGTAAAAATAATAAAACAGGAAGTAAACTTCACTTCAGGCCAACATCTCCCCTCTTTCATGAGGTGACTGTAAGCCAAATTCATTCAGAGGCTGAAAAATGAAATTGTATCTTTCTTATCACTGGATACACAAATGGCTTATTCTAGGAGCCTCGGGCCACAGGGTAATCTCAGCCTTTATGAGGACAGAGCATAATTGACATTGGCCCAATACACTGACATTGGCTCAGTAACATATAAGGGTAGTCAAATAACTCAAAAGTAAGCCCTGCATGTACACCCATACACATATTTAGAACTGCCACAAAACTAATCCTGTGTGTGCACATGTTTTCCTGTATTTCTTGAGTACCAAGCCGTGTGCTAGGTACCAAACATACAAAGATGAATTGGCCTCACATTCATCCTCTGCGTGGCTCATAAAGGAAATAAGATATGTCAACAGGTACATCCCATTCCAAAAAGACCAGCACCACACTGAAAGATCAGGAAGATCGGGGACTGCCCTGCAGAGAAAGAGAATAAATAGTTCTGCCTGGCGAGGGCCAGGGACAGTGACACTGAAGCGAAGACAGGGACAACAAGGGACAGCTTGCCTGAGGGAAGGAAGAGGGGTGCACGGAGCAGTATGGGCAAAGGCCTGGCACAGACAGCGAGCCAGACCCGCTCGGCGCTAGTGACACATGTTTGTCTTACCGTGACCGGAGGAGACTTTTCTTGCACTACAGAAGCACCTGCTGAGAACACTGAGGCAGGCCTGGGAAGGGCCTTACCAGCCAAGCAAAGGAATTTAGATTAGACTGTAGGAGCCAGCACTTTCATTTTCAGGCGTCGCCCCATAAGGCAGACATTTTACATCACAACCTCGTGCATGTATGCACATATTTGGAAGGGAAACAAATGTTTTCCAAAACAACGCTCACCCTTTCTGCACAAAATTCATTCTGATGTTTTCTATTTTGCACTTTTGAATGTCTGCTGCAAACCCTTCAGATATTTCATGAGCCACCCATCAGTTGTACCCTATAGTTCCCTAGCCCTGCTACAGGCCACAGGGAGGAAAGAGTTTTGTTGTTTTGTTTTGTTTTGTTCTGTTCTGTTCTGTTCTGTTCTGTTTTGCTTTGCTTTTAATTGGGAACTGACAAAATCAGGTATGTTAGGATAATAACTTTGACATCAAGATGAAAGGTAGACTGGAGGTGAGAACCTGGGAATCAGGGAAGCCTACAAGAGTCTGTTAAAAACAAGACATGAGTCTGAACTAAGGCAATGACCCCAAAGATGGAAAGTAGGACAAAGTTCTAGAGCCTTTAAGTCACAGAATTAACTACCTGGGCGACTTTTTACAGCAGAAATGAGGGGAAAGCTTGTAGACTGAGAGATGGGTGGAACAATGCAATACGACCTGGGACAGAAAGCAGAGAGAGAACAGGCTGAGTGACAGAAGGCTGAGAGCCTGGACTTGGTCAATGTAAGGTGACTATGGGAATGTCCAGCAAATGGCTGTATAGATGCTTCCAAATTACAGAAGATATGTCTGAAGATGGAAACATGAATGTCAATGTAATTAGCAGAGACACGATCATTAAAGTGTTGAGGTCGATGAGATCTTCAGGAGAGCCCTATAGAAAAAGCAAGCAGGAGAATAGACATGTTGCCCTGAGAAGACCAACCTGAAGAACCAGACAGAAGAACTAGAGAGACTGTCAAAGGCACTGGAAGAGAGATCACTGGCCTTCTTTCTGGAAGGCTGGTCATTACCATGGCCTCATCATTATCCAGCATGATACTTTATATTCATTTCCATATCTCTTTCTTGCCTGCCTCCTCTACTAGAATATGATGCACTTCTGGACCTCCAGCACCTAGAACAGTGCTCCTAGCACATAGTAGAACTCAACAAATATGTGTTGAGTGAGTGAATGAATAAAGAAAGGAATGCAAGCCAAGGAAGGAAAGTATTCAAATTCTGGGGGTTGTCAACATAGACAACTAATTGCTTAAAAGAAAGAAGACCAAAAATGGGTCTTTGTTTTAAAGGCTAGGCTGTTGGTACCCTTAGCAAGAGTCATTTCAATAAAGTGTTGGGATAAGAACTAAGTTGCTATGGCCTCAAAGAGAATAGGGGTGAATAGCAAGTGAAGAGAAGGCAATGTCAAGAGAAGGGTAACGCTGGAGAGGCAACATCATGTATGGACTTACATGAATAAACCAAAGAAAGACATTGAAAAGTAAAAAAAAGAGAAAAGCAATGAGATAAGATAGTAGGGAAGATGGAAGAAGTTAGGGCATCCAGCGTATATACAAAGAGGTTGTCTAAGTCTGTGCAGGGTGCTATGATAAAATACCGTAGACTAATGGCAAAAGAAATATCTCACAGCTCTGAAATCTGGGAAGTTTAAGATCAAAGATCCAGAAGGTTTACGGTCTGGTGAGGGTCCACTTTCTGGTTCATAGATGGCACTTTCTGGCCATGTCTTCTACTGGAAGGAAGAAGACAGCTTTCTGAAAACCTTTTTTATGCAAGCAGTAATCCCATTCAGGAGGCCTCCACACTCATGGCCTCATCACCTCCCAAAAGCCCCACCACCTAATACCATCACATTAGGAGACAGGACTTCAACATGAGATCCTGGTGCGGACACCAATATTCAGACATAGCAGAATTTAACTTTAAAAGTTTTATCTATTACAGAAAAGGAGTGGAGATATGGGTTGCCATGGGTAAATGTTCAGGTATATGCAAGGAAAATGAGGGAATCCTCAAGTGATAGACTCTTTTTCTTTTCTATGAAAGACGAGGCAAGATTATCTACATAATCTGCATACATTGAGGTATAGCTCATTTTGGATGGGAAAGTTGGCCAAGTGGGGGAAAGCAAAGAGATTTCAAGAAGCACTGAAGATCTAGCAAAACTGCAAACCAAAACTTCGTGGTGGTATCTATCAGCACTGTTATGCTTAGAGCCCAGGGCACAGAGAAAATGGAATTAAACTCCCCATGGACTCATTGCATAGTTGAATGAGAATCAGTTGCCCTGGATGAAAGCCTACCCTTCTTCTCTACCAAGAAGGGTCACTTACCCCGGTGTAGCCCCACATTCCTTCAAGGCTGTAATGTCCTCAGTGTGTCTTCATACCTCTGAACTTATCTACGACTATGGGTTATAATATCACTCTAACCTCACTGGCTTGGGTGGGGCTCAAACAGGACAATTTATTTGAATGGTTTTCGCAAACTCCTAAGTATCGTTCAGAACTCATGCCTTGATATTCCCGCAATGCCAGTCTTCTGCCATCTTTCATAATACAGTTCAGTGAGGACGTACTGCACTCCTACTGGGCACCTGGTAGTTTCCTTCTCTCCAGCTCTTCTCTTTGCCCCATGGGCGCCACAGTTTTGACCCATAGGATAAGAGCAATTTATAGTTGGAGACCCTTAACTCAATCAGTATCCATTTAAATTACTTCCTCATGAAAAGAACTTCAGCCAACTCTAATGCCTTAGAGATAGAACCAAGGAGAGAGAAATTTGCTTTTGTGAGCAGACTCCATAATTACGTCGAGATATGTCCACCTGGGTAATAGCTAATGGGATTTTTTTAACTTTTTATATAAATATTTCAGTTTCTTACCTTGCTAGATTGACTTTTTCTCAATATTAATTGCCTCCATAGTCTTAATCTATAGCAACATTTCTAACCAGTGTCCCTGTACATTTTTGTTTCTTTCTCAGGAGACTGGTACCAGATGACTTAATTTCAATTTTTTAATACCATGAATAAATATCATCTTCCTTTGCTCTGAGGGGGACAAGCGATTCTCTGGAGAGCGACTGTCAACTCTTCCAACAGTTTACTTCATGAACTAGGTCACTGGGTTTTCGTTTGGCCTACATGTTTCATAAACTGGAGAAATCCACATCTCCTTTAACCAATGCAAATTACCATCATCTGCCAAAGGGACACATAAACTCTCACCTTAAATGTTTGTTCCTTTTCTATGGGCGCGGAGTTTATGAATGAGGTCTCTTGCCTAACGAATTCTTGGACAGCCTTTTATAGAACAAGCCTCTTCTTCATTGGTGCACAGATCCCAGACAATGGGGTCACCGGGGATGTGGCGCTGCCATCACAGACTATTCCTTTTTTGCATCACCAGAGCGGCTGCTCCGGCCACCCGGCCCATCTCTCTCCCGTGCCAATGTAAAGGGTTATTTTAGTTAGGCCTCCCTTACTTTTTAAACAAGCTCAACTCCTCGCCATTCCTGAGCACATGTTCTGTTCCCCGGATAGCCCAATTTTTGCTGCTGAAACTCAAGAAGCTATTAAAGTCTCCTCAACCTGGCAGAGCCCCAGGGCCAGATGGCGTTCTCCTGGCTCTTATAAAGCCTTTATTAACAAAATGACACTAAGCCTCACTGGCCTCCGTAATGACTGCTTTTTCCTACCCACAGAAGACCCTAGATGGAGAGGACAACCTGTTGATTCCTACCCCTGTCATCGCTGTCAAAACACGCTGCGACCTCTGAGGCACCCTGAATCTTCACTTGCGTCCTGCTGACCTGTTGCAGGGCACTGATTAGAACTGCCCCCTCTCCCCAAAAAAGGAAAGTAAGCACCTGACCTAAGGAGAGGCGTCAACAACAGACTGTACCCCTCTTCTGGGATTTTGAAGACTTTGGCAATGACAGAGCTCCAGGCAGCCCCCCTCAGGACAGCCAGAGCTGTTAATCGCCCCACCGGCATCATGGGATTTGCATGGAGGATTCACTTTCAGGCCAGTGTAGCTTTTCACCATGAGCCGATGCGCATGCCACACATGACTTACGTCTCACGGCCGTACCAGGGCACCCGGGATTGCTGAGGGAGCCAGTAATGGAATGTAGAATTTCTCACCTCTGGGTCACTAGTTCAAATGCAAAAGGCCATAAAAAGCCGCTCCCTTCTGCTGGACCCTGGGAAAGGATCCAGGGGACATCAGCTGCTGCGAATGGTGCTCTCATGACAAGCACTCACTGCACGCTGTCTCAAGGAAGAGCTTGGAAACTCACGCTCTCTGAGGTCACGCTGCGCTCTGGACAGCATGCGACTGAGTGACAGAATTAGTGGCTCTTTTCCACCTGTCCTGTGACCTCCAGGGGGAAATGCACTTTGCCAGCATCGAAACGTTTATAAATGCAAATTTCCCCTCAATGCGTTTTTGAAATTACTTTCATTAAAGTTCAAGTTTTGCTCGCTCTCTCTCTCTCTCTCTCTCTCTCTCTCTCTCCTACTGTTTTGTCCACCGGGGACAGGCCGGTGGAAACACGTTAGCAGCTGAAATGTTGCAGATTCTCCCAGAACTCAACTACCTTGCAGGGAAAATGGGCAGGGCCCACAAGAGCTGCCTGTACATTTTGCTCAGAAATGTTAACACACCAGGGAATTTTCTCTGCACAGGCACTGTACCCTTCAGGACTTTTTCTTGCTGAATACTTAAGTTATTTCTGGAAAAATAATTTTTATTTCCAAGGAAATACGGCAGGTGACACAGAAACGTCCCTTCTTGTTTATTCACTGTCCATCCTAAGGTTGGCTCTTTCTGCTTTAACTCTTTTCCCTCTTTCTTCATCCTGTTGGCCTTCTCCTGCCTCTTACTGGAACCTTCTCTAGGAATACAGCCTTATATCTAGACTCGCTTCCTGCCTTGGAAAGCAGAACTGTCCGGCCTGCAGGTGGCGTGAACATGCAGGTCAGTGAAGCTTCTGGATCCCACTCTCCCCATCTCCCAGGGCCCAGCAGAGTGGCTGATAATGGTAAAAACAGCAACACAAATTATATAAATTGATGCCATGCACGGGCGTTGGTGCCTCTCTGCACACGGGCCACGCCCTTCCCCTACACTGGTTCTCTGTGCAAGTTGCTTCTCCCACTTGGAAGCCCCTTCTACCTGCTATGCTTCCTGAACTCCCCTGTTTCCTGTGGATCTCACCCACATCAGGGCTCCTCCCCAGTCTCTCTGATGAGGGTAACCACCCCGTCACCATATGGGTACTTAGCACATTCAAGATTCGGATCAATGTGGGGCGCCTGGGTGGCTCAGTCAGTTAAGCGTCCAGCCTCGGCTCAGGTCATGATCTCGCGGTTCGTGGGTCCAAGCCCCGTGTCGGGCTCTGTGCTGACAGCCAGCTCAGAGCCTGGAGCCTGTTTCAGAAACTGTGTCTCCCTCTCTCTCTGACCCTCCCCTGTTCACGCTGTCTTTCTCTCTAGGAAATAAATTTTAAAAAACATTAAAAAAAATTAAAAAAATAAAGATTCGGATTAATGTTCCTCCTTTCTGTTGCTCACCTCTGAATCGGGCACCGAGCATAGCGCCAGCACACTTGGGGCACTAGGGGGACACAGATGGAAGAAATCAATCACCTCATTTGCTGTTCACAACAACTCAATGAAAGAGGTAGCATTTCTACAACTCCATTTTACCAGCAAGGATGCTGAGGCTCAAGGAAGATAAATCACTTGCGCAAAACCACACAGCTAACAAGTTGGCCAAAGCAAGATTTGAGGGGCACCTGGGTAGCTGAGTCGGTTAAGCATCTGACTCTTGGTTTCAGCTCAGGTCATGATCTCACGGTTCATGGGTTCGAGCCCTCCATTGGGCTGTGTGCTGACAGCATGAAGCCTGCTTGGGATTCTCTGTCTCCCCTCTCTCTGCCTCTACCCTGACCAAGCATGCTCTCTCTCTCTCTCTCTCTCTCTCTCTCTCTCTCTCTCCAGATAAATAATAAACTTTTTTAAAAAGCAAGATTTGAACCCAAGCCCATGAGACTCCCAAGCTCTGCTCTTCCCACCATTTTGTGATGCTCCTAGTCTTCCGTCAGTGCTGGCTAGTAAGAATAACTGTGCAAAATTTCCTAGTCCCTGCCGTGTGCTGTTTTTGTGTGTTTAGCAGGGTGGGCAACTAGATTCCCATACACACCACAGCGCACATTACTAATCAGTCCCTCCACTGAGCCAAAATAAGTCCTTTGATTTCTTATGTACTCCTTTTACATTCCGATGGAGGTAAGGTTCCCAACCAAGGCCAGAACTAGAATAGAAGAGGTGAGGCTCTTGCAGAAACACCAAAATCTCAGTCATCAGTATAATATTTTAATGCATTGTGTTCAAAAACCTACAGAAAAAAATTGAGGCCAAAATGTCAACATTTTAAGTAAAGGCAGGATGGTATTACTAAGTTCTCGCTGCCTCCCGCTCCCCTGTGGCTTGGAAAGATAGTGCCCCATGCAATTCTCACAGGTGAGCAGAGATGGCAGACGCAGGTGTTTTGTTTGCCAATAGGTACATGGAGTCTGTTTTCACCATCGGACGTCGGACTACAAACCTGAAAGTCATAAGACCTACTTTTCTTTAATAACCAGGCTTTTGTTTATCAGAGCAATAGATAATAAACCAACGTGCAAGGTAATAACAGATTCGGATAATGTCTGTGAAGGTTAAAAATAAAACCAAGAAGTTGCTTAGCCGCAGGGGCCACCTCGCCCCCCTCCAATCTGTGTGAACAGCGCCCCCTGGAGGAGTGGAGGCCGCAATTCTGGTGTGAAGCAGGGCATGGCTGCGTTAGCTGGGGTGGTCAGGGAGGAGCTTTCCAAGAGAGGGGTGTATAGCTGAGAACCGGAAATGAGGACATGAGCCAGCTCAGGGACATGAGAAGTGTCCCAGGACTGGCAAGCACAGAGTGCCATCACAAAGCATCAGAATGGTGACTTAAATAACAGGCATTTATTTCTCACAGTTCTGGAGGGTAAGAAGTCCAAAATCAAGGTGCTGGCTGATCCGATTTGTTTCCTGGTGAGAGCCCTCTTCCTGGCTTTCAGAGGGTTGTCTTCTTACTGTGTTCTCACAAAGGGAGAAATAAGCAAGCTCTCTGGTGTCTCTTCTTATAAGGGACACTAATTCCATCATAAAGATGCCACCCGCATGACCTCATCTACACCTAATTATCTCCCACCTCCAAATACCATCACACTGGAGGTGATGTGAATTCTCAGGGGGCACAATTCAATCCAGCTATGTGGTGACTCAGGGAGAGAACTGCAGGTAAGTCTGGCCATCCTGCAGGGCTTTGAAGACCACAGCAAGGTGTTTGGGTTAAATCTGTCCATCAGGGAAAGAGCCACAGGAGAGCGTTAGCTGGAAGGTGGCTGATCCAATGGCCGGATGGCAGTGCTCACTCTGGTCCTGAGTGATGAGCTATTTGGAGGGACGTAGGTAGATCCAGTAGGAGGTACTGTGTCACCCAGGAGCAGACCAGGAGGTGGCAGAGAAGAGGGAGAGGAACACACTTACTCACAGGCAGAACCGATAGCACCTGGCATCGGGTTTGATGTGGAGGAGCAGGAAAAGAGAGGACAATCCTAGGGTTTTGGTTTAAACAACAAGATAGAATTACTGAGGTAGTAAAAACTGAGTAAGAAACAGATGTGAGCATTATCCCATGCCCCGGGAGTAAGGGTTGTTGACCAGAAGTGAGGGGAAAATACTGGAGGGAAAACGAAATACGTTCCTACCGATAATACCCATACCACTGGCTGAAACCTATCACCCAAAATTTTAGTCTCCATCAATCCGCCCACTGTGTCTTACTCATGGCAATAAAGTTTATTCCCAATAATACTGCTGCAATTTTTTACTCATCATCCTTGTGTTTTAGAATTACCACAGCAGTGAAATTTATATTCAACAACATTATTACAATTTTCAGCTACTAATGAAATTATTGTTTCTGTTTGTGATGTGTTTTGGAGCTATAGTGATAAAAATTTCAACTCAAAAATACCACTGTAGTGTTGATGTCGCTAAAACCTGCCATTAATGACAAATTATAGAATGCCTGTGAGAAAACTCTCTTCTCAGATAAGCTGGGCTCCCTGTTTCTATCATGGTAGGATCCAGGTCCTTTTAGAGACGAGAACTCAAATTCTAAAGGTTGAAAGTCATAGTCAGGACAGTGGTCTCCACACATTTTCAATCCTCATCTCACAAGTAAAATTAAAAACAAAATTGAGCACGGGGTGCCTGGGTGGTTCAGTCAGCTGAGCATCCAACTTGGGCTCAGGTCATGAGCTCACATCTCATGGGTTAAAGGCCTGCATTGAGCTCGCTGCCGTCAGCACAGAGTCCCCCTTCAGATGCCCTGACCCCCTCTCTCTCTGCCCCTCCCTGGCTCATGCTCTCTCTCTCTCAATAATAAATAAAAACATTTATTTAAAAACTGAATGAAATAAGTAAAATAAAATTTAGCACGTACGCCCAGAATGTGTCTTTTTAATTTATAATATAATGTGATAGGACTTCATTGTAAATTACTCTTGCTGCACTAAAATATATATGATAACGTATTAACCAAGAAGAACTTGAAGAGGATGAGATACAAAAGAAAATGATATTGAAATTCTAAGATTTTCTTCCCTCTCCCCATCGCCTTGCACACCCCCTGGGGTCAATGGCCTGTAGCTTGGAAAGAACTAGCTTAGACCACTTGTCCTTCCCCACCTCTGATTCGTATCCATCCTTCTCATACTCTGAGAAAAGTGATTCAATAATGGATCCCAACCCCTAGGGCTAAACACAGCACCCTAAGGGAAGGCTTAGGGACAGAGGACTTGGGAGGACCATTTTCATCTGTTTTAAATTTGGGGATTTTTGTGTGAGAAGTTCAGTCGAGCAAAGGGCTTTGTAGTTAATAAAATCAAGTTGAAAAATCACTACTCTGCAGAGCAGCAAGGACTCCTCATGCAGGCCAGTGAGAAGTGATCTGTCTGCTCCCTTCCATGTTCTCTCTGTGCTTGCTGTAAATTTTTCCTGTTACCTCAAGTTCTTCCAGGCTCAAGGCTAGGAGCCATTGAAGCAGCTCCCAGTAATGATGCATAAATGTTCCACTGGTATTGGGCCGAATCTCCTACCTGGTAACAATATGGCCACCATGCAGGTCCTACCACAACTGCTTTCACTTGGGGGGGGGGGGGGGAGAAAGAAGATTTCCAGAAGAATATAGGAAAAAGTTAAAACAGCATTAGGTAGCCTCTCACCGGCAGGCACAGACAATCTGCAGTCACCCTATAAGACTCCAGTTATAACCGTTCTGACCTTTGCCTGTTAAAGATCCAAGATATAGTCCAACAAAATGACCCATTCGTGCAAACAGCCCCTGAATTGCTGGACCCGGATATGCCATGAATGTCCTGTCCATTCATGGGAAAGTGACCCAACAAATCCCATACCTCTGAGATTTTTTTTCCCCTAGAAGGATTTCTTCTAAAAAAAAGAAGCTGCCTCAGTCTCTCGCTCTTTCTCTTCTCATCCATCCTGTTGTGAAGAGAATATGCTAAATCTTTTCATCCCTGTTCCAATTCCTTGTCCTATATCACATCCAAAGAGAGCTCTCCCTCCCTTCTAGGAGCTCCTATAGCAATGATGGAAGGCCTTGTATTGTTGCTGTTCGGAACTGTTATTTAAAGAGTGTGGCAATGCCTTAACTTTCATGCATCCTTCCAGCATCGCGAGGTAGACCAGATGTGTCTGCAGGGCAGACGCTCACATCTTCCCACAGGGAACTACATGGCATTTGGCGCATAGCAGGTGCCCAGGAGATATCTGCTGAATCCATTTTCTTCCAAGCATGCTGTCATTTATTTAATTCCTTTGATTCCTGTGAAAGGGAAGAGTATACCCCCTTCTTGTGGGGCTGGGCTGAGGAGCGAGTTGGCCGGTTCATGCACAGCTCAGGACACAAGTCCTAAACCACCAGCTCCACACGTTCATCTCCAGCGTAGTGTTAATTAATTTTTAAAGTTTTTTGTTTTCTTGCCAACATCGACAGATCAGGAGATTTCACACACAAACACGCACACGCACGCCAACCTGGAACACTCCCTTCTGCTGAGCACTCGGAGCTCGTCACTCTGCACGCATCCCTACGTGGCGACAATGGACAGGGGCTGAGAAGCAGAGGTCTCTCCCGAGAGTACAGATTTTCTGGTTCACAACCTAAAACTCCCTGCTCGTTAAGAACAGTCAGCACTTGTTGGTCAGAGAGACACTCTGGAATGATGGAGACTGTGACAAACTGCCAAGGTCACACCCCAGCTACCCCGTGTCCATCGTCCCCAGCTCCTGTCCTCACGTCTCTTGCCCTAGTAGGTGCTCAGGGAAATGGTTGTTACTATCCCAATTCCCTCCCTTTATGCTCTTCTCCTAGCTCTGATTTACTTCATCTCGTAATAACCTAATTGTTCCTGTGTCCTTTCATTTCCCTTTCCGATTTGTATTCCCCTGCCCCTTCTGGCCTGTGGGATCCTGCGGGTAGGACATCTGAATCAGACCTTACCTCATTCCTGGAGTCTCAGCTACCGCAGCCTGCCTGCTCAGGAGCAAGTAAATGAGCAGTCTGGTCAGGAAGAGCTACACCACCCAGAACAAAATTAATTCCCAAGGCTTGCAGGACCTGGCAGAATGGGAGCCACACTCACTAACAGGCCCTGGAGGCATAGGATTGGGGGGGGGGGGGACAGCTGGCCTGAATGTGGACTTCCCAGGCTCAGCCCAAGGCTGGCCTTACATCTGTCATGCCCATAGCCCTGGCTATTTGCCAGAGAAAAGAAGAAAGAAAAGAAGGAAGGGGAAAAGAAAAAAGGGGGAGGGAGGGGGGAGGGGGGGAGGGAAGGAGGGAGAGGAGGAGAGCGGAGGGAGAAAATTCTTTGAGACCTCAACAACACACGCATCATGGACGTAGCTCTTAGCTCGAGTATGGTGCTACCTGATTTTAGCAAAGCTACAAAATGCAAAATTCAGCTTGTCCTTAAAATTCAGCGGCACTAGAATGAAAAAGAAATGCTTCACCGAGTTGTGACATTTAGGTGGTCATGCATTTTTCAACGTATCAGTTATGCAAAGATGTTTATATTCATTCTCTCCTCGGTCATGTTTCATTTAAATGGGGTGGGAAAAAGTCTTCAAATCGTTTAATTAAATAAAATAGAATCATGGAAATCAAAGTTAACGGAGACAGACTTTGGAGGTTAAAAAAAGAGTAGAAACATAAATTACATAAATAATAAGGGAAAAATAAAAGCAAGAGTAAACTAAATCAATATTCTTGTTATCTCCACCTCTTGCTGTTTCACCTCCAAGTGTATTTTTATCTTGTATTATATTTCTAAAAATCCAGAGAGAAAAATGTCAGGAGATGACAACATGAAAAGGTTCATGGGATGCTGAGTTAATCTAAAACCTTTAGCAGTAAGGAAAAAAATTCTTCATTTAAAGAGGCAGTTTCTCTTCTTAAAAAAAAAATGTGGGGCTGCATGGATAGTTTTAATTCATAATCTTACAAGCATGCAAAATGAAGTTCAAAAAGACCTAAGAGAAGCCCCCAGATAAATTCAAGACCATCCATTTCATTCCTACGTTCATCCATAACCACTTTAATATGTAAGATAATGACAGCAATGGTAATGACCTTAACTTGGGTAATCTGTTTGTTGACAGCAGGTGATAATTCGGCCTTCCTGATAGTAATCTGTTTTTTGGCAAACAAGAGAGAGGGCTATCTGCCACATACATTTATTTTTATGGGGAGGACATGTTTTATAAAGCTGGATATGGGACAGTACAGGTGTGGAATTAATTGTCCAAGTTGCAAAATATGTTAGAGATGGTATGTTAAATCTATGGCCCTGACATGATGAAATGTTCACTTCTATTAAGTAACCACAAGCCTATATTTCCAATTATGGTGGTGAGCTGCTTTCTGCTGAGTGGATTAGCTTAGTACTTCATTCTGCTGGTAGTTTTATGATCTGAGATCTTTAATTTTCCCAATTCAACTCTTAGGGGCCGCAAAGACAAGCTGCCTGACTTTTAAATAATATATTCCCCTTTTAAATTTCTGCCTCCTACCATTTCCTAGGAGTGCCATTTCCTGTCACCATAATTACAATAATTTGTATGTAGTTCCTGGGATCACATTTCTAATTGAGTCCTAAATTGGTTAACCTCATGAAGTTATTAATATGCTTTTTTAACCTGCACAAATTATATATTTGTCTGGTTGGTCAAATCATGTTCATTATTACATACATTCTCTGCCTCTCTTCCTTCGCTTTTAATGTCACTATTTTAGTCCAAAGAATGTACATTGTTTTTTCTAATATGCTAAAAATGACAGAACCATATGAGTTGGAAAGGAAGGTCCGGGTAAGGGGCTGGGAAGAGCTCAGTGGGCTCCGAGATCCCATCACACCAGAACACCAGAAAATAGCTCTGGCAGAGGGAAGGGACAGCATTAAGTGGTAGGAGGCAAGATTCAAAGTAGTGACAACCCAGCCAGGTCCCGAAAGGCTGCACCAATGGGAATGAAAGCAAGCCCAGGCCAGGGGACGCCCTAAAGGGTTTTTCAATGAGGATGGCCACAGCTAGCCTTGCACTGTAGAAACTTTGTTTACAGCTGGTTCAGTTAAGAATCTACCCAGGGGCACCTGGGTGGCTCAGTTGGTTAAGCTTCCGACCTCCACCTAGGTCATGATTTCGCCATTCCTGAGTTCGAGCCCTGCGTTGGGTTCTGTGCTGACAGCTGGGAGCCTGGAGCCTGTTTCAGATTCTGTGTCTCCCTCTCTCTCTCTCTCTCTGCCCCTCCCCTGCTCATGCGCTCTCTCTCACTCGCTCTCTCTCTCTCAAAAACAAATAAAACATTTAAAAAAGAAAAAAGAAAAGAACCTACTGCCTCCAGACCAGAAATGATGAACATGTGAATTGGAGTTGTAGCCAAGACGATGGGTCCATTTTGAGAGTTGTTTCTACCCCAAGGAGCCCACCATCTAGGTTGAAGATGAAGCAAATGCAATCGAACAGACAACAGTGCAAGGTCGTTCATAATCAACTGCTAACCGTATGGGCACCAGGGAAGGTGAGCTCAGTGAACATTAGAAAGTCAGAGAAGAGCAGCAAACCTGGGAAGCAGTGCTTCAGGGGACAGTGGCCTAGGTGACTATTTGCTGAGCAACAGAGGCTATTAATTTGGGAGAAAACGAGGACACCTTCTTGGTAACGGAATGGAGCAGCATTTCACACTGAGTAGTCAGCTCAGCCATGCCGCTACTGATCACGCCCCCTGAAAACACCCCCATAACTAGAGACCAGCTCTCCACAAATCACTCACAGGTGTTAAGATATGATATTTACCCTAACCTCTAGAACCGAACCCTAGGCAGCCAGTGGCATTCACAGGTGTGAACATTAAATAAGATCTCAAGACTGATTGTCTCTCTGTCTTGAAGATTCATATAATCCCCTTTCTCTGGTATTTTATTTAAATGTTTCCTAAATTATGTTTCTGTAGGCCTGTGTTGATACAAAATCAATGTCTCCACAATTCCTTTTTGTCTATGACACAACCAGATTGTCAGTTTGGATTAGTGTGTTTCACAGAAGCCCTGCGCAGAATACCAGCAGTGAGCTTTATTATTATGAAATCGTAATAATCTACATACATAGGATCCAATTCTTCCAAACCTCTCAAGACATATGTTGGTATCTGTTAAGCTCTCAACTTAAAGTGTTTCAGAAGTTAAGAGTACATCCATAGCTCTTCTGAAGCCCTCAAAGGTAAGGGGGTGTGGGACGACATGAAACCTATCCGAAAATCTCACCATGAGGCATTTCTGACTCTTGATTTCAGCTCAGGTCATGATCTCATGGTTCCTGAGATTGAGGCCAGTGTCAGGCTCTGTGCTGGCAGCTCAGAGTCTGTCTGGGATTCTCTTTCTTCCTCTTTCTCTGCCCCTCCCATGCTCATTCTCTCTCTCTCTCTCTCTCTCTCTCTCTCAATAAATAAATAAATAAATAAGCTTAAAAATAAGATACTCGGGGCGCCTGGGTGGCTTAGTCGGTTAAGCGTCCGACTTTCGCTCAGGTCATGATCTCGCAGTTTGTGGGTTCGGGCCCCACGTCAGGCTCTGTGCTGACAGCCAGCTCGGAGCCTGGAGCCTGTTTCAGTCTGTGACTCCCTCTCTCTCTGACCCTCCCCTGTTCATGCTGTCTCCCTCTCTCCTAGAAATAAAACATTTAAAAAATAAATAAATAAATAAATAAAATCCAGTGTGTCTTTTATTAAAAAAAAAAAAAAAAAGAAAAGAAGATACTCAATATCATTGAAATAATTTACTCCATATTGTTTATGGTCTGAATGCTTGTGTCACTGCCCAGATTCCTATGCTGAGATCCTAACCCCCCATGTGATGGTATGAGGTGGGGTCTTTTGGAGTTGATTAGGCCATAGGGATGGGCTGCCGTGAATGGGATTAGTGCCCTTAGAAAAGAGACCCCGGAGAACTCTCTTTCTTCTTTTTGCTATGTGAGTCCACAGCTAGAAAACTGCCATCTGTGAACCTGGAAGTGGACCCTCACCTGGAAGTGGACACTGATCTGCCCACACTTGGATCTTGGACGTCCAGCCTCCAGAACTATGAGAAATCAATGTTTGTTGTTTGAGTCAGCCAGCCTGCGGTGTCTGAAAGGACTAAGGCAGTGGTGAAGCAGTGTCTCCTGAAGACACCATGTTCTGCTACCTGGCATCCACCAAAGCCGAGAGAAGGAAAGCGACAGTTGAATTCCTCCACATCCCCACCAACACATGTCATCCTGTGTTTTCTGATAATAGCCATCCTGACAGGTGTGAGGTGATATCTAACTGTGGTTTTGACTTGCATTACCCTGAAGAGCGGTGATGTTGCACATCTTTTCATAAACCTGTTGGTCATTGGATGTCTTCTTTCGAGAACTGTCTATTCAAATCTTTAGCCCATTTTTCAAAAATTCAATTATTGGCGTTTTGCTATTGAGTTGCAGGACTTCCGTGAAAGGAATATTGCAGGAATATTTTAATTCCTCAAGGGGGGAGCAGAGACAAAGACACTTTTAACAGAATAACAACACTGAAGGGTGCTACAGAGAGGCCAGAATGAAAGATGGAACTCTCTCAGAGTCTCAGGATGTGTGATGGACTGAACGTGTGCCTCCCCCATCCATGTGCTGAAATCCAGTCCCCAGTGTGACGGCATTAGGGGGTGGGGCCATTAGGAGGTGACCAGGTCATGAGGGAGCAGCCCCCACGCTTGGAATTAGTGTTCTCATAACCAAAGGGAGAGACCAAGGTCTCTCTCTTTCAGGCTTGTGAAAATACATGAGAAGCCAACTGTCTACAACCCAAAAAGGGCCTTCACCAGAACCCAACCACATAGGCACCCAGACCTGGGACTTCCAGCCTCCAGAACTGTGAGAAATACATGTTGTTTATAAGCCACCCAGTGTGTGGTGCCTTGTTAAGGCAGCCCAAACTCACTAAGACAGGGGGAAACACTGAATTTACTAGAGAACAGTCTCACATCTTTGCCTTATTTTACAAGTGACAATTCAACAACCACATATGGAACACCCCTTTCCAGAGCCAGTCGCTTCAACACCAGAGCATCTCTTCTCTGCTTGCTGCTACCTTCCCCCATCCCTCCCTAGGCACAATCCCAAATGCTCCAGGCAGGCCACCCAGTCCCCCAACAATGATGCCTCCATCTCATGTCCATGACATGACCTGAAACACTCTCCTTCCTCCATTGCCAAGTGGCCCCAAGGCTGTGGAGAAACGAAAGATGGTTTTTCTCCACAAAATAGTGACACTAGACCCATCTGTCATTGTTCTGTCCAGCACTACTGAGCGGATGGATAAGGGGCCACGTTGGCTCACTCCAGACCATCACCACAAGCCAGGACCAGGCAGGTAGCTTCAGGGGCTGAACCAAACACAACTCCCCTCTGGGAAACTGAACAAAGAAAGTCAGGAAAGGAGCATGAGTTGGGTGGGGCACTGGAGTTGAGAGGTGATGATATAGAATCTGGACCGGCAGCCATGTGGGTTGAATCTTAAGCCACATGAGTCAGAGGAGAAAGGGGCTCTGAAGACAGCAAGGGTAAGTAGCCTCTGTCTCGACTGTGCAGTGCCAGGTCCCACTTCACATGACGTGAGACTTCACTTTCTGACCTTGGATCCCATAATGAGTCTGAATCTTCACCCTACATCTGCTATTCACCCAAGCTGTGTGTGTGTGTGTGTGTGTGTGTGTGTGTGTGTGTGTGTGTGTGTAATGGGTTTTCTTCCTTGCAAACAAAAGGAGGAAACATTGGCATGAAACAGCCCCAGAAGACATCCTTTCCCACACAACAATCGAGGCAATGATCTTCTGACGACTTCAGCCCCAAGCCCTCTTCAAACGAGGCGATTGTTCTTTACAGCAACCAACACGAGTGGTCTGCTCACTTATTTATTTTTCTTAGAATTTTATTTTTAAGTAATTTCTACACCCAGCATAAGGCTTTAACTTACAAGATCAAGAGTCTTATGCTCTACTGACTACGCCAGCCAGGCACTGCTCATTTAGACATTTAAAACACGTATTTCTAAAAACACCAGGGGCGCCTGGGTGGCTCAGTAGGTTAGGCATCCGACTTCAGCTCGGGTCATGATCTCACAGTTGGTGGGTTCGAGCCCTGCATCGGGCTCTGTGCTGACAGCTAGCTCAGAGCCTGGAGTCTGTTTCAGATTCTGTGTCTCCCTCTCTCTCTGACCCTCCTCTGCTCACACTGTCTCTCTCTCTCTCTCAGAAATAAATAAAACATTTAAAAATTTTTCTAATAAAAATAAAAAATAAAAACACCAGAGGACTTACAAGGGTCCACAGAGTATGTTCACCATAGTGATACCTGCTCATCCTCTACTAGAATCCAACTCGCTACCAAAAACCACTGACATCTGCCCTGAATGCACTACTTAACTTTGGACATGCTAAATTTTCTAAACTCTCTCCAAGACCCAAACAACATTATTTTCCTATATAACTGGATATATCATTGCTCAACACTTTCCAACACTCACTTCATGAAACAGCAGGCTGTGCCTTGGCCCAGAATGGTCTGTCTGCTGTCCCACCTTCAGCTTTGAATCTGCACCTTCCCACCAATCACTCACATGGCCTCTCTCCATGGGAAATGGAGGCAGCGGCCCATACTCCCCTTTGTTTAAGGGGAACCACTCTGCGCCTTTAGTACTTGCCTCCCCTACCTCTCTTATCTGCATTACACAAGAGCCCGAATGGCCCATCTTCCTCAAAGCAGCCAGAGGGATCTTCTGAAAACAGAAAGCAGGCCATGTCCTTCTCCTGCTTAAAGATCTCCAGGGGATTCCCTTATCACTGAGAATGAATTCTAAACTCCTCCCGTTACACCTGCAGTCTCCTGGGATCTGGGTTCTGCTACCTCTCTCTGTATCTCAGCCGCATTCCCTCACTCGCCCTACACAGCCTCCTGGGAAGTACTTTCCACGCTGGCCAGCCAGGAACAACCACCTCCACAAGCCCCAACAAGACTTCCATGGGGGACTTCCCTTGACCACCCCCAGCCTGAATATACCTCCACTGTACACAGACCAGCCCGTTCACTGTCGACACATCACAGGGTCTTTTTCTATAATCTTCACAGCACTGATCATTTCACAGATTATCTTGTGCCTGCATTTACTTTTGTTTTCATTTTGTCTCTCCCCGACAGATTATAAATTCCACCGAAGCCAGGGCCTTTCTTTCTTACTCACTGCTCTCTACCCAGGTTCTAAACACTGCCTGGAACACAATAAAGCCTCCCAAAATACTTGTTGAAAGAACAATCCTCTAACTTGAAGTCCAAAGAGTTACAATATTTCAGCTAGTTTTGCTCAAAAGATTCTTTATCCTGTTTATAAGCCCAAAGTACTAATTTCTACTTTAACATTACTTTTTCCACTGATAATGGAAATAATAGTCACCATTTGGTTTTGAAATACCACTCTATGTTAAAAACCTAAGCAATCTGCATTTATTATAGGTCAACCAAAAAAGAACTGGATATTACCTGTCTCCTATAATTGGATTGTATTTTCTGAAGAATCATGTTATTCTAGAGTTTTACCTTCTAATTTTCTTTGGTATTACATGTTTTTATTCCCTGCAAATATATAGGCAATTTTTTCCATTTTGTTTGCAAATCAGGAAAAAATATATTAAAATCTGAAGCAGACAACAGACCTTCTAGAAATGACCTGACTGGTGTGCATTAGGCCATGAAGCTTCTCAACAAAGGAATAAATGTGTCTGTTCCTAGAAAATATTTTATTGAAACTTACCTCATCACCAACATGGTCTGTAGGAACAAATCAAGAAAGAGACAAAGAAAAACGAGGTCAAATGGATATTATGGTTTCCCCACAAGTGCCTCCTGTAAACCTGGTTAGCATCAATTCATAGGTACCATGTTTGTCTCCCTTTGCTCCTTTTTATACTAACATCATTGCTGTAACTTCTGTGCACTTCCCACATGCCAAGCACCACCCTAAGCCCTTCACATGTGTCGTCTTACAGATCAAAAACCTGAAGGTTACTAACTTGCAGAGCTGGTTGTAAAATACCATACCTTTCACCATTATGCTATTCTTAAATTTCCTTTTAGAACCTCTATTTGGACAGATTTCAATTTGCAGAGGTCAAAACTTGAAAGCAATGTAGGATTTTTATGCAAACCTTCCTGGGAAGATATCAATGTTTCAGAGATTCTTTTCTTCCCAGTACAAATAAAGGACTCTAGAGCCTGAATTATACTCACTAGTAAAAACAATGACAGTATTAATAACCACTGTGTTAAATTCATCATTACAAGTAACCTTTCTCTCTTCCCTTGATTTCATAAACACTGCATATTAAATCTGGACCAGATGCCTACAGACATCTTTGAAAACAGTATTTCATCATCTGAATATCTGGCCGTTGGAAGAAAAAAAAAATAACTGGCTCCAAATTCCTCATCCTTAAAAGTGTTTTTAAGGCTTAATGGAAATGTAGCTCGATGCCCGTTATTGCCCCTTCAAATGACCACCTAAAAAGGCCTCTTCTGTTATGAAAGACTTTCTCGAGATCCAAAAACTCTCTGAGAAAACAATTATTTCTTTTCATAACTCTTCTGAGTCTGCTCAAAGACCAGAAACGACAGGGAATTTGATTAGAATCATAAATAGATCTAAGAGTAATAGTAAAGGAAGATAACTGAGCTATGATAATCAGCACTTCAGCTTGGGTTCCTAATCAAACAATTCTTTGATTTTCATGATTTTGTTTAATCTGTAATACCCCTTCCCAGTACATATCATAAACTTTGATTTCGTGTTTGCATAAAAATGAACAAGTATCTGCATTTGTGTTGTCTCTTGTCGACTGGAATTAAGTTCACCATCAAATAATGATTTAAAATTTTCCTTAAACACCCAGGCTTATCCTATTTTCTACTCTAGCTACAGAAAATCATATGATAATTCCTTTTCAGACTATAGAACATCTCTTTAAAAGGCTGGCTAACATCTAAGTCAGGCAAGACTTCAACAGCATTTTCTACAAGAGTCTGCTCTACATATGTTCATAGGTCAGTGACTATTTGTTTTAGTTTAATCCATCTCCCTACATTCCAGTCATTACACTCTATACCATGAAGGCTGGATCATGCAAGGATTAATTTTATGTGTCAACTTGGCTGGACCATGGTTCCTGCATATTTGGTCAGACACTATTCTGGATGTTTCTGTGAAGGTGTTTCCTGGATAAGATTAATATTTAAATTGGTGACTTTGAGTAAAGCAGATTACCCTCCATAATGTGGGTGGGCCTCAACCAATCAGCTGAAGTCCCCATCAGAAGAAAAACTGATCTCTCTTTAGGAAGAATTCTGCCAGCAGATGGGCTTCAGACTCAAATAGCAAAACTCTTCCCTGAGTCTTCAGCCTGCCAATCTACTCTGCAGATTTCGGATTTACCAGGCCTCTACAATTGCATGAACCACTTAAAGTCAATCTAAGTCCTTTCCACCCACCCACTCCCACAGCCACCAAACACACCCCATGGTCCTTGTGGCCTTGTGGCCTTGTAGTCTCTCCCTCCCAGTGGTAGAATCTGTTTCTCCACTCCCTGAATCTGGGAGGATTTTGTGACTTTCTGTGACCAACAGAATAAGACAGAAGTCATGTTTTACAATGAAAGCAATAAACGTTTTTTCTTCCTCTCTCTTGCTCTTCTTTGGAACCTTGTGATCACTCCTATGTGAATGAGCATGGGCTAGCCTGCTGGATGATGGATACATGGAAACATGGTTCTGTCACCCCCATGCCCCAGCCAACAGCCAGCCATCTACCAGATATGAGTCAGACCATCAACAGCCAGCTGACCACAGACATAACTGAACCTAGCCAAATCCAACAAAAGAACCACCCAGCTGATCTCAGCCCACATTCCTGACCCATATAATTATGTACTGCAAATGGCTGTTTTAACCTACAAAGTTTTGGGTGGCTTGGTATACTGCAAGAGTTAACTGATAAGTGCAATGAGTATTATTGCCTTTTACCCAGAGGAGGAATTCAAGAGCACATAATCTGGATGAAGACATATTTGACATGTTGTGCTTGAAATATCAGTAAGACTGTCAAATATCCAGTTGGTGAAATAGTTCTGGAGCTCAAGAGAGAGACCTTGCCTGGAAACACAAATCTGAAAGACAAAGGCATGTATGTCACTGATTCCCATGGGTGGGTAGATTGCCACAGGAGAGCAAGCATAGAGTGAAATGAGATCCAGGCTGGGATCCCAGGAACAATGAAGGTCAGGCAAAGCAAGAGAGTCAATGAGGGAACATGATGAAAGACAGGAAAATGCCACAGAAGCCAAACGAATTTCTCAACAGACTCAACAGTCACACAAATGTCTAAAGAACGTATATGTAAACTAATACGAGTCCCCAGCTATGGGGAATTATAAAGTCATTGCCAGAAGAGCTTCAGCAAAGTCGTGAAAGCTAACCCATTATTAAAGAGCACTAAAAAGTGAATGGGAGGGGAGGATTTGGAATCAATGATTGTCTACAAGTCTCTTGCTGAGTATGGCAATGGAATCCCTGTTCCTGGAACACCATCTGCCCATTTACTCCAAGAATCTGTGAACTACTGAGAGAAACCAACCTCACTGTAATATGGATTTATGTCACTAGATGGATGGTCCCCAACAACAGCTGGGTCTTCCATGTCACTCAACAAAAGGTGACAGGCAATGTCTAAGGGGAAGTGAAATGCTGAGAGAGAAATTTTTCAAGATGAGAGAGATTTGATACATTTATTCCTAAGTGGAGTCACAAAGGCATAACTAATGGCTCAACATTCTGGAGAGAATGGGAGGGAATAAATCCATAGGTTCAAAGGAAGACAGGGCTGGAAAGATGGAGATTTCCAGATAGAAGACCAAAAGTTGATAGAACTTTTATTGGGTAATTGCAAATCTTCACCTGGGAAGAGAGCCAGGGGTGGGCAGGGGAGTTGTTGACAGTGGGCTGTGTCTGCAGTTGCAAATATGGACAGTGAGTGAGCCTAATGACCCAAACAAGGCTTCTTGAATTGGCACTGAGATTGGGGACAATAAAATGATAGCAGCATTATTTAACATGATTGGATTTTTCCAATACCAAGTCAAAAGCGTGCCTGTGGAAGCAAACCAAGGCAGTTGGTTGGATGGATCCAAGACTGGGATTTAATGGACAGATATAGAAAGGCAAGAGATTAAGGACTTTGAGGTTTTGGCAAGAGAATGGTTAAAGTGACATATTCTGGGGCAGAAGATATGAACAGACACTTCTCCAAAGAGGACATCCAGGGGACACCTGGGTGGCTCAGTCGGTTAAGTGTCCGACTTCAGCTCAGGTCATGATCGCACGCCTTGTGGGTTCGAGCCCCATGTCGGGCTCTATGCTGACAGCTCAGAGCCTGAAGCCTGCCTTGGATTCTGTGTCTCCCTCTCTCCCTGCTCCCCTGCTCATGCTGTCTCGCTCTCTCTCTCTCAGAAATAAAGAAAACATTAAAAATAAAAAAAAAACAAAAAAAAACAAAGAGGACATCCAGATGGCCAACAGACACATGAAACGATGCTCAGCATCCCTCCTCATCAGGGAAATACAAATCAAAACCACACTGAGATACCACCTCACGCCAATCAGAGTGGCTAAAATGATCAAATCAGAGAACTCTAGATGCTGGCGAGGATGTGGAGAAATGGACACCCTCCTACACTGTTGGTGGGAATGTAAACTGGTACAGCCCCTCTGGAAAACAGTGTGGAGGTTCCTCAAAAAACTAACACTAGAACTCCCCTATGACCCAGCAATAGCACTGCTAGGAATTTACCCAAGGGATACAGGAGTGCTGATGCATAGGAGCACATGTACCCCAATGTTCATAGCAGCACTCTCCACAATAGCTAAAACATGGAAAGAGCCTAAGTGTCCATCAACGGACGAATGGATCCAGAAGATGTGGTTTATCTATACCATGGAATACTACATGGCAATGAGAAACAATGAAATCTGGCCATGTGTAGCAACATGGATGGACCTTGAGGGTGTTATGCTGAGCGAAATAAGTCAGGCAGAGAAGGACAAATATCATATGTTTGCATGTATAGGAGGATTCGGAGGAACTTAACTGAGAAACAAGGGGGAGAAGAAGGGGGGAAGTGGTGGGGGAAAGGGAGAGAGGCAAACCATGAGAGACTCTTGAATGCTGACAAAAACTGAGGACTGATGGATGGGGGGGGAGGGGCATGGAGGAGGGCACTTGTGGGGATGAGCACTGGGTGTTATGTGGAAACCAATTTGACAATAAACTATTTGTAAAAAATAAATAAATAAATAAAGTGACATATTCTGGGATCTGAGCTGGCTAAAGAAGGAGTAGAGGTAAAGTATGATTGATAACCTGGGAAAAATGGAGAGTAGTACAGGGACAGACATGTTGGAAATAAATGGGTGAGGGAGCAGGAATGCTATCAGACTGTAGTCATAGATGATTACATTGGAGTTTAAGGTAATAGAAACAGAGCCACATCCAAGGGATATGGGCGATGCGACTGGGCTGCCACTCGGAAGCTAAGCCACTAGGTACATTCTCCATGCACAGATGCTGAGGATCATTGGGTGGTGGTAGTTGGGGTAGAGAGGAGTCATGAGCCAGGTCCTGGGCCCTGAAGGACACAGAGAAGTGACACGTAGATGATGTGATGGCCAGGATGAAAGTTCTGATATAGTCTATGGGAATTTCACTGGAGGCTCCACAAGGATCATACAATTTTGTGAGATAGTATAATGTTCTGGAAGTAACAATGGCCACAGATCCCCTGGGTACTAGGGGTGTAAACAAATGAACAGTTGCTGCCCCCTCCCCAAAAGACACTTTCTTATAAAGGAATGAAATTTCAGTCAAGGCAAGATTTGGGGAAAGGGAATTTATACTGTCTATGGACCAAGGGTCCTAAAAAAGTCCTACTGAGAAAAGTTGCAAGGTCATCTGATAAAGGAAGTGGGGAAAGCCAGAGAGAAATGAGAATATTCTTCATTGTAGAACTTATTCATGCTGACTTTTGTAGAAGAGTTTTTATTGTCATGAATATGGCTCTAAGATTTGTTTTGTCTGGGTCCAGACCAGACCAACGATAATGACACATGAGTATAGAGTCGTCCACATCCCTCTTCCCTTGGAATTATCTCTGGAATGACAAGACATACTGCTTAGAGTCCAGGCTTATTCCTTGTTTTGAAGTTTACGTAATTCAGTGAGTGGAACAAGAAAGATTTTTCTCTCTTTAGATCTCAACAGAACATAAGACAGTAGATATTTGCAGAGATAGGCCCTGGAAAAAGAGAAAAAAAAATGCTCATCTGATAACCAGAGTTAAATTCTTGACATAAACTATTTGCTTGGGTCACCTAACCCACATTCTGTTCTAGCAGCCCAAAGAATTTGCAAAAACTGAAGATAAAAGGTCATCACTATTGTGAGTATAACCTCTTGGGGCACCTGGGTGGTTCAGTCGGTTGAGCGTTTGACCTCAGGGTCACGAGATGGAGCCCCACATTGGGCTCCTTGCTGAGCATGGAGCCTGCTTACGATTCTCTCTCCCTTTTCCTCTGCCCCTCCCCTACTCATGCATGTGCACCCCCCCCCAAAAAAGAGTATGACTTATATGGTCATTAAAAAAAGTTTATTTGAAGTTTTCAAATGGGAAAAGAAACCACTATACCATGAGGATTCATTATATAAGAACCTCCACCTGGGACCTTAACAAGTAGCTACTCGGAGGGTAAGTTTGCACTTCTTTTCTGAGAAGCAGGTAACACAAAAGTCTTAAACTCTTTATGCCCTCTGACCTGGCAGTTCTACTACTCAGTATTACCCTAAAGAAATAATCATAGATATGCCCCAGGTTCAGTCATAATTGGCGACAACCTCAATACCCAATATTTAGGAGGATGGTGAAATAAATTGTCCTATAATCACACAACGGAATACTACAGACCCGTTAAAAGGGATATAAAAGGCATATGAAATACTACATGGCATTTGGGTATGATTTATTGGGATTAAAATCAGGGGCACCTGGATGGCTCAGTCAGTTAAGTGTCCAACTTCGGCTCAGGTCATGATCTCATGGTTTGTGGGTTTGAGCCCCGCATCTGGGACCATGCTGACAGCCAGCTCAGAGACTGGTTTCAGATTCTGTATCTCCTTCTCTCTGACCCTCCCCTGCACATGCTATCTCTCTCTCTCTCTCTCTCTCTCTGAAATAAATAAAACATTAAAAAAAAAAATTGGGGGGCTAAAATCAGGTTACAAAAATACACAGGATGCCAATTCAAAAATGAAATATGAAGGCTAAAAACAAAGTATAGAAGTGTATATTTAAAATACTACCTGTGGGGTGCCTGGGTGACTCAGTCGGTTAAGTGTCAGACTTCAGCTCAGGTCATTATCTCACGGTTCATGGGTTCGAGCCCAGCATCGGGCTCTGTGCTGATAGTTGAGAGCCTGGAGCCTGCTTCAGATTATATGTCTCCCTCTCTCTCTGCCCCTCCCCAACTCACACTCTGTCTCTCTCTCTCAAAAATAAACACTGAAAAAAAAATTTTTAATAAATAAAATAAACTACTACCTGTGACTATCTTTAGGTATTTATATTATGTATGGTCTTGATTTTCCCCTTTTTTCTTTCTGGTCTTAAGAAAAATTTCCAAAACAAAAATGTATCAATAAAAAAATTGCCTTTATCAGTTTCCTGGTAGATGATATTCAAAACCAGTGCCCTAGAAAACCAAGTTTACATACATATTTTTTCTAATTAGGTAGCAAAATATAAAGGAGGAAAGTATTTCCTGCACTTAAAAATGCAGGACAAAAGAGGTATTAGTCCTAATTATGAAAGAAATGTCCTTTTGGGTTGGTACTTAAAGGAGAACACTCCAGCCCCTCTATGAATTGAATTAGGGGTTGATATCTCTAAATTCCCATAATGAGTCCAAGTTTATTTCTCTATTGAAATGATCAATAAAGATTTTAGTTAGCACCTATTTCGTGCTCAACAGTGTATTTAATGTTGTGGGTGGTGCAAATAATGTTATAAAAAAAGAAAAACACATGGCATTTATAAATCAACTAAGAAAAAAAACTAGCTATTTACATACAATGTAGGCATAATAGAACTAACAACTAGCATTTGAGCCATGTTTACTGTTTAAAAGACTTCTTAATTGGGGCGCCTGGGTGGCTCAGTCAGTTAAGCATCTGACTTTGGCTCAGGTTGTGAACTCACTGTGAATTCAAGACCCACATCAGACTCTCTGCAGTCAGCACAAAGCTCACGTCAGATCCTGTCCCCCTCTCTCTGTGTCCCTTCCTCCCTCTCACTGCCCCTCCCCACTCTTTTTCTCTCTCAAAAATAAACATTAAAAGAAGACTTCATTACTATGTATGCCCAAGTATATGAGGCATTTCCCCAAAATTCTCCAGAAAGGAGGGATATTCGAGTACTTCCGAAGGCTCTCATAGTGTAGGACATTCTCTAATTACTTTATTTAAACAACTAAGTAATGCTTGGGGAAGACTCATTAGCCTGAAATGACCTCAGTCAATGCTTGTTTGGGATGCTTTGAGAGGTCACTTGACAGAATCCATTACAGAGGAGGCACAGAGATTTAATATAGATTCAGTGCTTGTTCCTGGAGTGAGGCCCCACAATGCAAATGTTTAATATCATTGGAAGCAAGCATTTTAAAAATAACTACTTAAGTGAGAATAGCGTGTATTTATTTAACATTTACTTTATTTCTGGGTCTGTTTTCGGTGCTACTGTAATACAAAAATGGTTTCCCTTTTCAGAAAGCAGACCCTCCTTCCACCAGAATGATAATGACTAAGACAATACTTTAACAGTTTACAAACACTCCCCAAAACATCATCACACCTGATTATCCCAGTAGAGTAAAAGAATGGATACAGCCAACATCTTGGAAGAATGAACCAGCATTTATTTGAACGCATGCACACAAGGAATCGGCCCATTGTTCTTTAGCAACTCGTTCGTTAGGACTGGTTTAATTGGGGGAAATAATTTTTCAATTATTTCTAATGCAACTGTGCTGCAGATCAAACAATCCACTAGCAATGGAGCCCTACTTCCTAAAAATAACAAGCCTTTGATAAACATTGCAAAGATGATTCCATACCCTTTTACAAGTTTTTTGGCTCCTTTCATAAAGCTATGTAACCCTTTTAGTTTGACAGCACACAAAGAAAGAAGTAAAAGATTTCATCAGCCCAGCTGCACAGGCCCAGAGCGTGTCCCCAACTTCAGATGCTATTTTACTCTCTAGGTTGGGTGACTCATTTTAACCCAGAAAAAGTTTAGTAATCTATTAAAGTGCAAGAAGATCCAAAATAAAATTTTACGCTTGACTTACTAGTTAAACTCTTCTCTTGACGTTGTCAACAGAGCGGATTTTGAATGATGCAAAGATCCTCCCTCTCCAAGTAAATTTGAAAGCTTGCTTGCTTGTGACAGAACAGGATGGAAAGCAAGGCTTGGATCTAGATTACTCACGATCCAGCTCTGCCAGCTTCTCCCCTTTGCTGAGTAAGAGGGAGGGAGGGGAGCTGCTGGAGGGGGATTAGCCCCGGGAAGCCCCCCCTTGTAAGTTTCCAAAGTTCACACAGGAGTTAGGACAGACTTTGCCCCTTCACCTGGTCTTACTCTCGACATTCTTTCTCTTTCTTCACACTTCACAGTTTAAAGGGAGTGAGGAAAAAGGAGCACCTGAGTGGCTCTGTCAGTCAGTTGAGCAACCAACTTGGGCTCAGGTCATGATCTCACGGTTCCTGAGTTCGAGCCCCACATGGGACTCTCTGATGTCAGATGCAGAGCCTGCTTCAGATCCTCGGCCTCCACCTCTCTCTGCTCCTCCCCTCGCTCGTGTGTGTGCTCACGCGCGCACTCTCTCTCTCTCAAAAATAAATAAATGAATGAATAAATAAATAAGTAAATGAGGATGGATGGATGAATAAATAGACAGCTAGTAGACGATGGACAGATTCATGGCATGTGCGTATATATGGATATCGATACAAAAAGACTTCTATAATACATATCACATACATGTCATATATGTCACATGATCTATGTCTTGCCTACTAAATTGAAGCTCCTTGAGAGGCGCCTGGGTGGCTCAGTCAGTTACACATTCAACTTTGCTCAGGTCATGATCTCGCGGTTTGTGAGCTAGAGCCCCTTTTTGGGCTCTGTGCTGACAGCTCAGAGTCTAGAGCCTGCTCTGGAGTCTGTATTTCCCTCTCTCTCTGCCCCTCCCCATCTCGCATTCCGTCTCTCTATCTCAAAAATAAATAACATTAAAACAAATTTTTTTAAAGCTCCTTGAAGGCAGGGACACCACGTGGTAGGCGCAAAATAAATCTTGAATGAAAACAAATGGTCAAGAAAATCCTTGACAATTACTCCTTGACAAATTCCTCCCACGTTTTCTTTCTGCCAGAAATACTCCCTCTACCCCACTCCCATCCTTATACTCACTTGCCCAAATTTTCTCCATTTTTGCCAAATGTCACTACCTTCTTAAAACCTTCTGGGATTCTTCCAGGCAAAAGTAAACTCTCCCTCATCCTAGTGACCATAGCAGTATTCTCTGCTCCTGTCTTAAAGCACTGCCCATTTTCTAAGCTTCTCTGCAAACAGGCCGCTCGTACCCCAGAGCCATGCCTTAGGAAATATGGTTTCTCCCTCTTTCATTCCCCTGGCACCCATTGGTTCATCCAGCTGAAGGCAGGCTACGATGGTGGTTAAAACAGGTGCTTGGAGGCCAGACACAATAGACACAAATCCTGGCTGTACCACTTTGGTGCCGTGTGATCTCTGTGCCTTAGCGGTCTCACTGGTGACAGATAATATGTCATACTAATAACAGTACCCACCTCATAGGGTTATTTTGATGACTAAATGAGTTAATCCACGTAAAGCACTTTGTAAGGTTTCTGGAATGTTGTAGTAAGTGTTCAGTACACGGATTCTATTATTATTGACCCGATATAATTTATTAAGAATCCACCATGTGCCAGGCACTCCACTAAGCTGCCACATCAGTAAGGTCCTCTATAAATATTTGAGGACTGACTGATAAGACCTAGCACTGACTCAGTCAATAGCATCTTTTAATCTTTACAAGTATTCTAGGAGATGGATATCATTATTCCTACTTTTATGCGGGAGCAAATGGAGTCGCTTCCTCCCTGAGCTGCACAAGCACCTATCTCATGGGTAAAAAGTCTCCAAAGGGTTCACCTCACAAGCCCTCCAACTTCTAGAGTGTTTTTTTCCCCATCCCCTCCTGCAGCTCCCTCGACTTCACACGAAGCATCTATTTTAGCATCTGTTCAGCCTGACTCCTGTCATTAGATACATTCTTGTGTGTTTATAATGCACCACTGATTTGTTTCAGACTCAATCGTGGGATCTAAAAATAAAGTGATGTTGAACATATTTCTTTGCATATTAACTTTAAAGAAATAGATTAATCTTAGGAATAATCAAAAATGAATGATCCACTCAGCTTGCAGCAGTTACCGAAAAAAATCAAAATTAAAATTAAAAGCTCTCAGAGTCTCACTTTTCCTCCTTTATCCTTTCTGAATTTATTAATTTAAGGATATACTTCATAATTTCTCATTTTAAAAATTAAGAGGTCTAGTGAGCTTATGGTAAACCAATCATGCTCCTCCCTGGAGATGCTTAAATGAAGGCAGGATTCATTTATTCTGAGTCCAATTCCCGTTTTCAAAAATGACATTGCAGAATTGCCCTCATCATCCTGAGATGGAACAAAGAACAATAAGTAAGGTGACACATAAAATGGCCTACAAGTTGTTTTCCGAAATTTCACCCATTTATCCAACACATCTGTCTGTCTACTGCAGGTGAGGCATCTGAGGAGGGATCTAGAACCCAGGCAGGTGTGGTGCTTTCCCACAAGGAGCTTCCCAGGTAGTGTGGGAGGCGAGCTTGCACACAAACCAGGACAAGACACTATAGGAAAAGGTATAAGAAGGAGCATAAGCGGGGCGCCTGGGTGGCTTAGTCGGTTGGGCGTCTGACTTTCGCTTGGGTCATGATCTCGCGGTTCGTGGGTTCGGGCCCCGCGTCGGGCTCTGTGCTGACTGCCAGCTCAGAGCCTGGAGCCTGTTTCAGTCTGTGACTCCCTCTCTCTCTGACCCTCCCCTGCTCACGCTGTCTCTCTCTCTCTCTCTCTCTCCTAGAAATAAATTTAAAAAAAAAAAAATTAAAAAAAAAAAAAGAAGGAGCATAAGCAGTGCAAAGAGAAATTAATTCCTGCTGAGGCAGAAATACAATTCGTCTATTTGGTAAATCATGTTGAATGTTTCCCCCTTCAACAAAGACTCACACACACACCCTTTTAAACTATTTGTTTCTTTTCTTTCTTTGGAACCTGAAAACACTGTCAATCACTGGCCCTTGGGTGTTTATCTTAAGCCATCAACTAGGTCTGGTAACATCGTTTTATTCAAGTCAACGTTTTCCCATTACTAAGAAGGGGTTGCATATGCAAATATACATGCATTCCGGGCGCAGCACTAAATAATGAGGAAAAGTGTAGTTTATAAAACGCAGTCATTCCACGCCACATTTCATTTTGGAAGAGGGAGGGCTACAGTCGACTGTGAACAATTACCAAATTGTCAATGGAATTCAATAAATGTTGTTTAAAAAAACTAATTATTTGTTACAATAACCAGCTACTATTGCCACTTTGTATTTGGAGGTTTGTAAACTACTTCCATTTGAAATGTAATTGATTCCATTTTTATCATTTGTTCAAGTTTATGTGGTTGTTCTCATCCTAAGAGATGATAACATCTATTTTCAGCAAATTATACATTATAATTCCTCATTCAAAAGCCGTAACAGAAAACAAAATGCTAATTTATGCTGTAAACGAAACTACAGAATCATAATCACTCATTGTTAACATTAGGGACTCAACTGCTACTGGAAATAATAAATTGGAGCAAAATGTAGTAGGGGTTGTTGGTGAGAGTTTTCGTTCTTTTTCTCTTTGTGCCTCTTCTTATTTTGTTTTGTTGTTACACCACCAACTCACGTCTAATATGCTTTCAGGCGAGAGATTATATGGATGCTCTGTATTCTCCCAGACAGAAGCCAAATGCTCACTTTTGCCTCTGAGCTTTCACCTGAAGTTCTATATTTCAAATCTACAGGAAGAAGATACGCTCACAAAGCAATCAGAAGTGCACGCAAAAGAGGGGACGCATATTAGAACTGCACACCTGCTTTTCTACATTTCATTAAGCTTCCAAACTTACATTTCCCTTTATATCAGGGATCCCTCTCCCCAATGTCTCCTCCTCTCACCCCCATCCCATGCCTCTCCTCCATGAGGACCCTCCTGCAACACTTGGCTGTCAAGGAGAGCCTTCCCCCACCCACCGCACTTCCCCTCGGCATCAGGGACTATGCGAAATTTACAAACAATCAAACGGAAATCCAGTAACTAACAAATCAGGTCAATTCTTACTAAGACAAAAATAAGGGTAGGGCGTATCTGTTACCATATTCCAGACACTCTGCTTTCCTTAAATAGCTATGATCAAGGGGAAAGCCGGTAGCATCACCTAATGGCATTTCTCCTTTCCTTTTTTCAAAAATCATAATCCAGAAGAAAATATTTAAATATAATTATTATATCAAAAATGTGAATTCTTTGAACAGACCAAAAAGTCACACTGCCTTCTAGAGTAAATCACTTTTCTGCTGCCCTTTTATTTAATGCCGGCTGCTGTCCACATTTACCTCTTCGCTGGCAAAGTGTGATCATTGATTTCCTATGGTCTCTCTGGAAGGAAGTTCTGCTTCCTTGATGATGACTACAAAGGGTAGGTGACCCCATTCTCATTCCAATGCAAACCCTGCACTTTTACATTTCCACTAGGGCCACAGGAATGCGAAAATACCGAGAAACTCTGCCCTCTTCCTGGAGACTGTCTTGCTGTAACTACTGACATTTAATGTTTTCCCTCCCCTTCCTTGGACTGTATTTTGGAAGATCACAATATAAGGGATGAACCACTAAAACCCCTTAGTTCGTGATGGACATAAATGTTAGATGCGTGATTCAATGCAGAAGACACCTGTTATAACATGGTCATGCTGAAAAAGATAAGCTTAGGACTAAAGTGAAAACATAACTGTATACAGGGCAAACCCAATACGATATGGATTTGCTTACAAAATGAGAGTAAGTTTATGCCAAATATATATACATATGACATAGATGATATATGATACATATATATAAACTCACACAAATATACACACATAAATGATAGGATTTTCATGAGGCATCTGAGTGATTATTTCTAAAGCCATTCTATTCATGAATCTTAAAATTACATTTCCTCTGTAGAGGGTTATTGTACTAATACTCATACATTTGTAATGGGCCCTCCACAAAACTGTAATTATTTGAGGTTAATCTGGCACTCTAAAGCCCGTGTCTATCTCTCAAACTGAACCAACCATTCAAACCAAAAAAAAAAAAAAAAAAGGCAAACTCAAACAGTTAGCCCATCACCAAGAAGAAAGAAAAGCATCAGGTGCTTATGGTTGACTTTGCCGAAAAAGAAGACTTCACGTCTGTTACAAAAGAGAATTTTATCTGGTTATGGAAATAACCAGGAAAAAAAAGGGGGGACAAACTTGGGCAATCAAAGGAGATCTTCACTATTTCATGAAGTTGGGAACTGAATGGATGACACCATCACAAACTTGCAAGACATGTACCTGCGACCATGTGATGTCTTACATTGTATTGGAAAGTAGTGTGGAGAGTTAAGAATTAGCTGGTACTCTGCGCTGGGAAGCCAGACTGACAGGAGAATACCCTAGTTTCGTCCCTACCCAGCAGTGAAAGGCAAAGTATTTAACTCTGTGCCTTATTTTCTTCATCTATCAAATGGAAATAATAACAAAAGTACCTAATTCATATGTTGTCCTGGAGAGTAAAGGAGTCAAATATATGCAGAGTGTTTGGAACAGCATTAAAAACCAGTAGCTCTCATCACTGCTGCTTGGTTCCTAAGTTCTAGGTTAACAGAATTTTACAAAGAAAGGCAAACAATATTTCCAAGCTGGTGCCTTAAGGAAGCTAGCCATACTGGAAGACCCATAAGAAACCCAAAATATTACAAGTCTCTTTTACTCTTCTATCTACCTAGGAGAGATCCAATGCTGGAAAAACTGGGGTCAGGTGAACCAGATTTATAGGTAGATTTCTAAAATGTATTTAAAGTCAATATATAGAGGTGCATCTGAAAACGATTTTGCAGTTCATCCGCCCATCTTCAAGAAAACAAATATGTTTAAAATGTATAGAAACCCAGTTTATATTTTTTGAACTTTAAGATACCGGTTTTCCAACAACCTTGTAAACGTAGGACATTCCCAAGTCTTGGCTCATCTCCATGGACCCAAACATTGTTACTACTTTAAGAATCATGAAATACCCAGAAAAGAGGAGGAAAGTATTGAATTCTTTATAGTACTTGGATTGGATGGAAAAGAAGTGTTCCTCAGTGGGCTGCTTTCTGCTTGGCTATCCATATTCATGGAAGTTCTGCCAAGCCAAAAGAAAAAAAAAAAATAGGCAGTCAGCACAAGCTTTCAACAACTTACCCACATCCATTAATGATTCTGCATTGAAACTTCTATCCTGCTTGAAAAGATAGAGTGAGCACAAAGAATTACAGGTACTAGCTAACAAAACTCCAGGGCTGAATTCAAAGCAGGCACTGCCTACTCTACAAAGCTAGTGTGTGTCCATATAAGGATGCCATTTTATACCTCAAGTCTGGAAAATCTGCGAGAGTAGCAGGGGCTGGGGGTGGGGGTCAGGGGGAAGCAAAGAAGCACAGTCAAGTCTGGTGGTAAGATTTGTCTTCACAAACTCAGGTTGGGCTATCCAGAAACCAAAGAACTGGGCAATCAGGTGAGTAACGTCAGATGTCTGGCCTCATGGACATCTGAGCAGTCAGCTAATTGGCTCCATTTTTCACTTTCAACTGATTGATTCAATATCATACAGACCTGGCCTGCTTCGATTTGGGCTTACATAGTGACAACCAAATAAGGTGACCCAGGTCCATGCTGCAAGCAGTCATGATGGAAACGGAAAGCTCAAACAACTACAGGAGAGATTCGCAGGTTGAAAAGCACAACAGAAAAAGATAATGCTGGGTTTTGGAAGCTTGCACTACTGCCATCCCTAGGCGTGAAACTGTAAATTAAAGAATGGTCTGCTGTCTGCTGCACTGAGCCAAATCAGAGACATTTCACACACACTTTAATTGGGGTTTTCATTCGAATGGAAGAAATAAATTCCACCTAAGCAGATGCTTCACACACACAAACGCACACACACACACGTACGCACACACACTCGCATTATGGTATGTTTTGCACATTGGCAAGTGGGTGCAAACGATCTGCAACATGGTCTATTCAGATATAAGATGGAATTTCCCAGTTTTTAAATGGTAACAGATGCAGTTTCGGCTCTGATACACATTGGGCTCTCTCCAAAAATATCACCCCCCCTCCCCCCAGCCTTAGTAATAAAATGTCACAGAGAAGCCTAAACACCTTCTAGTCAACCATGATTCGTGGTTGGGTTTTTGTTTTTGGGTTCGGTAATGAATAAATGCCCCAGTTGTTTCCAAATTTCTAGATTTCTATATAAAGAACCCCCATCCTCATTATTTTTTTCACTTGCTTGTTTATAACCAGAGGTGTCATAATCATGTTTCTTGTGAAAATGAACGTAATCAAAATGCCTTGTGATTCCAGGAAAAGAGCTTCTTAGGGAGACATGCCTGCCTGCTATTGATGTTGTAAAAAGGCTCCTTTTACATGGTATTAGATGTTGAGAGCACATCATATTGATCTAGAAATAAAAAGCTTGATTTTTTTTTTTAGTGCCATCAACCCTTACCTTCATAAGCACTTTATAACACCAGGAAGATGGTATTATTTTTAATTGAGGTAGAGTAAACAAATTATATTTGAAGAGCAATGTTATTTTTAGGGAATGGAGGATTTGTAAGCTTTTTGGCAGCAATTCAGGTAAAAATCATGAATAAGACTCACTCTCTCAAATTTGGCCCAGGTCTCCCCATAGCAGCCCTGCCTGAGTCCAAGATGAGATTTACTGTTGCCTTTGTTTTTTTTTGTTTGTTTGTTTGTTTGTTTGTTTTCCTTTTTCAACGAAGGAACAGTTAGGAGGTTTCTCGGTCATGTGCCAATGCCCAGCCGCTGAAAATGTGAACTGGAGAGCACTAAGGACCTAGGTTTTGGGGCACATAGATTCTTCATCCCTGAAAATTGTGATCCGGCCGGGCTGGAAACCGCAAATCCAAGCAGGACTCACTGCCCGGCTGCGTTCAGCGCCGGGGATGAAAAGCTTCGGTAGCACTTGAGGGCACCCTTCTCTAATGATGTACATCTCTCGTTTGTTTCTGTACTTTATCGTAAAGTTCACACCGCACCACTGGAAGAAGAGATCAATATTGCAAATAATCTCCCTTTCCCCACCATACAATTCGACTGCACTAAGAGGAGCGCGCCACCCAGTTCCAGCTTGCGAGATAATCGTCCTCCACAGAGCAGCGCCAGCTGCTTTATCAGAAATTCTTTCCGATTTTCTTAGTAACACGAGTCTCCCTTTCTAGAAGAAAGATTTGCTTTTTGGGAAAATGCTTTTCCAAATCAAGTTAAACTAACTTTACCCGAGGACACCGATAGGTTTCCTCTTTTTAAAATGCTGCGCCCCCCCCCCCACCACCACGTCCCCCCTTCTCTGGCTCCTTCTTCCCTTTACTCCGACCCTGCCCCTCTCTCCTCCCCCCCTCTCGCCCACCTCCTCCGGTTTCCAAGGAGTTTGCACGTGACTGCCAGTCTTGCAAATTCGGGCCGCGGCCCTCCGCTCTTAAACGCTCACCAACGACTTGTTCCCCTATCTCATTAAAGATGTTGCCAAAGCTCGCATCGCTGTAAAGCTGTATCACTGCGAGTTTCCTTCCATCCCTTTTCTCTCTTTTCAGAGGAAAACGCTGTGCCTGAGTTTCGCAGCCTCGAGATACAGGTCGGAGGTACGCGCCTGGAAACTTATCCTAACGCATCCGACTCCGGGACTGGGGGGCGCGGCGCTGCCGAGGACTCCCGAGTCCCGAATCCCCGCCGGGCTCGTGCTGGCTGTGCGCATCAAGCCCTTCCTGCTCGTCTCGGTCCTTAAAGGCGAGATGGGGTTGGTTTCTGACTCATCGACAATCACACACACACACACACACACACACACACACACACACACACACACACGAGCGCGGACGCCCGCTCCTGGAGAGCTGGAATTGGCCGAGCCGAAGGGGTCCTTGGCCCACGACTCCCAGGAGCCGGTGCGGGTTGGCGTGCAGGGCACCGGGGGCCCGCGGGAACCGGCAGCCACGGCCCCCCTCGAGCCCCCCAACTCCAGCGCCAGCCCGACCACCCTGGCAGTTTCTTCAAGTTTCTACTCACAGCGGGGCCTCCCCTTTCCCGGCTGCCTCGCCCCGAACCCCCCCTTCACGCGCCCGGGCAGTCCTCTCGCCCCATCCGAGGCTCCGCGCCCGGCGCGCTTCCCGGGGGCCGCCCAGACGCCCCCACCCGCGGCGGCGGCCCGGCGGTCTGGCCGGAGCTCGCCGCCGCCTCCCGCCGCTGCCGCCGCGGAGGCAGGAGCCTCTCCAAGGCTCCCGGGCCGCCCTTATGTATGATTCACTCGGATGGCCGCGGCGCTTTCTGGGGAGCCCTCGCCGGAGACGCCAGGGCTTCGCCCGGCAACTACTAGTTCGGAGATTTCCGTTTCTTCGAAACTGGGGGTGATGCGGGGACCGCGGAGCGCATTTTTCGGTTGTTTTGCTTTGGAGGGTTGGCTTCTCAGCCCGGAGCTCACAGGAGCGCGCTGCGCCCCGGGCCCGGGAGGGAGCGCGCCGGAGCCGGCGAGCGCGGCGGGCAGCCCCGCGAGCGGCCGAGGCTGGCGGGCAGGCTGGGGAGAAGAGACGCCGCGGCGGCAGAGCGAGCCGGGTCGAACAGAGCTCGTTTCCTCGACACCCCCAACCCCCGCCGCGCGGCTCCCCCCGCGGCGCGCACTCCACGGGGCTCGGGAATCCCCCGCGCCCCGAAGCCCCGACCGCCCACCGAGTTGCTGCTGCCTTTCCCCATTCCTCCTTCACCTCTCCTCCGGCCCTAACTTTCCCCAGCCTGGACATGCGCGTGTACGCACACATACGCGCGCGCGCACACACTCTCTCTCACACACACACACTCTCACACACACACCTCCCCTCCCTCGACTCCAGCTCCACTTCCCCGTGTAGTTTGGAGATGACAGATGCCTGTAGACTTTCACCAAACAAGCGGTGGGGGCAGCAGACTACAACAGTTATTTAATTAAAAGGCATTTTTTCTCTCTCTTGCTCGCTCTGGCTCTCAGAATAGCTTTTGCACCCCTAGACCCTGAGCACACTCCCGTGTCTCCAGGTCACCCGTGCCCGCCTAACACCCATCTCCTTCCACGCCCCACCTCCCGGCGCCCACCTCCAGCGTCCCCAGCCCCTCCATCTCGGAGTCACACCGACACGCACACCTAGAGGCTGGCGGCGGGGAGCGTCGAGGGCACCATGCAGCCGGACTGCATTGCACAGTCATCAAAGTTAAGTGTGTGTGTTTGTGGGGTGCCCGTGAGTGCCAGGGGAAGCGCGGGGTCAGGGGCGCCTGAACATCCACTCTGCCCCCCCACCCCCGCCTCCGCGGGGTCAGGGGACGCCTCCACTTGAGATTGCAGCCATTTTAGGGAAAGAGGTGGCTCCGGTGGCTCCGGGCCCGGGGGGGGAGTGGAAGGGGAACAGCACGTCGCGGGGGACTCACAGCTCCGCAGCCCCTCGGCGCAACTGGAGGGCGGGCAGACGCCGGGCGCACAGGGGCGCGGCGCCCGCGGCGACTTGGGGAAGGTTGCGCTCGAGTTCCCTGGTTTTGCCAGGAGTTGTTCGGGGTAACGTGCCGGCTCCTGCCTCTTTCTCGGGTTCCCGCTGGGTTGGCGGGGGGGATGGTGGGAGGGAGGCGAATTGGGCATGGGAGGGACGCAACCGGCCCTGGAGACTGAAGAGCTAGCGCTGGGGAAGGGGGGCACCTCCTCTCGCCGGTTGGCACTGACCCAGACAGTGCGACCCACTTGGCCCCCCCCAGCCTCCCCACCCCCTCCCAAGCCTCTGCCTCCCCGCCGAGTGCCAAGTGAGCGCGCGGCAGGGGGCACAGGGCGCGACGCCGCCGGGCCCCGAGCCACCCCTTACCTGGTTGGAAGGGGTTTCCCAGGAGGAGCCGTAGTTGTAAAAGAAGGAAGAGAAGAAGGTGTCTTCCGACAGCCCGCAGCCCGCCATGCTCTGGATGCAAATAAAATGAGGAAAGAAAAAAAAAAAAGCACACACACACAAAAGCAACCAAAATTTGTCAAAATCAAATTAAACCAATAAGCGAAGAAATTCTCTTAAAAAATAAAGATAAGGAGGGGGAAGGGAACGGCAAAGGGAACGCAAACTCTCGGCGGTGCTCGCTCTCCGGGTGAGGAGGGATGCTCGGGCTGCCGCCGCCGCCGCCGCCGCCTTCTCAAGACGGTACCTACAGAGGTTCGTCCTGACTTGGGCAGCCGCCGCCGCCGCCGCCGCCGCCTGTGCCGGCTGCGTGTGTGCGCGCGTGTGTGTGCGTGTGCGTGTGTGTGGTGTGTGCGCGCAGAGCGAGAGACCGCAGGGGAAGCGAGAGGGCGAGAGAATGAGCGAGCCGGGATGGAGGGCGCAGAGGCAGAGCGGGCGGGCGTGTGCGCGCGGGGGTGCGTGCGTGTGTGTGCGCGCGTGTGGCTGGGTGTGCGTCTGTTTGGGGAGCTCACCGGAGAGCCGGGGCCGTCACGTGGGCGCGCTGACTCCGCCGGCTGCCGGGGACAGCCTGTACTACAGCCCCGGCCACTAAATCAGCCCGCGCCGCCAGACCTTTACAGCCCACCCCCCCCCCGCACCCCCGGTTCCCTGCACGGCCGGCCGCGCGCGCCCCGGGACGGCAGGGGGCGCGGGTGCGGCCTCGGGCAGGTGGGCGCGCGGGGAGGGGGAGAAGGAAGATGCCCGCGGAGACGCACATGTCCCTCGCTACGCCCCGCACCCTCCTGGTGAGCCTTCCTCCCGCCCTCTTTGAAGATTTTTTTTTTTTTATTCCTAAAATTGCTTTCCCGTGCAGAGACCCCTCTTCCAGGCACGGGAAATTATTTTCACACAGTTGCTATGCCTCGATTTTCTTTCTTTCCCCAGGCCCCTCGTCCCCCCGCGTGCGCACACGCAGGCGCGCGCGCGCGCGCACACACACACACACACACACACACACACCCGTGGCCGCCTCCTCCCATCCCAAATGCAAAGCCACTTCCTTTTGCCGGTTGCTGTAGTTAAGCTAAGTCAATGCTACATCAAACTAGGCTAGGCTGAGAAAACTGGAAAGTGGATTTAGGGAACAATACTGCCCCAGCAGGAAGAAAGGCTCTAGTTTGGCATTCTGTTGATTTAACAGTTTAAAACGAAAAGAGCTTTTGTAGCTTCTGCAACTAAAACTCAGGCCCCTTGAGTCACAATTCTTTAAATGGAGCTATTCTCTTAAGCCTATTGTATGCTCTAAAAATATAAACAGATATAATCTCCCCCCACCTCAAGATGGTGTTTTAAGACCAAACCTCCTCAATTTTAATAATTGAGTAGCCAAAAGTTTTTTAATGCAAAAACCCATTCTTTACCTGCTCCCCCCAACTCTTTATACAGATCTTTCCAGGGAGTAAAATTCAAATAAAAACGGGTATATCAGTGTAAGATGCTCTTACAAGTATTGGAATCCTCACAGGAAAACTTAGAACAACCTGTTATAGGCAATTTGTATTGTTTTCTTTCTGAATTCTTTTTCCAAATGCTGCCCATTTTTATTCAAACCAATTTTGTTTTTCCAAGGCTTCACATTTCCTCCTGCAAATTCCCCACTTGAGGTCGAAATCCTCTGTGAAATAAACATTTCCACAGCAACCCAGTGATGTCACAAACATCGGCCCATGATTTCAGAGGGAAATAAAGCAGAAGAAAGGATCTCTCTAGAAAGAGTTTCTGTTTTCTTGCAGATACCATTGCTCCCAAGTAGAGATTCAGAAAGCATCTTAGATTTCTGGCTAACTACTTGTATTTGTTTTGTTTTGTGTTTTGTTTTTCCTGAGACTGACTTATTTAAAAAGGCATGTCAAATGATCTTTAAAAAAAAATAGGTCACTATCCTCTTTTCTGGGTTTGTGAACAACTGTGTTTCGAATCAGTGGTCCCTAACCACACTGGCCACTACAGGTTTTAATGAAGGGGGAGAGGATTTTTTTCCTAAAAATTAAAAAAACAAAAAAAACAAAAAAAAAATGTCAGAAAGAACATTGAGAGATGAAATGTAATGTACTAACCCCAAATAATGCTGACTGACCTTGCTTCAAAAATACAATAGTTATGGGGCGCCTGGGTGGCTTAGTCGGTTAAGCGTCTGACTTTCGCTTAGGTCATGATCTCGCGGTTCGTGGGTTTGAGCCCCGCGTCGGGCTTTGTGCTGACTGCCAGCTCAGAGCCTGGAGCCTGTTTCAGTCTGTGACTCCCTCTCTCTCTGACCCTCCCCTGCTCACGCTGTCTCTCTCTCTCTCTCTCTCTCCTAGAAATAAATAAAAACATTTAAAAAAAATACAATAGTTGTTAAGAAGTATTAGACCCAAAGAAATTCTATTCAGTTATCAAAATTAGTGCTGATCTCACCATTATTGAATAGAGGGGCTTCACCTCCATCATTCCTTCCCCTGTTTCCTGAGGAAAGAGGGAAGTGTTCTTCATGCTGTTTCAATCCTCCTGCAGTCTGACACCTTTAAATATTAAACGTCAAAAGACTGGAAAATATAAGATTAGGACCAAGTCTGGGGTTTCTTAGCTTTCCTCTCTAAATAAGATCCTTTAGATAATATTTCTACTATGGAAATATAGAATATTGCTTCCATAGAAACCTAGTCTGTAAAGTGCTTTCATTTACAGCTGATCTAACGCAGGGGTTAGGGCAGACCCCCGCACAGTTGAAATGTGGGTCTGACTTTGACTCCCCCAAAACTTAACTACTAATAGCTTTCTGTTGACTGGAAGCCTCAACAACATAAATAGCTGATTGACATATATTTTGTATATGTATCATATACTATTTTCTTACAATAAAGTAAGCTAGAGAGGCACCTGGTGGCTCAGTTGGTTAAGCACCTGACTTTGACTCAAGTCATGATCTCACGGTTCTTGAGTTTCATCCCCTCATAGGGCTCTGTGCTGATTGCCTAGAGCCTGGAGCCTGTTTTGGATTCTCTCTCTCTCTCTCTCTCTCTCTCTCTCTCTCTCTGTCTCTCTGTCCATTCCTGGCTCTCTCTCAAAAATAAATAACCATTAAAAAAATGTTTTTAGGTAAGCTAGAAAAAAGAAAATATCATCAAGAAAAAAAATTAAGGAAGAGAAAATACATTCACAATACTGTACGGTATTTATTTTTAAAAGCCCATGTATAATTGGACCCGTGCAGTTCAAACCCATATTGTTAAACGGCCAACTGTATATTTGAGCTCAGGTTTACATTCTGTGCCTGCAGCCACTTGTTTCCCTGGTTTCGGCTTAACAACCCCCCACCCCCACCCCATCCCCCAGCAGAGGAAGTTAATTCTGTCTCTGTGATCCCATTTCCTATTTGTTGAATGAATGGATTTGTTCCTCACAACAATCCTGGAAGAATCAGACTCTTCATCCCCATTTCACAGATGTGGAAATAGGCTCAGAGATGCCTGAGAACCTGCCCAAAGTTAGCTTTACAGCTACCCAGTAGGAATTCAACTCAAACTTTGAGACCCCACCTCCCTCTCCCATCCAGCTCTGACTGAGCCCATCATAGTACTGCCCTATGACCTTTCACATGCCCACCCCCCAGAAACAGAGAGAGTGGTTCCCCACCCCCAACTGCCCAAACTGGTGATAAATGTACATTTGTGAGACGTGTTCACTTAAACAGTGATCGCGCATTCACTTAGCTTATCCAGTCGTTGTGAAGACCTGTTAAGAAGCTATTGCTATTCTTGTTTTATAGACAAGGAAATGGGCTCAGACTTCCAATTCCCCCTCCAACCCACAGCTAGTAAAAGGTAGAGCTGGGTCTTAAACCAAAGACTTCTGGCTCGTGACTTCTCTTTCCCTGAATATTACTCTTTCCTATCTCCAAACACACAGGAAACATGGGTACATGGGTCCACTGAGCAGGCCCAGGACCTGCAGAGACACGCAAGGAGGGAGAGGCAGAGACACACAAGGGGGGAGAGGCAGAGACAGGTGGAAAGAATGTCCACTGAGCAACAAACAGGAAAACATTTGTACAAATGAAGTCTGGCCTCCAGCCACAAACGTTTGGCTCCCTTCAAATCTCTAGCTCTTTCTTTTTAAACAGAGGTGGCCCAAGGAGGGCTACCTGGACACACTTCTGATAAAATACCTCCCTCTCTGCCCAGCCTGCCCCTCTCGCAGGGCAGCCCTGTCACCCTGAAAGAATTCTGCCTCAGTAGGTTTGCTTACCTGTGCATTAGCACAGTAACATGGAGGTTTGTTTGCTAGTTCCCAACAACATAAGAACAAGCCACCCCCCCTTTACCCCCACTGGGGCCCAGAACAGATGCAGACAACCCCTCGGGAAGCAGCAGGAGCTGCAAGCAAATTGAGGAAATATCACCCCAGCCACCTTGCCAACTTCTTGCTGTACGGTATTCAGAGGGCTGAAGATAGAAACCCGAAACAGAAAGCTTTTGATTTCTAAATCCGCCATAGTTGGTCTCTAAAGACCAACCTTCTTCTGCATACCTTCTTCTGCATACATTCTTGTCATATGGCCAAGTCATGATTTGTCACACCAAAAATGTGTGATTTGTTGAACTGGTATCATCCCATTCATGAGAAAGTCCATCTTTATTCATAAACACTTTCCCCCCCCCGAGAAATAAGTTTTGCATTAATATCATATTGGAAATTGGTTAATAGTCCAGATGATGCTGGGGTGTTTTCCTTTTTATAAATGAGGTGCATTAACAGTCCCTACCACTAGAGTATCATTTAGTGAATGGCTCTGCTCTGCAGATGGGAGAGGCCAAATTGTCATGGATATGGATAAAAAATTATCATTTGGGCTGAAAATGCAGAGGGGAAGCAGATGTGATACACAGAGGAAGTAGGATTCATTTAGTCTCCTTCCTTTATTAAAACAAAGTCTGCTAATTTGTCTTATTTTTAAAAGGCCTCTGAATACAAACTCATGTGTTACTTCTAGGCAAAGTGAAAACCAGTATCATTCCTGCCTTCAAGAAGTTTATAGTCCCTGACAAATGTTGTTTGATCTAACAATTTTTTTTAGTTGCCAATTTTTCTCTGTAATTGTTTAAAAATTTCCATCCTCTCATCAAAAGTACAGTTACCCTGGGGAAAGGTGAAAATTAAGAAGTAGTGAGACAAGGCAAAGCACAGAGAGCAGAGGAACAGCATAACAATGAAAAACACAGAAAGGCAAGGACATAAGGAAGGATGCAGCAGTTAAGGCAATAACAAACTACAGCAGAAAATAACTACGGCAACAATAATTACAAACATGTACTGAATGCTTGCAGTATATCAGGCATGATGTTAAGTGCAGAACAATCTTTCTTACTTTGAGACAAGGGTTATAGTGTCACTGGTTTATTTGGGAGGAGATCCTAGGAAATACAGTAGGGAAGTAGAAGAAGTGAGAACAGGAAGTAAAGGACACATGATGGTTGCTACTATGGGCAACTGGAACCCAGTACTACTTGGGAAAACCTTGGCAGGTAGTGGAGTGTGCACATGTCAGACTTACCCATTCAAGGGGTGAGGGGGACAGGACCTGGGTATTTCCCTCCAACTCTCAGCTAAAGGCTGCTCCCAGGTGTTGCTAACTCCCTGGTGTGCGACCTTGGGGCAAGCATGGATAAAGTGGGGTCTGGCCGCCAGAGAAAGTCCCCAGGCAGGGGATGCACAGGCTGCAAGAATCTGAGGCCATGTACATGGAAACTGTAGACGCTGTGGGGATATGGGTGGGGCACCAAGAGCATCTGCTATCCAAACATTAACTTATTTCATTTTACAAAAACCTTGTGAAGTGGGAACTATTACATTTCCACTTTTCCCCCGGAGAACACAGCCTAGGAGAGTAAGAAGTGGCATCTGTTGTTTTTACCCAGTTACCATCAGTTCCCTCTTCCAGTAACAGCCCCCTTCTTTCCCTTTGAGAAACATTCCCTCCCCCGTCTCAGTGATCTGACCTAACTGCCTCACTCCAGATATGTGCCTGTGACCCAAACTGTCCTAGTAAGAGCTCTCCCTCAGATATTCACAGGAGCAAAAGGGCAAGAGGTGTGCTCTTTCTGCTGGGAGAACAAAGCCAGGAAGATGTAAGCCTGGAGCTCTTCTAGGCCATGTTATTCCCACGATAATGAACCCAACTGCTTGAGAATGAAGCCAGCCCAGAGGAAAGCCAGCCTGAAGATCCAGCCCTGCCAGGAAGCACCCCAGATTCCTGACATACATCTTTTGAGCAACTGGATCCAGCCCAACCTGCAGCTGGACACCTCCCTGGGTTCTCGAAGTTCATAAGCCAATAAACTCCTCTTCAATTATAAGCCAATTTGAGTTGAATTCATAGAAGTTAAGCAACTTGGCCAAGATCACACATCTAATGAATGTGGAAGTAATATTCAAACCCAAGCAACCATATTGCATATGGCACTGTGGCACATGTCCTTAACTATTTGTGCTACAAAGGCAATTAGCATCTACCACAGGACAGGGCTCAGAGCTACATCATCCTTCTCATTGGTTGGCCCTCACTTGGAGCCTGTTTCCTTCCAGAAGCAGCTGCTAATTTGGTTAAAAGGGTAAGGGATCAGGGTGCCTCTCAGTTTTATCTGAATTGTTCCATCAAATCATTAAAAGTGCAGCCATGTCAGAATGATGGTCGCTTAAAGAAAGTCTGGAGTAGAACTGGAAGAAATTATAAAAGAAAAAACATAAGGAATCAAGGCCTTCAGGCTTCTGTTGGTGGTAGGTTTTGTTTGTTTTGTTTTGTTTTGTGCTTTTTTTGTTTTGATGAGTCAATCAGGAGATATTTATGTACAACTCTTGTTTTAGTCAAGACTCGTGGTTACAAGTGACAAAAACTCCATTTCCCTGGCTAAAGCAAAAGAGAGGGAGAGAGAGAGTGTGTGGTTTGTTAGTTTATCTAACGGAAGAGACCAAGGATAGCGCTGTCTTCAGGCAATGCTGGATCTAGGCAAGGTTTGAACAGCATCAACAGTTTCTTGGTGTTCCCTGCCTTTGGGCTGACCTCATATCCTGTCTCTCACAGAGCCTCCAGTAAAGCACCTGGTTCACCTCCTCCTTTTTACCAGTGGTTCTAACAGGAAGAGAGTAGACAGATGCCCCTCTCTCTTAACGATCTCAGCCAAAACCCTGAGATTGCAAATCACCGGCTCTGACTGGGTCCATGCCATCTTTACACTAGCCAGTGGGATGCGATACTCTTGAATGGCCAGACTTAAGTCACATGGCCATCCTTGGCTCTGTTGGTGGAATCAACACTATCAAAGCCTGCAAACTGTGAGAGTGGAGCAGATGTGGTTCCCCAGAGGAAAATGGGGGCACAATCTGATAACCTCCTATTTCTGGAAGAATAATGATTTGGCTGTCAGGCAGGCAAATTGATTGACATCACAGTGGACCCTGACCTCTTCCTTGTCTCTAAAGAGTTCACACTATGTTCAGAGAAAAGTAACACTACATGTAGAACAACAAAGGAAATGTATAATAATAAATGAATTGCAGATTCTTATTTGCAGGCAACAGAGTTCACTTCAATACTTTAAAGCAGATAAGTCTGAGGGAACTTATGTAATTACTGGGATGGGCCAGCGAATTGGGTTTAGATGCTACAAATAGGAACAAAGCAGCCAGATAAAGAAGCTGCATGACAGTAGGGAGTGGACACCAGTCACTCCACCACCCGCTGCCCTGGAAAAACAAGACTTTGCCAGAATATCTGATCTCCTGCACTGAGGAGCCACCATACATCACTCGCTTCTGCCTGTCTGGAGCAGGCACCTTGTTTGGGGGCACCTTAGTCCCATCCATGGCCTTATCTGCAAAGAAATCTGGGAAGTGGACTTTTCAGCTTTCTGGCCTCTAAGTACCAATGGGTTAAGTAGGAGGTGTTGCAGTGGATACCGAGTTAGTTACGTTACGGTATCAGCCATGAAGCAGAGGACAGGAGTTCAGTGGAAGAGAAGACAATAAAGGCTGGACTTGAGATCGGATCACCTGTTACACTGGTCTAGCTGACTTGGCTCTGACATTTGCTGAAAAATTAGAGGCTCTGGATGCCGGGGGGTGGGATGTCCACAGAAGCCTGGACACGCACATCACATGGGCCACCATTCCTGTAGGTCCATTTGAAGACTGGACAGCATGTTGTGGTTGTTCATAGGAGCCAATCAGGAGGAAGTGCGGATCAGGCTGCATGTAGAATAATTTTGAAACCTCCCTCCCCTTCAACATTCCACTTCTCTCCATTTCCACTTTGTCGCCCTAGGCCAGGCCACTTTCCTCTTTTGCCAGGACCATACATTAGACTCCTGACAGGTCTTTTTGCATCTATTCTTGCCTTCTACCAGCCCTCCTTCATCTAGCAAGTGGGAAAATCTTCTAATTTCATTTAATTTTTTAACTTTTTCAAAAGTTGATTTTGAGAGCGAGCGAGCACATGTGCAAGTGTGCACAGGGGGAGGGGGAGAGAGAGAGAGAGAGAGAGAGAGAGAATCCCAAGCAGGCTCCTGCTGTCAGTGCCAAGCCAGACTTGAGGCTCAGTCTCACAAACCTTGAGATCGTGACATGAGCTGAGATCAAGAGTCAGATGCTGAACCAACTGCGCCCCCCAGGTGCCCCAGGATAATCTTTTCAAAGCACAAACCTAATCATGGCTTCCCGTCAGTGGCTTCCATTGCTCTCAAAATCCTTAAAACAACCCCTCCAATTCCTCCAATCTAGGCACCCACCCCTGACCCAAAGGCACATGTTTTCTATGTTCTCGTGTGGCCTAAAAAGTCACAGGACCTCTCACAATCAATTCCTACCACGTACCTTCTCCAATCTCACCACAAGTAACTTTCTCCTCTGCTCCTTCTCATGAGTCTCGGTCCACACGCTAAAGTCCCACAGACATTCAACCCTTCCACAGGAGTATAACTTTGCCCCTATCATTCCATGTGCCTGGAATGGCCTTTCTATCCTTTCTACCTGGCAAAGACCTTCTCAAAATCAAGCCTGGATGTCACTTTTTTCCCCAGAGGAAACTCGGTGTCTCTCTCCTCCCCGTTTCTAACCACTCCAATGGCCCATTTCCCGCAAGCCGGTCTTACTTTGATTTTCCCCACCTAGTACAGGACCTACTCGATAAAAGTTGACTGAACAAGACAGAATAAACTAAAAAAAAAAAAAAAAGAAAAAAAGAAAAAAAAAAGCAATCCCCTGCACAGAAAGCAGTAATAAAGAAAATGTGTTCTACTACCACCTTGAGACTTCAATTAATGTGCTTTTCTCCTCGCAAATCCTTGCTTCCAAGCAAACAGAACCTGACAGCCTGAATTAAATCATTTATCTTTCTAGTTCTCTGCCTTGGCTCTCACACTAGTGGAAAAGCCCTGATATTTCATAAGAAGCTGGCAAAAACTAAAGCTATGGGCCAGCACCTTGACTTTATCAGGTTGTACAACCCACATAGCACACAGACAGGAGAAATGTTCATCTCCCATCTTTCTGTTACCCAGGCAGAATTAAACACCAGATTACTATCTTTGATCGTTTCTGTTTTCTCACAGAACAACCCTAAAGAACCTGTGTTTGTGTGTGTGCGTGCGTACATGCGCGCACATGCCCGCGCACCAGCCGCGTTCTTCAACTCCATACACAAATTACACAGTACTAAAAGACTTATCAGACAAGGACACAGAAATGCCGAATTCTTCTGCTAAATTTCATGTTCCAGTTCCTTCTGATCCACTGTGATGCCTTCAGATTTACAGTGACCTATGGGTTTTTAACCATGGGCCAGTGAGGAAACGAAAAGACTATTTCCACTCTGCCCCATATAATTAAATACCTAGATGAAGTTTTCTCTGGTTCTGCTTTCTGAGCCAAACAATACTTGTTTGCATTCCATCATCATATATAAACACGCATAGGCCAGGATAATTTATCTCTGCTGTTCTATCACTAGAACCTTCAATCAAGGCCTTCTGAACAGCATGTAAGCATATTAGAAAGGCCTCTGGTTATGAAGCCTGCACTATTTATTTTTCTTTAAAGAACAAAAATATCCTATTTCAGCCCACTGTTTGGAAAGGGGTAACGTGAATATGGACACTCGGTAGATCATCCCTACATCAGGTCTACGGTTTCAAACACCTTTTTTTTCTTCAAACCTTTGTCTCAGAGCTGCTAGGTGGCCACTCACGGAGTAGTCAGGAGGTAGCTTCCACGGGTTTCTCCTGCTGATTCTAGTAAGATCCCAGCAAGCAGTGAGAAGGCACGTCAGGCCAGGCAGGAGGGAGGCGGGCAGTGGGGAACGTCTGGGAGATGCCACACAGCACAGCGGCTTGTCCAGGGTCTCCCAAGCTTGACCACGCACACAGACAGACCCCCTGGGGAGCTTGTCACAGTGCTGCTCCTGGTAAGGGTGGGTAAGGGTGGTAAGATTCCACTAGTTCTAGAAAGCTCCTGGGTGAGGCTGATGCTCCCGGCCTGGGGCCCACAGTTCGAGTGATGAGGCTCTAGGTCTCAGGCTCCAAGTTAGATAGGCCTGGCTGCAGGACTGCCTCCTTGGAAGCAAAGCTGGGCACTTCTGGACAAATCACTTGGCCTCTCTGGGCCCTGGATTCATTATCTGTGTCAACAGCAACGATAACACCCATCAGGCAGGTCTGTGAGAGGATTAAATTGTGCAATTCATGACAGGGGTTTAAGTGTTAGGCCTGGGGAGTTATAAAAGCACTTGGCTGAGTGTTACTCACTGTTGGCTGGCTCAGAGGACTCTTGTAGGACAGGGTATGACAGTGACGGAACTGAAAGCAGAGCCCCCCGCCCCCGCTCCCTGGGAAGGGTACCTTGCCCATCTTATTCTTTCACGATTTTTCACATTAAATGACTTTTCTTGGTGCTAATGTCTTATTACACAAAATAATACATGTTTGTTTAAAGAAAGAGAGGAAGGGAGGTGAAGAGGAAGGAAGGAAAGAACAAAATAAAATAAGAAAAACCATTATGTACCAGAGAGATCACGAAAGAGTTTGGTCCCCATGCCTCCAGTCATAGATACACATATGTTATATGTGCATAAGCAATGGAATTATACTGTACATATTTTCTAAGCTTTTATTTCCACTTGATACAACACAGTAGCAATAGGAACAATACAGAAACAAACAATGATAGTAGCTCTTCTTCATCGGGCTCTCACTATGTGCCCTTCACAGACACTATGTGCCTTCACTCACGGACACATACTCTCAACTTCATGTATAGATGAGGAAATCGAGGCACAGAGAGTGTAATTTACCCAAGGTCACACAACTAGTCAACGGGGAATTCGCTTTTACATGCAGTACACTTACTTCACAGGTTCATCCGGACATGCTATCGGATTGCCTGATGTTTTCCCCCACTTACCACATCACAAATATCCACCCGTGCTGTCCCATACTTTTGCACATCCTTTCTGGTGGCTGCGTAGTATTCCACAGTCTATTATTAGCTCCATTTTGCAAATGAGAAAAGCAAGGCTTGGATGCTCAGTAGACGGACAGACGGTTCCCCTTACCGGGAACTGCCTGGAAGCCTACGCTCTGTCCACCTGACAAACGGGCCCTCGGAAACCCACACGGCAGATATCTGCCACACACAGGTATCTGCAGGTCCCAGGGGGGAATGGAGACTGACACAATTTTCACTGCCCTGGAGCCCAGCAGCTGAGCCACTCAGTAAAAGAGGAATGTACACAAATGTGTGAACAAGGTGATTTGAGACTGATAAGTGCCGGGAAGACCAGTCCAGCCTCTGGTGTAAAGAATGGAAGTTAGAATGTGGAAAGACCGTTTGATGAGGTAAGATTGGAGGCGATACTCCCAGACAAGGAGGTTATCGCATGGAAATCTAGTCAGATTTATCTAAACCTCTTCATACAAAACAAAACAAAACTCCGGGGAATGATACTCTGTTTTAGAAAGTTCTCCTGAAGAGCAGGTACCAGAGGGCACAGAGGAGGGAAGGCAAGGCTCTGGGGCCAGTGGCTGGAGGGGGGGGGGGCAATCCTTGCTCTGTCCTCCGTGTGGCCGGAGATGCGGCTCAGTCACCTGGTCTGCAAAATGGGCTGGTGACACTTAGCGTAGGGCAGGGCTGTGGGACCATGAAATGGAATAACCGTCTAAGAGGCCTGCCCACGGGGGACACTGAGTGCTGGAGCTATTGCTGGCGTTGATACTCAAGTGTTTAGTTGGCCCGGCTGTTCAAGGGCCCAATCCAGGCTACTCTGACACCTGTATTAACCCGCAGTGCAACACGATTCCTGAGACTTCACAAACCACATGGACTCGTGAGCCCACGGGCACTGCCACCACATCAGGACAAGGGGCACCTGGGAGGCTCAGTCAGTTAAGCGTCCACCTCTTGATTTCGGCCTCAGGTCGTGATCTCACAGTCGTGAGGTGAAGCCCCACACTGCGCTCTGTGCTGACAGCAAGGGGCCCGCTTGGGACTCTCTCCCTCTCTCTCTCTCTCTCTCCTTTCCTCCCTCCCTCTCTGCCCCTTCCCAGCTCATGCTTTCTCTCTCTCAAAACAAAGAAATGAAATTTTTTAAAAAAAGTTTCAGATAATACTCTGCACATCACTAAGTCTCACCGCCAGGGCAGCCGAGAAAATTCTTAGTGACTTACAGCTTCTCATCTACTCTGACTACCCTGGTAGCCTGAGGAAAAGCCAACCGGGCCACCCCTGACCACCCTTGGCTTCTCTCAAGTCTCAGGTGGAGTCAGAATGGAGGTAGAGACCTTGGGGCGGGGTCTGGGGAAGGGACAATGACAACAAAGGACACATCTTTGCTCATGACAAAAAGTACTACTGAGGACAGCTCCCACCACGGGCGGGGCGCGGGGCAAAGTGCTTTACATCCACCACCTCACTTGGCCGTCCTGCCTCCTGCTCTCTCCATTTAACAGATGAGGAGACTGAAGTCCCGAGAGGTTAAGGACCTTGGCTGAGGCCACACAGGACTTAGCTCTGTGCCTGGCCTTTTCCACATCCCTATGTTCCATCCTTTTCTGCCTCGAGGACAACTCCCCCCCCCCTTTCCTCCTGGTTTGCTCCCACCTAGTCTTCAGGTCCCAGTGATGTCACTTCCTCAGTGAAATGTCCATAAACGGGCTCGCCAGGCTCTGTGTTCTCCTTTGTGCAGCCTGTCACTGCTCCAACAGCAAAGCTGTCCATGCAATTATTGGCTTTCTGTATAAAGTCGGGGTCAAGTGCACAGATCAGGCATCAGGTCCATGGGACTGGAGCAAGCGCCACCTCCTTCCAGCTGAGTGACTTCGGGCAAGTTCACCAGCCTCGCTCCACCGGTTCCCTTGTCTGTCACGTGAGGGACATACTGATAATGACCTACCGGATGGTGGGGACATCGTCGCGAACCTGCAGGGAGGGACCCAAGGGCCAACTCCCCTTACTCTGAGCCCTGCCCAGGCCAGGACTGTGTCCAGTACAGCATCAGGGCAGGTGGGCCACGGGTACCTGGAGAACTCAGTGCAGCCCCAAAGGGCTCACCGCTGCCCTCTCACAGTCGGGCAGTTGAGGAACATGCTCAAGGTCACCCAGCAGGTCAAGGGGCCGAGCTCAGACTGGCCCTAATCCTGTGCTCATACTCACTTCGCCATTCCGCTGGCCGGCCGCGGGGCCTTCCCTTCCCACCCGTGGGGCAAACACCCACAGCCTGGTGGGAGAGGTGGCACGGAGGTCAGAGGAAACATCCGATGCCAGGCAGGTGCACTGGGCCTGCAGAGTCAGCGCGCCCCGCGGTCCTGAGCAGCCAGAAACAAAGATGGCGGCAGAGGGGCCGCAGGGCGCTACCAGGAGGGGGGAGAGAAGGCCTCGTGGCCGGACCTCAGGCTCCGGGGTGCAGAATGAGGCGGGGGACCCCATTCGTTCACATGCCCTGGTGTTTTTAACTTGTTCTTTTATTTCCCCTGGGGACTTGCATGTGGCCTGGGCCTAATGATTTCTCGTGAAAGCCCTACCCGGGGTGTTTTCCTGTGTCTTCGGAAGAAGGACTATTCCAGCCAGACCGGCTCCATTCCCCTCCCCTCACCCTCTCGGACCAGACCAACCCAGCACTTTTTTCCTCTTGAATTTAAGAGCCTTGCAGACACAAAGATCCTTTTAGCTTTTAACATATTTAATAATTTATTATTTATCTGATATTTTTGTAAATGTGTTCCTCAGATCGGGCCTTTCCATCGCCAGTTTCCAATTTGCACCTACCTGATATGGTTTCTATTCCCGTCCATTGATGCTCTGAAGGCCGGGTTTCCTCTTATAACACTTCTTTATAGTCCTAATGAACTTCTATGCCTCATTTACTCAAGAAGACAGCTCTCTCCCCCTTTTACATTTTCCTGCTCACAGGCATACAAATCATATGTGTCACTAATACAGTGTTGGTTTTCTCATGTTGGCTCTTTTTTTAAACATGTTTGCCCTTCAGCCTGCTATTAACCAGCTTCTTCCTACTTTGAAAAACTTGCTCTTTTAAATTTCATCATTCAGTTTTTTCCTCGGGGATTTTACCCTTTATTAAGAAGTCAAAACCAATTTTGGAGCAATCATAGATACCAAATAGTCTCATGAATCTTTTGTATCCTTCCCAGCTCCTGGCACAGGGGTGGGCACACCACAGGGACGCAGTGAAGACTTGTGGTGACCAAGGTGGCCGCCTGGCCGTTCTGAGAGAGGCAGGGAGGTGTACTGGTCAAGCACACAGGTGTGAGGTCGGACAGCAGGGGCTGTGAATGCCGGATTTAGCCCACGTTAGCTGTGTGACCTGGAGCATGTCACTCAGATGCCCGGTGCCTCCACTTCTTAGCTCTCAGATGGGAAGGACAGTCATTCTATACCATGTTCCAAGGCTTCTTTCAAGGATTAAATAAGCGAAACACTTAAGATGGTTCCTGACAGACCCAGCTCTCAATTAACAGTAACTTTTGTTAGCACTGACTGCCTACTATTTGCAAGACTTTTAGATAATGGACATTACCTTTAATTGAAGACAGAATCAGGCAAATCATTCCCCCATACTCCCCTCAAAATCAAGAACCACACATGACAAAAGTAAGATCTTGTTCCTGGTTGTCTACACAAACATTCAGTTGTGTGGGAATGACCCATTGTGAGCCCCACTGTCACCTGGTCACATCTTTTTTTTTTTTTAATGTTTATTTATTTTGAGAGAGAGAAAGCACAAGCATGGTAGGTAGAGGCAGAAAGAGAATCCCAAGGGGCATCTGTGCTGACAGCACAGAGCCCGACATGGGGCTCTAACTCAAAAACCATGAGATCATGACCTGAGCCGAAATCATGAGTCGGCGCCCTAGCTGACTGAGCCACCCAGGCGCCCCCACCCGGTCACTTCTGGGAGACCTCACGCATCTGTATAATGGGGATGGTATTTCATCTCTCACTGAGAAAACAACCCACCATCTCGGTTCTAAAATCTATCATCTTCATTTAAATAATTTCTTGACCCATTGGTCTAAAATGAATAGCCCACACACCAGTTCAGAACAGTTGCTAACAAGCCAACAGAAGTCGGCTGGTCTTCTGTAAGGAGGGTTGACTCACGTGGCAGAGGCAGAAATGCCCACTAGGGGGCGAGTGCGCTCATTCATTGCGGCCTGTGGTGGCTCAGTCCCAGAACTGGGGAAGAGAAAGCCAGCCTATGCGGGGCACCTGTCTAGCCCCATCTCCCTGTGCACTGCTACTCGTAACCTTCCCACTGCCCCAACTCAGGGAATCGTATTAACTCCACCTTAGACCTGAGACCTATGAGGCTAACCTGCCCAGGATCACAGAGCTAAGAGGAGAAGCTGAAGGAGCCAAGCTGCCTCTCGCTCTAACAAGCTGCCTACAGGATCCCAGGAGAGGGCAGCACTAAACTTTGCCTGGAGGAAGGGAAGGTTTGCAGGCACCTGAAATGTAGACACTGACAAAATGGTGGGCCACGTGCATCCTCCCCCAAAAAGGAGCATAAGTTTGGGCCTACCTTTCCCAAAGTGTGTCCCACAGAACATAAGTCCTGGGAAGTGCCCTTTAAACAGAGTCTAGAATCACATAAGTCCATGAAATGTGGCCTTCACTATTCTCTCTAAAATACAAAGTACACCAGTACTTAAAGGTTCTGAGAAGTCCTGCAGTAAAGAAACCTGTTTGCTTGCCTTCGTTTAAACCAGTCAGCATTTCCCCAACCTATTTGACATCAGGGCTTTGATATACATATAATCTCGATTAATGTTTGAGAAACACTCGTTGTGGTAAATAAAGAACACAATGAAAGTGAAAAAATAAGACCTTATCCACTTCAATAACGAGTAGCCACAGATGTCCCAGGACAGATGAAGATGCGCCCAAGCAAGATACTTAATGGAAAGCCTGAGTTATGAAACAACAGAACCAGACCCACAAAGAAACCTAAAGTCCTCACGATATGAAGAACCACTTGGGCACTCAGGATGACTCTCAAATACAATCCAGAAGACAAAATCAAAGGCAGCCAAATTCTTTCACACCACAGAGTACAAAATCTGTATTTTGTGAATTCATGCTCAGAGCTAAGATCTTAATCCCAGAATGGGAGGTGTTTTGGTTTTTTTTTTTACATTTATTTATTTTGGGGAGACAGAGAGACAGAGCACAAGCAGGGGAGGGGCAGAGAGACAGGGAGACAGAATCTGAAGCAGGCTCCAGGCTCTGAGCTGTCAGCACAGAGCCCAAAGTAAGGCTTAAACTCACAAACTATGAGCTCATGACCTGAGCCGAAGTTGATGCTTAACCAACTGAGCCACCCAGGGCCCCTGGGAGTCTTTTTTAAGTTTATTTATTTATTCCGAGAGAGAGAGAGAGAAAGAAAGAGAGAGGTGCAGAGAGAGAATCCCAAGCAGGCTCCATACTGTCAGCACAGAGCTTGACGTGGGACTCGATCTCATGGACTATGAGATCATGACCTGAGCTGAAACCAAGACTTGGACGCTTGACTGAGCCACCCTGGTGCCCCCAGAATATGAGTGTATTTATGAAGTTGCTACGTTCACCAACATCATATGATCAGAGGGTTTCTCTGTCTCCACATCTGAATGACTTACTAAAGTATGGACCATGCAGCATCATTCACAACAGCCCAGATCTGAGAAACATCCCCAAGTGTCCCGGGTCAGATGAATGGGTAAAGAAAATGCGGTACACACGTGTATGCAATGGAATGCTCCTCAGCCCCCTAAAAAGAAGAAATTCCTACATTCGTGACAACACGGATGGACCCTGAAGGCCTTATGCTAAGTGCAATATGTCAGAGAAAGACAAATACATATAGGATCTCATCTGTATGTGGAACCTAAAAAAATAAACAACAACAAAAAACCCACAGAAAAAGAGATCAGATTTGTGGTCATCAGAGGTGGGAGGTGGGGAGAGGCAGAACTGGATGACGGTGGTCAAACTGTATAGGGACGCCTGGGTGGCTCAGTCAGTTAAGTGTCCATCTCTTGGTTTCGGCTCAAGGCATGATCTCATGGTCTGTGAGTTCAAGCCCTGCATCAGGCTCTGTGCTGACAGCGTGGAGCCTGCTTGACATTCTCTGTCTCTTCCTTTCTCTCTGCCCTTCCCCTGCTCACTCTCTGTCTCTCAAAAATAAATAAAGTTAAAAAAAATGTTTAAAGAGTGTAAATTCCCAACTATAAGTAAAAACTGGGGATGCCATGGACCACCTAAGGACGGTGGTTCACACTACTACATGGTCCATTTGAAAGCTGCTAAGAGAGTAGATTCTGAAAGTTCTCATCACAAGGAAAATAAAATGTTTTGTAAGTATATAAGGTGGTGAGTGTTAACTGACCTTAACATGTGATGATCATGTCACAATATACGTACATCAAATCATTACACTGTACATCTAAACATACAGTGCTGTGTGTCAGTTGTATCTCAATAAAACTGGGGAAAAAAAGAATTTAAACAGTGCTTAAAGGATTACTCAGGATAACAAACTGAAGAAAGACAGAGGAAGGAAGGAAGGAAAAAAGGAAGGGAGGGAGGGAGGAAGGAGGGAGGAAGGAGGGAGGAAGGAGGGAGGAAGGCAGGCAGGCAGGCAGGCTATCAACACAAAGGAGAGAAAAGTAGGGTCCGCAGGGACAGATGGTGAGACGCATGGCGGCTCTGAAACCTGCTCTCCCAGTTCGGTGAGAGGCCAGCAGACACAAGGGAGGGATCAGCTGCTCCAGCAGGGCTGACCCTGAGGAGACCCCTGGTCAGCACAGGCGCCCAGAAGCTTCCACTGCCCTCAGGCCTCGGGATGACAAAGAATAACAAGAGCAGGAATTACGTGATGGACACAAATCCTTGGATGTTCCATTTAACAGGTGTGGTCTGAGTCCCCTCCCCTTGCTTCCGAGCTGGCCCTAGTGAGTCACGTGCTCCAGAAAGCCGAGCCGCGGCAACATCCGGGGATTTGTGGGGACTTGCGAGGCTCGATCCCAAGAAGCGTTACAGCTTGTGCACGGTCTCTCAGGACACACTCTGGGAGCGGCTGGGCTCCACCAAGCGGCCTGGCGAAGAGGCCACGCGGAGCTCTGGCTGAGGGACCTCCATGCAATGTCAGCACAATCCTGCCGGCCGTGGGTGCGAACCGTCTCACAAGTGGACCCGCCAGCCCCGGGCAAGCCCCCTTGGCCATGAAGTGACCACATGCCACCCAGCCAAGTCCGTCCTGAAAAACCTGGCCCTACGACCATGGAATAGGAGATGCTCATTTTAAGCCACTAAACTCGAGGTCATTTGTTAAAGAGCAGAAGACAGCTGAACACACTTTCTTTGAGCTACTTTATGACAGGCACCAAGGTAGGGGGTTTGTTACCTCCTGTCCTCTTCACAGAAACCTCCACAAGGCAGGGCATTTAATCACACAAACATGAGCCGTCAAGGCTTTGGCCTTGGGAAAATTAGGAAACTCACCCCAAGTAACACAAGAACTTGATTTCACCTGCCTCTAACGCCTTTAATGACTAGGAAACCCGTAGAGGGAAGATCCCACCCAACATGCTAGGGATAACAAAGGTGAGAGAGAAGTAAAGTGAATGGTGAGTTTATGTGGGTGCAAGAGAATGCACCTCGGATTCTGCCTAAAATAGAATAAAAGTTGTAGGCTATGGAGAATTTAAAAAAAAAAATGCTAGTGGGCTGAACATGAAAAAGTAGGGAGGGAATAGTTTCACAATGTTAAAGAGTTTTTCTCCTTTAAATTAGCAAAGCGAGCACACCAATGGCACCCTTGACATTCATCATTAAAGAACGTGACTCTGGGGATTCAGCACCTACTACGTTCAGGCATCACTTCAGGGTTTCACCCAGCAGGTAACCACAGGCACCCGTGCTTACATTTGTAAGTGCGTCAGTTTACAAACTACATTTCCCCACATGCTCATTTCATCATGAGAGCAGATGCTTTTCCCAGGGAGTAAATGGAGCCAAATTAATCAACGAATAATTAATATTTATCAGGCACTACCTATGTGATTGAGAAATATGGCCCTTTCTTGCTGCATCTTCCCCATCGGTTTCCGTCTTCCCCTTTGCTTTCTTATTTAACAGTCTGTACTGTAATGTAATGGTCAGTACATCTCTCCCTCACGGGTCTCGAAGCTTCTTTCGCACACCAGCAGCCTAAGCGCGGCGCTTGGGGCTGAAGCAGCAGGTGGCACTGATGGGAAGGACAGATGGACAGATGGCTGGATGGACTGTATCTACGGGTAAGTGGTTGAGTGGTAAGGCCCGTGGAGTCACCCAGTCCTTGCTACATTCCTGACTATGCGGCTGTGGGCCAGGCACTTAGCCTTTCTGAATGGAGACTCTTACTTCATACTTACTGGGGAGTAAAGGAACTAAAACACGTTTCTCGTGGAGGCTGACACACTGTGAAATCTGCAAAGCAGAAGCTAGGAAGGGGTGAGGGGAGGAGACCGCAGAGGGTGAAGAGCTGGAAGACGAGAATGGAGAAGACAGCACAGGGCAAGTCATCAGAACAGGCACTAAAGGAGAAAAGAAATGCGTTTAAAATATTTATCTGGTCTTCACGGCGCCCAAAGCCTACTTAGGGAGAAATGAGAAAAGAACTAATATACCAGCCCTTTAACATCGAGTGTAAGGTGTTGGTGGGGACAGAAGCAGGCAGGGATGTAAGGGGAGGTTTCCAGACCAAGGGAGGATGGGCAGGGCTTGATCGTGAGGGCAGGATGGGGGATGGAGGAGGAAGGAGGGGGGAAGGGAGGAGATCGGTACTGGACACGGATAGACATGAAGGGAGATGGTACTTCGGGAGCCGCGTGTTTGGGGAATCCAGCACTGTGCCCGAGCAGAGCTCATGGAAGGCTGAAAGCACGGGAAGATAGGGAAGGGGCAGTCCTCCTGACGGACACGAGGGGGCATCACGGCCACGGTCTGCCGGTTGTCTAAAGGCCATCGTGGGAGGAAGGGTCTCAAGGGTCAGTAGCATGGTAACAGCACTACTAATGAGGCAAGTACTGCGCTAAGTTACTACATGCATGATTCAGTTCAGTGTCCACGCCAAACGCATCTGGTGCCCACCACACTAGTATCCCCATTTCATAGATGAGAAAGCAGAATTGAGGTATCAAATCGCCCCGGATAACAAGTCTCACAGGAGATGGAGTTGGGCCTTGATTTCTGATTTGCACACTGCATAACAGGAGGCTGTAACGCTGCATCAAACCCATCTTTGGGGCTGTTCTACGTGAGCAGAGAGTAGAAGTATGAGCATAGAGTAGACACGGCTCTGGGCTCAGCAGAAACATTTCTCTCCGAATAAGGGCTGAACCCAAACGTTCTACCACCGCCCCCCCCCCAACAACCTCCGCCCCTGAAAAGTAGCCCCTCCACTGGAAACTGGGTAATAGCGACTATCTGTCATGTTTCCAGGTTGCCCAGCCTCTTTAGAATTTTTTCCAGACACAGTTTCATACAGACAGCTTTGGTGTTGGTTGGCTTTGTTTTTAACTCTGAGGAAAAGTCAAGCATAGGGGTTCAGCCTGAGAAGGGAAATTAAGTTCAACAGGTTTATGTAAGGAATCGGCCTAGAGATCCTTAGGCGATTGATCAAGAGAAGAAAGGTTTAAAGAGGATACTCCGATGCGAAGAACTTTAAAATTCTATTAAGATAATATAACATGGACTTGAGCTCTACAACCCCACCGGGCTGCAAGCGGAGGGCCCCGCTATGGGAGGCAGCAGAAGCGGAACTACTGGACCGACTCCTTTGGGAGGCCAGACCCAGTCTTGTGTGGATACTGGTACAATGCATAGAATTCCATCACAGTCTCTCACTCTTCTAGAAAGTTCTACATGGTTAATTTTGGCTACATCCTGACCCAGTGACTTCTACCAGTTCGTAGAACATGACAGTGCAATCGACAGTATCCCATCATGGTCTCCCACTCTTCTAGAAGGTACTACACGGTTTCTGTTGGCTACAAATACAGTCAACTGTGTGGTCGGTCAATGGCTGCAGTCCCTGTGAGCTTTACTGCATGCCTCTACTTCCATGGGCATCTATGTCAGAGTGCTGGACAACTGCATCCCCCTGACGTCTAGACTGACTGGTTAGGCTACAAACCGTCATTACTCATTGGGTGGATCAGTGATCTAGCAAATGTCACTGCAGAAGGACCACTGACAAAGCACATGGAAAGAATCTTGTTGTAATGTATTTGGTAAAACTACCACTATAACTTTGAAACATTTTTCAATTCTCCCTATTTCCTTGGAGTTTTTTTGTTTGTTTGTGTTTTTGTTTTGATTTTATGGTGTCAGGACTTACATTTAAGTCTTTGATCCATTCCAAGTTAATTTTTGTGACAGGTGTAAGAGAAGGGTCCAGGTTCATTCTTTCTCATGTAGATGTCAGGTTTTCCCCACGCCATCTCCGGAAGAGGCCCCCCCCCCTTCCCTGTGGTGTTTTTGGCATCCTTGTCAATTAGTTGACTGTATTTGTGTGGGTTTATGTATGGCCTCTATTCTGTTCCACTGAAACAGGGGAAAATATTCACACAAACCATGTATCTGAGATACATTCCAAAGACCTACAAATGGCCAACAGGTGCATTTTTAAAAAAGTGTTTAATATTACTAATCATCAGGAAAATGCAAATCAAAGCCACAATATCATCTCACACCTGTTAGGATGCCTATTACCAAATGGACAAGAGATAAAAAATGTTGGCAAGGATGTAGAGAAAAGTGAACCCTTATGCACTGTGGATGGGAATGTAAAATGGTGCAGCCATTATGGAAAACAGGATGGTGGTTCCCCCCAAAATTAAAAATTGAACTGTCATATGATCCAGCAATCCCACTCCCGGGTATATATCAGAAGGAAATGAAATCAGTACCTCAAAGCAGTATCTGCACACCCCTAAACACAGCAGCTTTATTCACAACAGCCAAGATATGGCAATAACCCAAGTGTCTTTCCACAAATGACTGCATAAAGATGTGGTATCGACATATATGCAAAAGAATACTATTCAGCCATAAAAAAGGAAATTCTGCCATTTCCTACAACATGGATGAATCTATTATGCTAAGTGAAATAAGCCAGAAAAAGATAAATCTTGTATGGTATCACTTATATGTGGAATCTTACCCAAAAAATCCTAGTTAATAGAAATAGTGAATAGAACGGTGGTTACGGGGGATGAGAGGAAGTGGAAATGCAGTGACCTTCGTGGACAAAGGGCACAGATTTTCAGTTCCAAGAAGGAGTTCTCAGGATCTAATGTACAGCTTGGTGACAACACGTGGCCCCGGGGGTGTAACATTTTTGAAGAGCCATCTTTTTATTCACCAATCAATCGCTTCCAATTTTACTGGAAAGGAATGCTTCTGCAGAATCAGAACTATTTATTTAGCTCGCTCACACAATAGTGAGCCTCTGCTGAGTGCTTCCCGTGGGTCTGGCAATGCTCTAAGAGCACCAAGTAGCAACTCTATTAAACCTCACAACAAGGCTTTCTGCTAGATATGATTATTATTCCCATTTTAAGAGACCCGGAAACAGGCACTATGAGCTCAGCTGCCTGACGTCATACTGTCTGGATCAGGGCCCGAGTGAGAACCCCTTCTCCTCCACCCGCGGGGGCCACAGGGGTGATGTGGAGCTGCCCCACCTGTCTGGACAGTCGGCACAGTGCACCTCCCTGGCCAGAGGGATTGGCTCAAGGGTGGGCACAGGTCGCCGCTGATGCAGCCTGAGATGAGGGCTCCCGGGAAGAACCACTGCCTTTACAACTGAAGTGGCTGGCAATGAAGTTGGTAATAGTTGGGATCCCCAAGGGGGCACAAACAAAGCCAAAGAGAAGAAAGCAGAGAGAGGGGAGGGTTGGGGAGGGGAGGGACTGGGTCCCAATGCCACTGTCTGAGCCCTGTCTTAAGTCATTTCCCCGGGGCTCCTCCACTGTATGAGCCGGCGTATTGCCAGGTGTACTTGACCGTACGAGTCGGTCATCTACAACGAAAATGCTTCCACCTGAATTTCTAACCACATTCCTTTTTTTCTGGATACTTTAATCACTGAACTGGTAGTTGAGAACGTATTAGAAACTATAGTTTCTAAGGGATATTAACGCGTCTAATAAGACAGTCCCTACCCACCAGGAACTTCCAGTCACGCTGGCAGTGATGGGCCCACTCTATCCATCCTGACTCCACCAAAAGTTGAACAGTATCAGAGCTGCCACAAGGCAGTGAACGTGCGCCAAGTGTGAAGAAGACTATTATGCCGGGGAAGGAACAGGCTGGAGAAGGTTAAGGACTGGATGAGGTGGGAATGCGCTGAGTGGCCGCCCAGATGTGAGCATCAAATGAATAACCCACAGGGTGAACCGGCTGGTGAAGGTGGATGATGTCCAGGCTGAGTTTCCCCAAAAGCAGACCCTGAGACAAAAATTCAGTGCATATATCTTATAAGTGGGAATGTGATCGATCCCTGAAAGTACTGGTAGGAAAACAGGGCAGGGAAGGAAGTTAATAAAAGGGCCATTGTCAAGGTCCATACTGCTAGCTCCATCCTGGGAACCCCTGGGAGACAGTGTAGAACATGCTGGAGAATCATCCCAATAAAGGGGAGACAATCGAGGCGTTCATATACAGCCTTCCTCACTGCAGCCTGTCTCGGGGCTGCTCCTGGGGCCACTACCTCCTCAAGCAGACCACCTCGGGGAGTCCCAGTGGCCTGCGACAGTCATCAATCCGCCCGACCGCCTTTGCAAGGAGCCAGGTCGGCCAGCTTTTCTCTATCCCCAGTGGTATCATAAAACCTGTCAAGTGGCTCACTGAAGGTTGGGAAGTTTGGGGCCAGATGGGAACTGGGAGAAGGAATGTTCTGAAAAGGGGTACTATTCTCTGAGACTCCAGAGCCCAGGGAATGTTTCAAAAGCCACATGGCAAAGGCAGGGAGTGAATCCAGATGATCTCCCCAGCTCCCTCCCAGCTGTGCTGATCTCTGAGAAACAAACCCACTCCTCCTGGGAAGCCCAGGGAGCCAGCGGGCTCACCTTTGTCCTCTGCCCAGAACAGTGGCCCAAATCCCTACAATTATGGTTTTAAAAAGCCCCTGGTCTTTGTTTTTCTCATTTGCAATGTAGAATTAATGGCAATTTCTTGCTGGATTTCTTGCTGGCAACCTACTGTGCGTTTGAAGCGTTCTGTCATTTAAGCAGAGTGCCCTTGTTTTCCTGAAAGATTTGGGGATGAAATATACAAACTACACTAAAAATATAGGTGAAGTAGGAATGTCATTTAGGAAGCCTTTAACTTAGAGGATTCATATCACAAACAAGATCTCTCCTTCCTTCGCTCATTCAACAAATATTTCCTGGAGCCTCTACTTTCTGCCAGAGATGTGGAAAAACACCATGCCTCTGCTCTCGTATATAAATAAAAATATACATTTGTATGCATTTATGGTCAGGTTGTAATCAGTGCTATGAAAAAAAAATAAAGCAGTGGAAATAGTGACAGGAAGTGTGTTATCTGAAATAGGTCCCTCTGAGTAGGTGGCACACGAATAGCAAGACTTAAGAATTAAGAAGGTAAAGGAGGTGAGGAAGGAAGCCATGTGGGTTTCTGGGGGAGGAGATTTTAGGAAGAGGGAGCCAGAAGGCATCGCCATATTGGCTTAGAGCTTCTGCATGAAACATGAGATACAGGTTGTATTAGCTTCCACTTGATGCTGTAACAAGGTATCACAAACCCAGTGGCATAAAACAAATTTATTATCTTATACTTCTGGTGGTCAGTTCCAAGATGGGTCTTACAGGCTAAAAATCATGTTGTCAACAGATCTGCATTCCTTTGTAAGCTCCAGAGAACTGTTTCCCTGCCTCCCCTTAGAGCTTCTAGAAGCACCTGCTGCACCAAACAAATGTGAAGTCACACCGCTGTGCGAGTGCTGGGCCCAGAGCCTTAAGAACCACTCCTAACGTCCCACCCTTAATGTCCCCAAGCCTTGAGCCACATCACTCAACAGAATATTCTAAGAAGGGAGAGAAGCAGATTGGGTACAGCTGGAGGCAGTTACTGAGGCATAACTGCAGTGGTGGTGGGGGGGGCAGGGGAGAGAAGGGGGGGTTAGGTAGCCTACTGTTTTCATTCCGAAAGTGCATACATTATCCTTATGAAGGCCCCCAACTCATTCCTGTTGGCTAATTTAAGGGAATGATACCTGGTGTAACTAAACTGAACGTTAGAAAGGAGACAGCATGGAATGACAAGAAAATTAGATGTGGAGGAGGAGACAGGATCCTAGGCCCACACATGAGAACTTGGGCTACTTCCTTCTCAAACTTTGTAGAGGTTGGGGTGGCTTCACTGCAAATGGAGATTTTCTTTCCTGCTCTAAATGATGCGTATTTACAAATAAACCACAATAATAATCTAGTGAGTAACTGACCAATGGCTAGGAACTATGTTCTTTAACTATGTTACATATTTTTATGCTTAATACATACATATGAGATAGTCACTAATACTTTCCCCATTTCAGATGACAAAACAGCAAAGGTAATTACTTTCCTCAGTAGACCCAGGACTGGAATGCAAGTCTGTGTGATCAACAAGTTAGGTTAGTGGAAATTAGGAATGACTGAAACATATCCTTGAAGGATCTTGGATCCATGAATTCAGATTTCATTTTAGCCTCTTCTTTATTACATTTATTTATTTATTTTGAGAGACTGTGTGTGCACAGTGGGGGAGGGGTGCAGAGAGGGAGGGAGGGAGGGGGAGAGGGAGGGAGAGAGAGACAAAGAGAGAGAGACAGAGAGAGAGAATGAATCCCAAGAGGGCTCCATGAGACCCAGGGCTTGAACTCACAAACCATGAGACCATGACCTGAGCCAAAATCAAGAGTCAGATGTTTAACTGGCTGACCCACCCAGAATCCCTTGGACTCCTTTTTAAAGTAGGCTTCATGTTGGGGCGCCTGGGTGGCTTAGTCGGTTAAGCGTCCGACTTTCGCTTAGGTCATGATCTCGCGGTTTGTGGGTTCGAGCCCCGCGTCGGGCTCTGTGCTGGCTGCCAGCTCAGAGCCTGGAGCCTGTTTCACAGTCTGTGTCTCCCTCTCTCTCTCTGACTCTCCCCTGTTCACGCTGTCTCTCTCTCTGTCCTAGAAATAAAAAATAAATAAATAAATAAATAAAGTAGGCTTCACGCGCAGTGTGCTTGAACTTACAACTCCAAGATCAAGAGTTGCATGCCCTACCAACTGAGCCAGCCAGGCGCCCCTAAAAGATTTCATTTTAGATACAACTCCCAACTGTGCCTTTACCATAAGGTTTGATTGGTTTAGGCCGCTAGGTCAGACAACACAAATACCAAATAAGACCTGTACACGTTCTGTGCACATCATTCAGCGTAGGGTAAGTTGTTTTAAAGAACAAACAGTCTTCACACGTCAGTGGCTTCTATAACACAAGTTCATTTCTTGCTCATCTCCATCTAAGGTTATCTGGGAACTTCGCCGTGTCCCCTCGCGCTCTGCAAAGTCACCAGGGCGAGGGAGAGGGAGCATGGGAAATGCACACTGTGCTCTTAGAGCCACCACTCAGGTGTGCCTCTGTCACTTCCGCCTCATCCCACTGGCTTGAGCAAATCATAGGGCCGTAACCTAACTTCACAGGGGATGTGAAAACCTACTACTGTAAGCCTGGAACCAAACTACTCGGAGGACTGCATTCATGACTCCCACAGGGAACTCACGGTTTACAAAAGCATCTGTCACAATGACGACCCAACTTAAGTCTCACAATATCCAAGATAGCAATGAATTAGTTAAATGTGATAATTCAATTAGAAGGCGTCAACCAAACACCAAAAACAAAACAAAATCGGAGAAAACACAAGATGAACAGTTTGGGCCAGTCTGCCCACTATTCTGAGTGAGAGTGCCTTGAGCCTTATGAAATAGAGGAGGTGTGAATCTGTCGTTTGCTTATCTCAGGACTTGCCTACCTCTTAAAGTGTGTCTCCCATAAAGAATGGGATTCTCCCTACAGATATATTTTTGTAAATGGCCTCTGAATGAAGGCCAACTATACCAATTCTAGCTCAAGAATTGTACTCTTCCAACACTGAAGGGGAAAATGGCCACCTTTCCCCCTGTGAAATCGCCCAGCGTGAATCTCTAACATCTCCCCTTTGGGGGGAGATTTCATTTGAACTATATACTGGTTTTGGCCTTAAGGGCTGACTTTAGAGTCTGACCCCCCAAGTGAAAGATGAGACTGCACTTGATGCCCCTCTAAAAGATGAGGGAAGGAACAGAGGCTCAGCACTCAAGGAGATGGACAATGAGCAAAGCAGCAGCTCAGAATCCCCATCTCCTCAAGGCAAGTCCCTGTGAAGAGATAACGTGGATGAATCGCAAGAACCCTGAGACTCTCTCCTGGTCTGGGCCCTGGCTCGGTATTTCAGCTACCTCCTCCACGGTGGAGATAAAAGTGGGAGGCAGGAGGCTAAGCCCAGACTATTTTTCTAGTTAACCCCCCAAAGAAGTGTTTTGGTTTCAGAGCCTGGCCGCTGGGTGTCGGGCTTCAGGGAAAAAGAAAATAAATAGAGACGGTTTATCAACCCCACTTAATTACGCCAATAGAACTCAAGTGAGATTTGTTAAAAGGACAGGAAATCTGTTGGCCCAAGTATGTCAATATGTCAGGCAGAGTTAACTAAACTTGCACTCATCTGATTACATCAACTACTATTTATCTTTTCGACATCTGTACAAATAATTCATTAGGCAGCAGTGATGGGGCCTCACTCCTTTCTCCTGATTAAAGATGAAGAAGGAGTGGTCAACCTCTACATCCAACAATTCTAGACCCAGATAACTGGAGAGCTTCCTACAACAAAACACGCAGAAGTGCAGAAGAAAATACATGTTCACAAGATCCTGTAAAATGCACAGGAGGGCATGCCAGGAAACAGGAAACCGTGGGGTGGGAATGGTAGGAAGGGACTGAGAATTCAAGTGATGTGACTGGGCATATACTTTGACATCTACCAAATTAAGGGTGGAGTGAAACTTTCTCCATAAAGCCTGGCCCTTCAAGAGGCCACATCCCAAGGGTCACAGAGATACAATGAAGGCCGGCTTCGCGCTGGCTTGGAGTGGGGAGAATACGGCTGCAGAGGTAAGTTAATGGGGCTTTGGGGTCTGCTCTCCCCATGCTCCACATGCATTACCAAAGTTTAAAACCCACCTCTCACTCATCCTAGACCATGGGCAGGTTACATAACCTCACAGGGCCTCCTTTTACTTGGCTGGGACTTTGTGAAAAATGAATTAAATTCGGTGCATGTTAAGTGTGGAATCAGCACAGGACCCATACATAAAAGTAGTATTCACAAAATGGTAGGGGACATCAAAATGTGTTTGAAATGTGCTTTTCTTCCAGAGTTCAACAGATTTTTCGTTCTTAAGAAAGTCAGGAAATGGTATGCATTATCCAAAAATTTAATGAAAAAATAAACTAGATCACTAGCTTTAAAGGGCCAATATTTTACAGCCATATCAGATCCTAACCACATGATTAGAAAATTAGCAAAGGTTTAAAAAACTTCCTCCATGGCTAAATCACTAAAATAACGCACACACAAAAGTTTTGGTAACTATTATCCACATTCTTTTAATGCCACTGGCATAGTTCAAAAGCCATTTTTGTTTATTTGGGGAAAGCAGAAAATTAGGTGGAATTAAAAACCACCATGTTTTTAAGTGGATATGGGGGGGAAGCCCTGACTTGGAATGAGACAAAATAACAAACTAAATGACCTTGAAGAGAACTTGGTTATCTCAGGGCCCTGGCTTTCTTTGAAAATGACGGTTTGAAATCAAGGACTTCTTGAGGTCCCTTCCAGCACTTTCTTTGACTTTACGACAGCCCTTGCAATTGCAACAGAAACTATCCATTTGGCCCTCCCACTCCATAGAAACAAAACACACTGTATCATTTTAAGAATCAAAGAGTCAAATTCTTGTTTTGAATTTCAAAGTGCTACATGACTGCTAAGGTTAAAATTTCTCTCTTTCAAAAATCGAAAAGGTTGAGTCGTCAAAGGATAAAACCCATCACCACTGCAAACCCAAAGTGGATTTTCAACCTAGTAGAAAATTTGAATTGACAAAGCATGCAAAAATTAGCTCAGATAGCTGCAGCCTTCCTCTAGGAGTCGCCTAGCAAATGCTTAGTGGTTTAAATGTTTATTGTTTATCCTGCAGGAAGCAATGAGGCTGGAAGCGTGAATGTGATATGCCCAGAAACTAGAATCTTCACTCAACAGGGAAGAAGTGTTCTTCCAGGAAAAATAACACAACTAAAAAATTACAAATTCTTAGATTTGTTTAATGGTTTCCACAGGATTGGAGGAGCATGGGGGTAAATCGCCAACTGTCATTCATGTCTGCAAACTTCTCATTTTTACAGTCACTGGATTTACATACATTTGTAGGTGATGTTTCTTTCTCCAGGTACAGTGAACGACATGGTCCAAAATAACTTTTGATATAAAGTGGAACTTAGAAAAGTCACTTAAGAAATCAAATCTTCTATAAGGGAATACTTTAAACCACAGCATTCACACATTTGACTGTGGATCCAAATGCTTATCTAAACAGAGGCAACACTATTAAACTGCCTTCACTCAAAATGGTGTCAGAAGGCAACTACCCTATTTACTAGCCACTGATAAATCATGACAACACTATTTCACAGCCTGTCACTGTATTTCTTTTAACCCCCCGGCTCTAGGATTCAGGATTTCCTCAACACTAAGGACTTATCTCAAATATTTTAGTGCAGAACAGTAAAACAATAAATCAGGGTAGCAATGCTGTATTCAGAAACTAGATAATGACTTGGAAATAAAAGAGGGATGGGCCCTGGGAAGTGATGAACTGCTACTCATCTTTCTAGGCTTTCTATTTTTTTAAATAAAGAGCAAAACTGTGAACACTAACTTAAAAAGATAAATCTAGGCAGGCCTAGAAATTCTGTGAGAAATCCAATGGCCATGGAAAACTTTTAGGTCACTATCAATCTTTGGATTTTTCAGATGTAATTTAATAATAATAAATATGAATATATGATCAATGGTGTTTACATTTTGCTAACAAGTTCAGCAAGTTAACACCTAATATTCCCTTTCATAACATAAATGAATTTTGAAAAATCATTAATTCTCTAGATATACCCATATAATAGCTTATCAGTATTAAAAGCTATCAGTATTACTTTTTAATATGAAATACAACAAGCTTGTGCCATTTAAGTTTTATTTTTTCTTGCTTCCCTTATGAGACTGAAAAAGAATGCTATAGAAGAAAAATAATTATTTATGCCATATAGCTCCAAAGACTCTTCTGGAAGTCTGAACACCTGCTGCTGCCTGCCTCCACTTTGCCAAAACCCATGTCTAAAAACAAAGGTCAAACCAAGTAAGGCCTGGGGCACTGAGGTGGATCAGTGGTTAAGCGTCCAACTCTGATTTTGGCTCTGGTCATGATCTCACAGTCCGTGGGACAGAACCCTGTGTGGAGCTCTGCACGGACAGTGCAGAACCTACCCAGAATCCTCTCCCTCGCCCTCTGCCCCTCCCCTGCTCACATGTACATGCTCTCTCAAAATAAATAAACATAAGAAAAAAAAAAGTAAGGCCTTCCCCCTGGAAACTTAAACTTGAGGTTTAAAAGGGCATGATGCTGAGTTCACCCTGTACACCAACACTTTTAGACCATTTATTTGTAATCAGATGAGGACTTCAGCAGATTGGAGCACAAGACCTATAAACAGGTAGTCACAGACACTACGTTCCATCAGTTCATTCATACAAAGTGGATTATCCGTGAAAAGCTTGTGATTCCTTTCAATACATCTAATACATTCTGGATACTTCCCTGAAAGCATCCAGGTGACTTAGATCTGCTAGTCTTGGTCACAGCAGTATTGATGTTATACAGGGGACTCTCTTTCCAAGGGACTTTATAAGAATCCTAGGAGTCAGGGAAAAAGCAAGACTCAACTCTGAAAGGAGGTCACAATAATTATTTCAAGTTCCATATAAAGAATGGAGCTTTATGTCGTCTGGATAGTTCAGTTGATAAAGCGTCTGACTCTCTTGGTTTCAGTTCAGGTCAGGATCTCACGGTTTAGGAGTTCAAGCCCCACGTCAGACTCTGCACTGCTGGTGCTGCCGGTACAGACCCTGCTTGGGATTCTCCGCCCCCACCCCTCTCTCAGCACCTCCTCTGCTCTCTCTCAAAATAAATTAAAAAAAAAAAAAAAAAAAAAAAACCCTACAAATACCTATTTAATTTAAACAGTAGAATAGGAAAATCTGTCAATTATGGGTATCTAGTAGTGGACCGGATGTTATATATGATTTCATTTAGTGAATCAAACACTTTGGGTAAAGTATTATAATCAATACAAATTATACAAATGAGGAAGCAGGTTAAGGGAAGTCACAAATCCACAATCTTACTGGTGGACAAGGGCGAAGACAGGGTTTAAAACTTGACTGGAAAGGGGCGCCTGGGTGGCTTAGTCGGTTAAGCGTCCGACTTTCGCTCAGGTCATGATCTCGCGGTTCGTGGGTTCGAGCCCCGCGTCGGGCTCTGTGCTGANACGTCAGACTCTGCACTGCTGGTGCTGCCGGTACAGACCCTGCTTGGGATTCTCCGCCCCCACCCCTCTCTCTCTCTCTCTCTCTCTCTCTCTCTCTCCTAGAAATAAATAAAACATTAAAAAAAAATTTAGGAAAAAAAAAAAAAAAAACTTGACTGGAAAAAGAATAAAATAAAATAAAATAAAATATGGTCTATTAAGTGCATTACATCATATTCTTGGCCCCATTTCATTTCCTACCCTTGAACAATCTAGTTTTTACTCTAATGGGTAAAAAAAGAGCAGGAAGTCTTAGGTTCTACCACTGCCAGTTAATAAGGGAACAGTGATATTAAAAAAACCAAACACAAGAAAGCCAAGAAAGTTGAATTTTTAAGATATCTCTTGAAGCGTTAGTTACTGCATACCAGGCTGAGCGTTAGATACCAGGGACTTAGATATGCAACACAGCTCTAGCCCTTAAGGAACCCCAGCCTAGCAGAGAAAAACAGCCTCAAATACGATGTATCTGTACCAAAAGTAGAGAAATGGGAGAGACAATCTATCATCTCGATGGCTCCAAGTCATGGGGAAAAGCGGTTTAGAGTGAATAAGCAGGAGGAAATAAAGGTGATTCACTTTGATTTGGAAGTATTTCTCACTAGTATATTTTTTCAGTTTATTTACTTTGAGAGAGAGTACATGCAAGCATGGGAGGGGCAGACACACACACAGAAAGAGAGAGAGAGAGAGAGAGAGAGAGAGAGAAAATCCTAAAAAGGCTCCGTGCTCTTAGCACGGAGCCCAATGCGGGGCTCCACCTCGTGAACCATGAGATCATGATCTGAGCCAAAATCAAGAGTGGGACGCGCGACTGAGTAAGCCACCCAGATGCCCTGGTTTTGGAAATATTTCTAATCCCAAAACTGATCAAATGACTTTTGGATTATGTTCACTTCAGACTTCACTTCAGATTATATTCACTGATCCATTCTGAAAACACAAGAGAAGGCTGCACTGAAAATCCACATTATAATAAAGAAACAAACTATCAGTTTAAAAAAAGGTATCTTTACCAGACCCTTACAGCACCACTTAAGAAGAGGACCAGGAATACAGTAAAGTCCCCTTTCCATTTTCTAGTGACCAAAACCAGAATGGAAAACCGTGGTCATAGAGGTACCTCATACATAATTCAGATAATGTTCTAAACTTATGATGAGCATCATGATCTTAGGACCACGCAGCGTATCAAAGACTCCAAAATGGCTTCATATATCCAAGCTCCCTTGTATACAGCTTAGGGAAAAATCATGTAGTGCAGCGGCCCTTAGGCAAAGTAAGGAATAGCCAGTTTGCTGTTAACTGGCCACATGCCCTTGGAACTACCTTCAGTCTATCTTACTATTTCTTAGTGGAAACATGACCACAACTGTCCAGGAACAATCTACTTGTGTCAAAGTCCTCTACAATAAAAGGTACCCATTATTACATTTCTCCACACTACTAAAACAAAAATGGGGAAATGTGCTTTACATTAGAAACAAGATATCTTGTACCAAGCTTGACATGAGCAGATTCTGATCATTAGATTATTTTAAAGGGACTACTCTAAAGCAGTCAGTCATTAATTTCTGTACAAAGTCCTTTGTTTCTCAAAGGTGATTAAATGCTTCTGGAAGGCAAGGCAAGTGCAGAGACATTCAAAGCTTAGAAAATACCTTCAGTGTCATCAATCCACCCCCCTCTTAAACATAAAAAGGTAAATAATAAACTATCTTACATCAAAAATTTTTTTTCATTAATTAATCTGGGGAAGTAATGATTATACAAAACAACTAAAACAAAGCTTTAACAATTCTTAAGTATTTTACAAAAGAGTCCTGTATGCTTTTATACTAAGGAGAACTGAGACTGTACAATTAAGGGCAAATATACTCAAGTAATGTCATACACACACTATCACAATTCAGAGATAAAATTTCTAATCATTTATATTACAATTTAATGACGAGTTTATCATTCCTTAAAATTTTAAATGTTTCCCTTTTAAAGAACGTTAGCGTTCTTAGAGGGGGTACGTAAATCCCCTCTGTGATCAAATACAAGGTTCTTTGATAAGACACTAAATAGAACTAGTGTAATAAAGCTAAAATATTCCCTACCATCTAACCTTAGTAATTCTACTTCTTTATATAACCTAAAGTAAAATAACACACACCTCTGTAAGCATTAAAATAAATTTTCATTCATTAAGGGTTGTCAAGTCAGTCACTCCCTAAAATTGAGAGCATGCCTCATTTCGCTGACCAGGCCTCAGATCTGGCTATGATAAAATCGCAATTGCCCGACAATTCATATGAAAAATGAATCAATGAGGTGAAATGAAGATACTTCTCAGCAAAGACATCACAACCATTACCGTGTATGGAATATATTCACCAATGCTACTAACCAAGCATCACAGAAGCACAAGGCCTGAGGAAAATTCACGGTTACTAGAAGAGTTTACAGGGACAGCTGCCATCAATGATTCTTCTTAATAGCCAATCTTCAAGATTTTACCACTCTTCTTCATGCCTAGGTTGCCCCTATCAAGCTGGGCAGCCTTCTCCCTATTTTCCATTCCCAGGCTGAGGCCACAGAAGGGGAGCTGAGGAAGGAATCCACAGTCAAGGTCACACATTACTCCCCTCCCTCTAGCCTGAACTTCATCCCTGCACTCTTCATAAGAGGTCATTTGAATTGAGGTCCCTTAACTGTCACTTCTTTGTCCTTATCTTTCTAAGGATTTTTTCTCATTTCCAAGGCGAACACAATCAAGCTTGGCCTCAACCCCAGTCTCTCCTAAGACATTAGCTGAAATCTTGCCTAAAACCATGTTAAGGTGGTCCCTTTCTTTTAAAAAGTATCACTCCTCTTTTATTTTTTAAGTTTACTCTGAGAGCGAGCGAGCACGCACATGTGAGCAGGGGAGAGGCAGAGAGAGGGACAGAGAATCTCAAGCAGGCAATGTGCTGACACATGGACACTGAAGTGGGGCTCAAACCCACAAACCCAAGATCATGACGTGAACCAAAATCAGATGCTTAATTGTGCCACCACCTCCGCGCCCCTAAAAAAGGATCCTTCCTCTTCATCTCAATCCTAACCATACAACTTCCTGTAAAAAGTAGCCTTTGCAAGTTTTTTCCACTTCAAAACCCTCTCTCACTCGACAATACCTACAGAGGCCGGAGGGGGTAGCAGAGTAAATGAAGGCAGGGGGCTCTGGCAAACAATAGGTGCCTCCCTACAGGGGACAGTCATAACCCCAAAGTAGCAGATGACCTCAAGTGCCACGCTTAAACATCAGGAAGACCTGCCCTCGCCAGACCTACAGATATATTGGTTTGAAATGTCCCCTTACAGTCACACAAAATAGATGGGCAGGCTGCCTTCAGCTCTCTTGGCTACCTGCTTGCAGCCTCCACCTTAAACCTACATAAGGTGGCTGAACACCAAACTACCAGATACCCAGAGCTGTGCATGTGCCCCCTTCAACATACACAGCTCTCATCCATTCCGCCTCTCTGCAACACGAAACTGCACTAATTGTTTAAATTCCTGGTCTCTCCTTCATCTCTCCCATCCCCTTACTAAAGATTCTGTCTGGGGGCGCCTGGGTGGCTCAGTTGGCTGAGAAACTTCGGCTCAGATCATGATCTCGCAGTCCGTGACTTCAAGCCCCGCATCGGGCTCTGTGCTGACAGCTCAGAGCCTGGAGCCTGCTTCAGATTCTGTAACTCCCTCTCTCTGACCCTCTCCTGCTCACAATATGACTCTATCTCAAAAATAAATAAACATTTAAAAAAAAAAAAAAAGATTGTCTGTAAATTTCAGCCATCTTTCTTCCTAGGCAGCATCTAGGATCTCCATAAAATGATCTCAAGTCTGGATTCACAATTGGCACACCAAGCCATTCATTCACTCTCCGGCTAAACCAGCCATCTTTACTATTTTTTCTTCATCTCTCTTGTTCTTTCACTCTTATTCTTCTGTTCAGTTTAATCTCACTACTTAGGTCATAGTACTTTTTTTTTTTTTTTTTTTAAATGTTTTATTTATTTCTAGGAGAGAGAGAGAGACAGCATGAGCAGGGGAGGGTCAGAGAGAGAGGGAGTCACAGATTGAAACAGGCTCCAGGCTCTGAGCCAGCAGTCAGCACAGAGCCCGACGCGGGGCTCGAACCCACGAACCGCGAGATCATGACCTAAGCGAAAGTCAGACGCTTAACCGACTAAGCCACCCAGGCGCCCCATCACAGTACTTTTTCTAGCAGCTACCAGCACCCACCCCTTACAGTCTATCCTCTCTACTGAACTCAAATCCACTCCTAACCTAGCCTTGAAAAGTCCTCCACAACTAAACCCCAACCTACCTTCACAGCCTCCTCTGTCCTTTATCATATTGTTGAAATAAATTTCTTGGCCCAAAATGGAACCACTCCTGCCCTAGAGTGCCCCATCAGCAAACAAAGTCAGGTTAGCTTTAGTTTGACCAAAAGTGCCAAATGTCAAGCCACCTCTGGGCCTTCTCAGCCCAAACAAGGTTGACTATATGGCTGACAATCAGACATTTTCTATTTGTCCCTCCTTGTTCTTTATTCTTTATCCTATAAAAGCTTCTTGCCTTCTGCCCTGCTTTGCAGTTCTCTATAAGGAGATGGTCTATCTTATGAAGTGTTAAAAGTGTTTTTCCATATCACCTAAACTGTCTTCTGTAATCATTTTTTAACAGTTTAGACAACATGCTCCAGCCAAACTACACTCCTTGATGTCCCACTTTAACAGTCCATCAAAACTGGCCCTGAACACAAAAGGTACAAACCATTAAAGGACTACGGAAGGAGCAATTGGACTTTGACAATATTTAAAAGTTCTGTTTTGACAAAGACTCAAGAAAATGACAAGCCAACAGACTGGGACATTTGCAAAACCCCTATCTCATTAAGAACCTAGATCCAGAATACATAGGACTCTCAAACTTAACAAAACTCATTTTAAAAAGAGTGAAGGTTGTGACCAGTCACTTCACCAGAGAGGAGATATGAATGGCAAACAGGCACAAGAAAAATGCTTGACTCCAGTAAACATTAGTCATTCATGAAATGCAAACTGAAACCACAATAAAGAACTATGACATATTTACTAAAATGGCAGAGAAAACAAAAATGGATAATTAACAATTTTGGTGAGGATGCAATGCAACTAAAACACCTGTACACTGCTGGTGGGACAGCAAAAAGGTACAGTACTTTGAAACTAGTTGGCAGTTTCTCATAAAATTCAACAAGCACGTATCCTACAACCTAGATGCATCTGATTTCTAGGTATTTAATCCAAGAGAAATAAAAACCTGTATCCATACAAAGGTCTGTATGCAGCAGTTTTACTCAAAATAGTCACAAGCTGGAAATAACCCAACTTTCTAGCAACTAATAAATGCATGAACAAATATGGCACATACATAACGGACCACTAGCCAGCAATGAACAGGAACATACTGATATATGCAATATGGATGAATCTTCAAAGTAATGAAACAAAAAGTCTACAGATTCCTAAAAGGGAGTTTTCACATATCATTTGGGATTTCCAGTTTTGTCTGAAATGCCATCAGGCATTTTGTGACAATACTTGCTTAATTATAACCCATCTTTCCTTTCTGATACCTATAGCTCTTTGATCCTTCTTATCACATTCATTATACCATGCTTTATATTTAGACCTTTGCACATTTTTTTAAAACCAGACCACAATTTGAGATGATCTCTGAATTATCAATCTACTCTTTATAACCTCACACAATGCCTTTCAGAGCTGGTGCTTAATGAAAGGAACCATCAGTACCTTTCTAAGGTACATTCACTAAGCAATTTCTAGAGAAATCCTACGAAGGAATACTACTAACAAAATAAAACTGCTGATATCAGGGAGAATGTAAAGAAACAAAAACAAAACAACAAACAAACCCCAAGTTATTTAAATGTATCTTTGCCAAGTTTATGACTTGAGTTCTCTATCAGGTTCCACTTACTATAACCTACTATAATTACAAATGAAGACCCTACAAAAAAATCAGAACCTTTTAAAACAATAAAATATGCCCACGTATGAATAAAACATGTAATAAAACTTGCCAAACCTAAGAAAGTCCCAGGTTGAGCTACACTCAGCACCCAACTGGTAACAGAGGTGGCTACAGAGAACGGCTTTTGCTAACATAGGTTCGAATTCTCTAGAAACGAGCAATCACCAAGTCCAAGCTAGAGAATCCCAAACCAGTGTCCATAATCTATCTAGCCAGTGTATTCCAAGAGAAGGAATTAGCAGTCACTGCAATGGTAAGTTCTCAACGCGATGCAAGAGAAACCGCCTGTGCGATGGGTCTCCACAGGGCCGCTTATCCACAGGAATAGGACAAGCAAGCCACAAAAAATGCCTGAGAACACAACTCCGCCCCTGCTTTCTCTAGTAGAAAACTTTACTTTTAAATTCAGTAGATGGTGAGGTCTCTAAAAGATTACCACTGCCCATGGTCTGTGAGTCTTTTCTCAGCCCTGAGCCACATTCAAAACTATCACATAATAATTAGATACCTTACATTTATGGTAAGATTAGTATGAGCCAAAAGTATGCTGTGGATGTTTGAAAGGTTAATGTAATCATACGCTGCGTGAACAGAAATGATGTCATGTCTGGCCCCCTGAGAAATACAAGTTCCCCTCTGCCCAGTTTAGACCACAGAGAACCACCTGGCAGAATCAAGATACTCAGGCTATCTAGCAAACAAACTCAGAGGGGAAGAGGGAAAACAGGCTATTCAGCCTGAATCAGAGTAAAGAAAGAGGACAGTTAAATATCTAAATGGCCTCATGAAGTAAAACAAACATCCTTATTTAACTAACCTTGCTCTAAAAGCAAGAATTAGAAACAGTCACAGAGAGAAATTTTAACTCCGCATTTCTAGCAGAACTATTAAGATGTTTTCAAAAGTAATGGTTTTCTTTCAAGTATCGGAACAGAGGAGACAGCCATTAAAATTATTCAAAAGAGAACTCAAGGTGTTTGTGTTACCTTATTATGAACCTCAAATCCTAGGACTAAGTCCTATGCTGTTTTGTGGGGTTCTGGCTAAGTAGCGTGGCTGTGGGGGTACGTTTTACCCTGTTCTATTCCCCCAAGTTGAGGTCATTTCCTCAACTTGTAGTCAAAGGTTCTACTTGCTGATGGCCTTCCTTTCTTATGGTACATTCACAACAAAAAGCAGCTCCACTATTTTGAGGCAAGATTTCTTCAAGAAAAGAGTTATCTTCAAAAAAGATTTTCTGAAAATCATGGAAATTTTTTTAAATTTAACTTTCTTGTCCCACACCACTGAGGGGATTCATTAGATAGCTGTAACTCCCTATGTAAACAAGAGAAACGATAACCATTTTTGAATTCAGTTGGCAAGCCTATAATAAAGGGGTTAGACGACACAAATTTGAAAAGCCACACCTTTGTGAAGAACATCAGTGCTGAAGAATCACAGCTTTGGTCAGACAGCTTTGGTCAGATGTGGCCATCCTTGCAAAACTGAACAGTGGGGTGGGCGTGAGGACAGAATAAAAGAACTCAGCTCGCTCAACTCTTTCCATGTAGCCACTCCCAGTGCACACTCATCACTTGCAAGATGCAAAGAGCACCCGCTGTTCCTAGAAACTCTGCCAAAAGCCGAACTGCATTCTTTATGTCAGCTTGGTAAACTCAAGTTTCTCTTTAAGAAAACTTACTGGTCTCATTTAGAATTTTAAAAAGCACAAGATTAAACAATACATACACTACACTGAGATCTATTTAAAACTAGACAGGTGGTCCAATTATAAGGAAATGTAACTAAAAAAAAAAAGATGCAACATAATACTTTGGCAAAAGGTGACAGTTTAGGGGAAACAATCTAAGTGCCTATACTTTCTTTACATAATCTAAAAAAAAAAAAAATTCTAGCAGATAATGTTGCCAATACTTAAAGCAGCATAAATTGTTAACGAATTTAAGCGTAACCTAAAATATCATCTCGGCATGTAAATTATTCCACGGGAAGAACATGAGGCACTTACAGAAGCATATTAACTCTTTTAAGCCACCAGCATCATTTAAGAACAGCTACCTATATACTAGAAAGTATACAGCCTGCAAAATTCTAATCTATCCAGCTAACTCCCTTAAACCACATTAAGACACATGCATCAGTATATATTTAAATTCCAACTACACACATCTGTAAATTTCCTTTAACATTTAAATATTTGTAAAAGAGAGGGAGGAAGAGAAGACTGGAGTCCAGACATTAATGAGTATAGTATTTAATCTTTAAGTGAAAGGAAGTGATTTATTACAGGCCCTTTGATGGGTCACACCAAACACCTCATCTGCTGTTAAAAAGGGTTTTTAACTTGTCTACTGCCTGTCACAGGAAATGGAAAGTCAAATTAACATTTTAACAAACTAATTACTTTGTATACTGTATAAAATACCTAATGCCCATATTCTAGTAAAATGGGCTAAGATCTGTAATATAAAATCACTCCCTACTATCTACTTAATGCAAATAAACATTGGTTTCAGAAGCGAGGGTGTTTAGGTTTCTCTTGTATAGAAAAGATCTACTAAAAATGTGGTAACAAATCAGCCTTATGAAATAAACTTTAAGATGAAGAGAAAGCTATTCATTTACTCTGTCTTCTGAATGAAAACTATATATTTTATCCCATTAGACCACACCCTGATTAACCTAACAAAGTGCTACACTATGTTCTTAAAAATGTTGCTTTAATGACTATCTAAGGAGTAGGAAGGATTGTGGAAAGATGCTAAAATATGTAATCATAGTATAGTTACAATTTTCTAAAAAAGTCCCACATTTGAGAAGAAGCCATAAAGAGACTAGAACAAAGATATCAAAGTGCTTTGGCTGAAATTAGTATAAATAGACTTTATTGAAGTCAGTGCCTCTGTACGGAGACAGAAGATTGTGTCTACATAAGCACAAGTTGTAACATTTCACAACTTCTAAAAGGAATGTCAACAATTACAACGATCATGCATACCATGGTCGATAATCACATTTTAGAAGCATTTTCAACCATTTCTAAAGAAATGCTTATAACATTGTTATATATAGAACTACTTTCAATAAACTGCAAAACATTGATCGACTTTTCCAGTATGAGCTACAGTGTCAACACAAAAGGGAGGCATAAATGTTTAATTTATGAAATCAGAATGGAATATTTACTGTAAAGAAAAATTAAAAAGCTTTCAAATAAAGGCCATTATTGAACCAACGTGAAGAGCACAACTTGAACTTTTGAGTTCATTCATCTTTTAAAGCTGTCCTCTGAATAACTTCAGTTCTAAGCACTGAATTCAGTACTGTGAGTATTCCTTGGATTGAAGTTTGGCAATGATGCGGTCCAACTGTCTCTTTGCTTCACACTGTGGGAAATTGCTCATGTCATAATATTGAGGGGCAATTTTCACCAACCTGTCCGGAAGGGGGGAGAAATTACCAAATTAACATTTAATTAAAGTACTGGAGTTGCTAGTAGGATAGGAATTACTAATTAATATAATGATGAACAAAGGTAAATCTACAAACCCAAATCAACATTAAAACTATAAATGCCTAATCCATACAACCACCACTTTTAGAAATGCCTCATTTTAGTTGGCTGTACATTTTCTCATGTTGGACTTTCCATAAACGTTAAAAATAAAAACAAAAAAAAGAAAACCTCATGATAAATTCTTTTAAAACCCCTTTCTTTACATTAATATAAAAATATTACAATTAAGCTGCTAATCTCTTCACTTTAGAACACTGTTTTAACCAACCGCTCCAAGGTTAGAGTAACACAGACTCTGTAGGAGAAATATCTTGGAATTCAAATGATTGGATTTTCTCATTTTCAAAGTTTAATAACTATAAATATAGCTCTATACCCCAGAGAATTCACTTGACTGTATCTTTTTTAATGGTTGGCCATACAATTTTTTCTCAACAAAGCCTTTTAAGATAAAATGGTAATGCCCTTACACAAGTGTCAGAAGTCACAAGTGTGTGTAGGCAAGAAAGAAGGCTCACGATATCCAGCAGGTGTCATCACCTAAAAGAAGTGTTTTCAGTCCCACAATTCCTGGCTGACGTCTCCTATCTCAAGTTATAGAATGGATTCTGGCAAACCAACCAACCAACCAACCAACTAACCAAAACAAAAAGCCAAACACACAAAAAGGGGAAGGGTGGTAATTTTGCTTAAAATAACAACAATCTGTTCCAATAACGATTTGTAAATCAAATATGCTAAGCTACAACAAGATGTATAGTTTTGAGGCTTGCTTACCTCTTTCCAAAGTTTCAACATATTAATCATCAATAATTCAGAGCTAATGATAACGGGACAGATAAAATATAAAGACAGACTGATCCCTACTACAATACCAGGAGACCTGAGTTGCTCACAACAACAAGAGAAAGACTCTGAAGACACTCTTGATGCCAGTCAACTCTAAGTTTATATTTGGCTGCACATCCCACCCATGCCCACACCAACAATCCCCTCTGTCATCTTAGCAAAGCAAAATCATAAGAGAGAAATCAACCATACTATTTGGTCAAAGCCCCATACCTGAACACGGAGCATATATCCTGAGTGATGAGAACATAAAGTTCCTTGGAATCAAAGGAAGGAAAAACTGCTGCCAACAAAGTCAGACTGCATTCTAAGCAAAATACTAACAGAAACTGTTAGAACAAAAGGTGTTGCTTACCATTCTGGCTTGATATCTGTACACGTCCGGATGTAATTCTTTGTTGTAAGAACAAACTCATTGTAAAGCACCCATTCAGGCTTGTGGTCAAGAACAGTGGAGGGATGCAACTGAACAACCTGGTTATCCTTCACAGTTAAGTAATGCCCTGTTCGTTCTAAATGTGCCACCTGAAACCAAACCAGGTAAATTAATACAATGCTTCCTGATGTGCCAGTTATAAAACAAAGTGGTGTAAAGCTACCTATAGGATTAGGAACAGGCAGGTCTCATCTTCTGCTTTTAATTCAATGGCTATACTTATTTATCACTGCCTAATAAAAGCAGGAATCAGCAAACCACCGCAGGCCAACTCCAACTCACTCCCTGCATTTGTATGGCCTGTCGACCAAAAAGATGTTCATACATCTTTAAATAGTTGGGGGCAAGGGAAGAATATCTGGTGACAAGTGAAAATCATGTAATTCAAATTTCAGTGTCCCTAAGTAGAGTCTGATTGGAACCCAGGGACACCCATTTGCCCATGGCTGCTTTTGCGTTGCATGGGCAGGCAGAGCTGAGCAGATGAATGGTGAGTGACCTAATGGGCCCACGAAGCCTCATATACACACTATCTGGTCCTGCCTTTGACTGACTAGAAGGGGCTCTTTAGTGCCAAGTAACAACTATGTATTAGATGAACAATTACTAGAAGATTCACAATTTTGAGAGAAATGTAAAGAAAGCAAAAAGGAACGAAAAGTAAAAGGTAGCCTACAAAAACAGTAAGAAAAAGAATGGAGGGAGGAAGGTGCATGTGCTTCCTGCCTGTACGTGTCTCTACAATCAAATACATCAATTGGTGGCACTTAGCCAGTAACTAATTAACAAACACTAAAACAGGTAATGATATGCCCTTTAAATTCTAGACCTACAGTAATATGAAGAATGTGTATGAATAGTAGAAGTGAATAATAAGTTTTAATAAATAACAGAAAATGAGTTCCATTTCCTTCAATAGGTATTTACTAAGCACCTGCTAGGTGCCACGTTAAGATACTGCATGCCCTGTTTCTAACAAAGTTTAATCCTGAGAAAATTAGAAATCCATATGCTTGGATATGGCTTTGCCAATCGTTACTGAATTAAAAGCAAATCCAAGAATATGCCAAAAAGAAGCCACCGTATACTAGTATCTATCAAGAAATAAAGAGTCTAAAGAATGAATTTTCATACGTAACACTATTATTTTCCTAACTCAAATGAGCATGCAATCTTAGAAGATGCCACAATAAAAATTCTTACTGTTACTAAAAAAAAAAAAAAAAAAAAAAAAATTCTTACTGTTACTATGATTTCAACTACAGACTATGCACCAATCAATTCTTATTTTGATTTTGTGCGTTTGGGTCCATTCTATTCATTCAGCTCATTTAGCCTTAAGGCAGGCCATAACTTGCTTAATAGACATAGCCAAAAGAGAGAATGAAAAAACAATCAGGAGATAGAAGAGATAATCAATCCAATCCCAAGTAATGAATTGATGTGTTTTCAATTTTACAACCACAGAATGAGTTTTTTTAAACACAATTTCTTTTAAATCCCTTAAAATAAATGTTCACTATGTTTACCTGACAAGCTGAACTTCAGTTAGTAGAGTCCCCACTATAATACACTAAAAACTAAATGAGACATTTTAAATTATTTTTCTTCTTGTCACTTAAAAGACATTTTGGTCTTTTGCAGCGCCCAAGTGTCTCAGTTATAAATACCAGTAATCATCCTACAGCACTGTGAATGAAATACAGCTATCTGAATATTCAATTTTAAGAGTCTTTAGTTTCTACGTAGAGAGGAAAGTGAACTGTACTTCTAGATCCACACAGACAACTGCCTCACTTCAGCACGGTTTCTCCATCTCCAGTTAAGATCTAGTCACAGAAACTTTTCAATACATTTATCAAAAGCCAAGAATTGAAATTTACATTGAAGAAACTGTTAATACCATCTGAAAATGGCTAGCACATCATTTGGTATAAAAAAGACTGGTAATTAAAAAGTTAATTCCAAACTGATTTCTACATAACTGGATTACTGATGCTACTGTTTAGCAAATTAATCTGTTACTCATTAGACACACAAAATTTCTTAGCGTATCAGTTGATTTGAGAATCTGGACATAACATTTAAAATCACTATTCGGAGGAATTCTTTAATTTGTGTTTAAGTAGATTCAAAGGGCTGTTACAGAAAACAAACAATATTACGTAAACATTTAATTATGCATGCATTATCCACATACCTGCATAAAATACCCAGTAACCAAAGCTTTTCTTATATTAATATAATAGTCCCTGCTTGTAAAGTCAGTACTTCGACGAGGCAAATTAAATCTGTCCATAATTCTCGATAGCTGCTGGCGTACATTATCTGCTGACATCAGGGACCTGTAGTTAATGAAGTTGTCATAACACCACTGAACCGATTCATGATCTACAAAGTTGGAGGGAGGGGAAAATAAGAGAATCATCTAAATAGGTATATTATCTAATTAAAAAGGAAAATCATTATTAAGCGTAAATTAAGTATTCTAAAATGGAAAATTACCCAGATCATTGTTATAAACAAATCAAATATCAACTTTCCCAAAAATCTGTAGTGAAGTTCAAAATCAGAAATAGCACTAAGGTTTCTGGCTACTGGATTTTGTATTTTGAATAAACTGATTTTGAACACACTATTTTTAATAAATTAAGTCATTTTACCCATGAACATCCACCTAGTTGTTTCTAATACAGTCTAACAGACAGAGTTGGGCTGAGGGAATTTGATAAAATGCCATCCATGCCTTTCTCATCTTCAAAGAAAAGACAGCTTTAGCTTAAGACTACCAAAAACAATTTAGAAGTTATAAAGGTGAACTCAAGTGACTACTGTGAAACATAAAGTGTTTAAAAGTTTCACTGCAACCCAGGTGCCTCTTAGTGGTAGACAAACAAGATCTAAAGTACGAGTGATAAATACAGTCTTTAATCCCCACCACCTATTTTTTAACTCATTCCCCCTTCATGTCCCCTCTGGTATTCATCAGTTTGTTCTCTATAACTGAGAGTCTGTTTCTTGATTTGCCCCCTCTTATTTTTTCTCCTTTGCTTAGTTGTTTTGTTTCTTAAATTGCGGAGTGAAAGCATATGGTTTTGTCTTTCTCCAACTTCTTTTACTTAGCATTACACTCTCTCTGTCCATGCTGTTGCAGATGACAAGAGTTCATTCATTTTTCTGGCTGAATAATATTCCATTGTGTATATATACCACCTCTTCTTTATCCATTTACCAACTGACAGACACTTGGGCTGCTTCCATATCTTGGCTATTATAAAATAATGTTGCTATAAGCATAGAAGTGCATGTATCCCTCTGAATAGTGATGAGCACAGGATGATGTATGCAAGTGTTGAATTATTCACTATACTGTACACCTGAAACTAATATAACACTGTATGTCAACTACCTGGAATTAAAATAAAAACTCACAATCACACAGAGTTGTACTATAAAAGTAAAAAGAAAAATTAAAATACAAGTGATATAGTTTATAAGGATGTCTGGAATCCCCACTCATGTTTAATAAGTAAGTCTTATTAATTATTATTAACAAGCAAAGCTAAACATTTCAAATACTTTCAATGCATGTATTTATTATCAAAGGAATATTTCTCCACTGATGAATCCTTGACAAGCTTCCAACCAATCCACTGTTTGCTCATTTAATCAAAGAGCTCAAGCTACAGCATAATATAAAATATTATACAGTGACATTTTTATGTCCCAGAGAGTCACAATGGAAAACTTCATTATTTACTTCAGAGGCCTTTTGATAAATAAACCTAAGAGGGTTATTGTAAAAATGGGGGGGGGGGGGGGGCGCGCGGGCGCAGAATCTTAAAAATAAAACTATGTTGATCTTTCCCACTGCTTCTGTAATATACTTAATCTTTGGCACTTTCTTGTCTCCATAGTTCTAGGATTCCACCAATTACAACATATGACATTTTAATTGCTTTCCAAAGAACAAATATATTAATACATCTTTGCCCATTACAAAATGCAGTCACAATTCAGAAAGGGTGGGTGGGTAGGTAGGGTATTAAATGATCTTTCAACCGAAGAACTGATGTGTTCAAGACCATTATTAATTCACCCATCTAGAATGAGTAGTAGTATCCATCTGAACTTACTGACATTTAGAAGAAAGCACTAAATACCTCTCAAAGAGAAGACAAAGAAATTACCAAAGGCAATGGTAATGTCCAAACTGAGACAATAAAAAAAAACGGGACCTTTTGAAAAGGGAAGTTGATTTACAGACTCTGGTGTGGAGTATAGCATTTCGGAGATTCTAAATTTCAGAATTCAAACCCTAAAGAGTAACAAAATGGCAATTTTAAGTTGTCAAGATAAAGAAATACTATCCAGTGGTTCTACTGTGTTTTCTAAATTTGTGAGAAATAAGTTGATAAATGGGAGAAATAAAATCTAAATATGGAAACGTAGTCTTAAAGTAATGCTAGTTACAAATATCTTACCAATCCAGTACGCTACTTTTAAGGTCTAAAGTCAAACCATTTCAGAGTCAATTCATACATACACACACAGAAATCAAGGTGTTGCAAAATAACTTTCATTGTTTAACATTATTTAACAATAAATCTCATTGTTTCTATTTCAACAGTACTAAAATGAATTTTAGCTTTACTGTGTAATCACTGTCTCTAATAAAATGGTTCATCTTGACTAATATCTGAAACACAGTTGCTATTTTTCCAATATACTTCTTTCAATTAATTAAAACATAACATAGCATCATTTAAAAACCAGTCAAAATATTCCAAATTCAATAAATGGATATGAAATGTCCAAATATTATGTAGAGATCTGAAAGTCTGACACTATTTTTTAATGGCTCTCTTTATTTGAATATAGGTCAGTAATTCAAAGTTAAATCCATGAACTAATGGGGACACTTATCTAATGTTCAGTCATCCTGTGGCCTCTGACCTTATTAACATCAGCATATACAGCAAAAGGTCTAAAGCCACCCAACAGCTTACCATCCCTATGGCAGTAAGAAGCATGTACGGACAAGAATCAAGCATCTAGTGAGTGGAGGCTACCATTCTCACTCATGATACTCCTTCAGCTGGGGGCAGGGAGAGGAGGCCTATGTGGCTCAGTCAGTTACAGGTTCCACTCTTGATTTCTGCTCAGGTCATTATGGCATGGTTCCTGAGTTCCACCCCATGTCTACATTGATAGTACAGAGCCTGCTTGGGATGCTCTCTCTCTGCCCCTCCCCCATGCTTGCTCACCCTCTCTCAAAATGAATACACACACAACAGAAATGGTAGGACAAAACCTTTGTAGATACCTACTGTACAATATTTTCATAGAAAGCTCCCAACTACCAACATGTAAAGAATTAAGCATTACTTAGTAATTTTACCATTTGAAATGTTAAACTCCTCTAATTTCGAAGACTGAATCGTAACATTCATATTTAAAATCCAAATGCATAGTTCTAGTATCAATCCTAAACGTTATATTCAGAGCCAATTATGAAATCCAAATACACTGACTGCTGTGCCAACTATCAAAACTTAAACAACAAAAATAACACAATCTCCTAATTTAAAAGAACATTAAAATGTCTTCTTACACCATACAGTAAAAATCCATGCTGCTCCTTTAGAAATCTTTTAATTTCCACTTAAAACAGCATCTTAATGATACCAAAGATTTTGAGAGGCAAAAGATGGCCAAGAATCTGCTCCTTTTGATGGGACAGGAGTGTTCCTTTTCAAGGCCATCCCCTCTCCAACTCTTCTCATAGTCTGTTCACAGATTATGTGTCTGGTAGTTGCCCAGCATCAACCACCACAGTACGCTTCGCTATGGAAATAAAATATTTCTTGGACTGACCTGCTCCAGGAACAATGTCTTTAAACATGATGCATTATCAATACTTTGGACATAAGAAGGATAAAATAAATGTTCTGAAGTAAACTATATACTGGCCTTCATTTTTTTTTTTTTTTAAAACCAGGTTATTTATCAGTTCTGGTCAACAACTACCAGAGTCCACATGGAAAACCCAGATGTGCAGGACTTTGGCAGCTCTGCTCTTTGTTCTACTCATAGACTCTCCAGCACTTTTAGACTCTGGCATAAATAAATTCACCCCCACCTCAAAAGAGATGTGCCAAAATCAACCCACTATTTTAGGAGTATAAATAGATTTTTATGAGATTAAAAAAAAAAAAAAAACCAGAGATGAAAAATTTGTCGAGGCTATAAATTAGGGAACCATTTTCTTAGCAGAAAACACAGACTTAATAGTGATTGTAACCACACAATTTTGGTACAGAGTGAGGATATAAGGCTACCATTCTTTGATTACGTGTCATCCAAAAGGTTAACCTGTTATGCAGAAATCAAACATTTTCACAACCTGTTTCAAATACTTCTGCATTTTTTCTTTTATTTAAGTTTCCCTCATTTAATTTTTATAAATGGTAGATTCCAACAATAGCATCAGGCAGTAACTTGATTATTGTATTTCCTTGCTTTCAACAACTGAAAAATGTTTTTCTTATCACTAAATATTCTCTGTAAATATGATCTAAAGTTAGAACAACATTTTACCATGCAGCATTAGAATAAATCACTGAATCATCTTTCTACTGGTGGGCATTCAGGTAGTTTCCCTCTCCTCTTTTTTTATTATTATAAATAATTCTGAGATGAAGTCTTTAATTAGATCTGTGTCCACAGGATACTGAAAGTTAATTTCATTAAGATTATTTCTGGGTCAAAAGGTTATCAATTTGTTAGGGTTCTTGGTAACATAAAACCTACTGCTTTTCATAAAGACATTAATTTCTATTCCCACCTCCAGTGTAGGACCGTTCCACTAAACGCACTCCTACACAGCTAAGAGTTATTTTTCTATAATCTCCACCAATTTTATAGGTGAGAAAATAGTACCTCTCAATAATAATGGCTCTTGAACTACAAGTAGAGTTGACTTTTCCTCCTGTTTATAGACCTGAGAATGGTCATTCACATCTGCAGCCCATCCTTCTGTTTTGTTAGTTTTATATTTATGTAAGAGCTATTTATTAGTAAAATTATTAAGCAGTAAAGATTCTATAAGTAATACAAAACTATTCACAAAAAAATGCAAAATCTATGAAAACAGTAAACTATATAAAATGTGTGTGTCAGTAGTAAATTTTATACTAGTATTTTGTTTTTACTACCTTGTATTTTTCAGCTTTCTATAATGGGTGTTTTCCCCGATTACAAGAGCAAACAACTTTACAAAAGATAGACAATTTCTATTTTAAATGCTAGTCAGGAGTTTTTCCTAAAGTACCTCTGGGTTTCTAATGTAAAGTTGTCACGGATAATAAATGAAAGTGAGATGAAGAAACATCTTATGCGCTGCAAGTGACATTTAGACAAAAGAGTGCCTTCAATCTAATTTACACTTACTTTGTTTAAAAGCGTGGTAGACATTCAGCAGTGTCAGATGATCTCCATCTATGTGGGCAAATCTCATCTTGGCCTCATCTGCGGCTTTCTTGGCCTCCGTGGGGCGAACAAAACACTGTGGGACTAAACAAGGTTGGTATGGGCCCAACACAAACGCCCATATCGATGAGTCACGCATTCACAGATAGAGGAACAAGGCCTAGCTAGGTCAGTTCACAGAGCATAGGGCAGGGCAGGATGGCCTCCAACTGCATCTTGGACTGTTTACTACCTTGATTTGGTACATCAACACCTAACCACATCTGTAAGACAAGAGGGTTTCAAAGCTACAGAGTACCTGATTATTGTAACTAGATCTAAAAGTAGGCATCAAAACAACTATTCTGAAGGCCATCAAGATACTAGAAATAGAAAGCTCAACTTATTTCAAAAACCAGTGCCGATAGCTCTACCGATAACCAGAATTATGGCGTCAATAGCCTTTAAGCTAAATGTAATTTTTCAAAAGGCCATCCATCAAATCCACTGAATGGCTAGGAAAGTTATGAAGCTCTATTTGCCCACTGCAGGGCTAAAAACAACTTTCTAACCAATCTATTGCCACATTTCTAATGTAATTTTTTCCCTAGTGCTATGGCTATTACCAACTGGTGGGTATCACTATTAGCACCGGTGAGCAGAAGCATATGTAAACATAAAAAAATATCATGAAATCTTGGGTTTTGATGATAGCAGTAGTGGTGGAAGGTTAAACCGCCTTTGAATTAAGAAAATTCAAAAAGGCTGGGGAGATTCAGCCTAGTTTTCCAGCATTTTAATAAAAAGATTAGAAAATGACGTCCCAAGTTTTTTTTTAAATTGTTATTTGAATCAAAACCTCAGTATAAAAAGCAAAATCCAGTATTTAAAAAGTTGACAATTAGTCTGAAACAGTCATTATTTCAAGGGTCATCAAAATGTAGCTACAGTATTTGTTTAGAGCCTCGATGTTAATTCACATAAATCTTTTAAGTTGTTACAAAGCGTGCACTACATTTTTAAAATACAACTTTCCTTAATTCACTTTAGCAATTCCATAGTCATAAAAGCAGTATGAAAATAAAAATACTTAACAGCTTGGGACTTTTGTCAACACATTTTTAAAGCTCTTAAAACCTTGTCAATATAAAAAAGAATTAAATGATCAGTCCAGATAGAAGATAATGGGAATAACCAATAACAAGATCAAATACAGTTATCAATTTACTTTCCCATACAGTTTCCCCTTTAAAAAGATACCAAAGAAGCCAAATAGAGACAATGACACATGATCACAATAAATAATAATTAAATGTCTTGCTTAATGTAACTGAAGCAAGGTAAATCGTAAAAGTACAGAAACCTCTCAAAGATGTGAAAGTTAATGTGAACTAGCTCCCAGAATTAACAGTGGGAATAAGTAGCACTCTATAAGGCCCTTGATTTGCACTATGTATATCAGGACCTGACAACGTCAAAAAGCTATTTAAATGAAAATCAAAGCATTATAAGCTGGGCAAACTGTTTTTGTTCCAAGACTTCTTCCTCGCCCTTTAACACTGTCCCCCCCCAGAAGTGCCATGCTTAACAACTGCTACACATAACTAACTGTCCATTCTCTTGATGTGCTAATAAACCCCTATGTTTTGCAGAGCTCCTTATTACAAATAAAACATATAGTTGAAGATTTCAACTGAGTCACAATGACCAGTTTTTGAAAGGCCTAATATTCTAGACTCATAGGATGGTAATTATAGAGTATGCCTGATAAGAGAAACTAGAAGAATAAAAACTGAGCAGATAACAAATAAATACACAAACAGTTTGTTAACTCTTGCCCCACACTTTCTCTATGAACTAAAATCCTATGTAAGTACAACTGGGAGCATCTAACAAAAACATGTAAGAAAGGCAGACAACAACCTACCACCACCTCCGCAAGTGAGACTACAATTTTATTAAAATGATTCGATACTGCCCTGCCCATCTGCTCTGAGTCTGATCAGTCATAACTCTGCAAAAAAACATTTTAGCTAGTTCTTAAATATAAAATTCACACCATTAACACATACCATACATCTAAACTAAGCCAAAATTGTTATAGTTAGAAATTTTTTCAATTTATCCTTTAATTCTATAGAAGATTTTGAATAATTTGAGGCATTAAGTTATAATTAAGATTAATAAATCACTCTGAAACTGGAAGTCATTCTCCCCAGTACTGGAACTAGTAGTATAGAATACTTTGATCATCAGTAAGAACATAAGATGTCTTCTATTTTTAGCTGTAAGAATTAGTGAACAGTAATGAACCGTATTTCTTCTTTTTGGAAAATCTAATTTCCAAGTTGTAATTCATTCGTGGGTTATGTTTTACTGCTACTAAAAACAGCATGATTTATTCAGCTTAATGCTCCAATTTCCAAAATTAATGATTTTATCTATTAGGTATATTTCTTTTATCAAGTGCTTTCTGCCACTGTAAAAGAATTATCAGATTAGATTTTAAGCCTAAAAGTACACATTACTACTTCTATTTATTTGATACTAAGTTGAAATTCATGTTCGCTTGACTGCCACTAGAATCCGTAGCTATACATGTAGGAAAAGCTCAATTTAAATGATAGTTTGGGTTTTTCTCAGGCTCAACAGTGTCAAGTACTAGAACAGATTCTTCTTGTACTTTCAGTAATAAACCGCACAACTGATGAACCTATCAAAGAAGTCAGTTACAACTGCGTTCAGACTTATTCTTTCCTTCCTGCCATTTTTATTTGCACTCAAGAGAGCCAATGTTTTTACTATATTTTGTGCACAATGAATTACTTTACTTTTTTAATCTTAAGTCTTTATAATGCTATTTACAAGACACTTAGGAAACAAAATGAATTCCTCAAAACCATCTATAAAATCCACTATCATACTAAATATTAAAAAAGAAAACCAAATGTGAAGTCCACCCAAACTGTGAAGAGCTGGGCTTTGTTTAGTTCCTTTCCCTCTATTACCTGACAACATAGCAGTAATAGATAGGACCTCATTAGAACAGTTGTAGTCACAGCTTGCAATAACCATTTTAGCCAGCTGTGGATCTAGAGGAAACTCTGCCATCATGGATCCCAATTCAGTCAGATCTCCATCATCATTTAAAGCAGCCAAGTAATTCAAAAGTTCTAGGGCTCTCATCAGAGTTTCAGGAGCTGGGGGAAAAGGCAAGCTATTAGACAAACTGTCTTAATAAGCAAAAATGTGATAAACTACAAACTATTACAAGCAATCTCATTTTTCATTCTCCAGTGGACCAAACTCAAAATTCAACCTGTCATCAAATTCAGTTACAGAGATCTAGCAAACAATGAATCACAGAAACTTGCAAAATTTTCCTACACAGTAGATGAAACTGTCATTTTCCTAATTAAGTAATTGCTAACAAAAATAAAATCAGAAAAAGGGGAGCCTAGGTGACTCAGTCAGCTCAGCATCCAACTCTTGATTTCAGCTCAGGTCATGATCCCAGGGTTGTGGGATCAAGCCCTGCATTAGCACCACCCACCTCCCGTGCTGAGCGGAAAGCCTACTGGGGATTCTCTCTCTCTCTCTCTCTCTCTCTCTCTCTCTCTCTGCTTCTCTTCCACTCACTCTTCCTCTCAAACAAAAAAAAAAAATAGTAAAGTTCTCATTTTCCTGTGCAATCAATAATTCCCAGAATAATTTAGTTATTCTAAGAAAACAAATTAAAAAGAATTTTCTTATATAATTGTCACGTTCTTAGTTTAATCCTAATATAAAAAACTTCTCTGGATGCACAAAGAAGAAGAAAAGGGGGTGTTGTGTATGTGTGTGCATGTGGGTAATGAATATAATGCAGAATTAGTGAATCCTGGTTAAAAGATTTACTAAAATATGCTTTGAGAATTCATACCTGGAGGATCCATAAAGTCAAAATGCACCAAATCATCAATACCAAGCTTCTTCAACTGTAACACAACTGATCCTAAATTAGAACGCAAAATCTCAGGATAGGTGTTATCCTAGCAAAAAACAAAAATGTTTATTCTGTTAAACATGCCTTAATCTTCTCGCTCCAGAAAACAAAACTTATCTGTTCTCTGCCTCTGTGGCTATTTACTTTGGCATTACTTCTAAACCACTGATCCACATGAGAAAAATACATGTGGAATATACTCGAAAGGAATCAGACCCTTTCTGTGAAACTAGCTTTATAAAGTTCAAAGTGTTTCTGCTGCTGTTCACTTCAACTTAGGACTGTAACAGAGAGCTATACTGGTAGATCACACCATACACCTCTTTCAGGGAAAAAGTAAGGAGGTAACGGTGCCAAAAGGCAGGATGAAGTAAATAAAACAATTTTCTACTGGTAACAAATTCAACTAAACCTTCGAAACACATATTAAGTATACAGCAAACTCCCTTACCTGCATTTCTGTTTTATAAGCTTTCTCTGTATAAAGTCTGAAGCATTTCCCAGGTCTGGTACGCCCAGCTCGGCCAGCCCTCTGTTGAGCCGAAGCTTTACTAATGGCTGTCACCAAAAGGGACTCAACTCTGATTCGAGGATTATACACCTATTGGAATGGAAATAACGCTAAGAATTTTTTTTCTTCAGTTAAACACAAAACTGTAATCTAAAAGAGGTACACAAACTCCACAGCTAATCCCAAAATAAATGTAGTAGTACCAATAAAGGCTGTGAATGGAATCTGAGAATTAATCATTCTTGTGCCTTAACTTTCTTTCAGAAACTCTGACTCCATCATTCTGAAGACTGAAGCTAACATGTAAAGGTTCTTACATGCAGAGATTATATCATCTTTACTCTTCCAAATTTAAAACAACTTCAGTTCAGGCGCCTGGGTGGTTCAGTCAGTTAAGCATCTGACTTCAGCTCTGGTCATGATCTCACAGTTCCTGAGTCTGAGGCCCGCACTGGGCTCTGTGCTGACAGCTCTGAGTCAGGCGCCTGCTTCAGATTCTGTGTTCCCTCTCCGTCCCTCCCCCACTCGAGCTCTGTCACTGCCTCTCAAAACTGAAAGTTAAAAAAATAAATAAATAAATAAAATAATTTCAGTTCTACCAGTTTTATCTTGTTTTCATATAGTGGACAAACACCGTTGAAGGCTTTTGCCTGAAAAGAACCTATTAATGTCAACACCTGATGTTCCATTCAAGAAAAATGTTTTGAACTTAGTCCACAAGAAACCAGTTACATACTGCCAATTTAAAGAGAAAAATTTCCAGCAGAAACATAATACTATGTGCATCAAATTCTCAATTATACCTACACAATGTAATCAAATATAATCAAAGATGTCTGAATAATAAAACATACCCAGTATTTATTCAGTAGTCACTTCATTTGGCCAAAGTCCTTGGTATTCAGTACTCTAAACTAGAGACTAACAGAACACCTTTTCAGATACTATTCCTGGCACATAACAGAAAGTCTAATTGCAAAGGCTAAGTGACTGATCAACGGAATGACAATCCTGTCCTCTTATTACTACCCCTTAAATGAAAACAGAAACCAAAACACTCACCACTGCTATACAAAAACAAAGAAAAAAAAACAAAGCAATCTTTAAAAGGGGGGAAAAAAGCAGTCTAGGACTAAACATCATGCATGGGCTTACTAAATGAGAGCCGGCTACAATACAAAGGGCTCATCATCACGAAGTCTGAAAACAAAACACAACAGAAAAATAATTCCAAAAAGTAAATTCTAGTCATTAAATGAGTAGACACTAAGTACTGTTAAGCCAACACTAATTTAATGAAATATACAACTAAAGTACTAAAATATGTACCTTCTGTTTTGCAAATCCAGGATCAATCACAAATACCACACCATCTATTGTCAAAGATGTCTCTGCGATGTTAGTTGACACAACTACCTGTTAGAAAGAAATAGTATATAAATTGTATTATAAATTGGGTAAAATTCAAATGACAGTAAAAATAGCCATGACAGGGTGCCTGGGTGGCTCAGTCAGTTACGCGTCTGACTCGTGATTTCGGTTCAGGTCATGATCTCATGGTTCATGAGTTCCAGCCCTGCATCAGGCTCCTTGCTGACAGTGCAGAGCCTGTTTGGTATTCTCTCTCCTCTCTCTGCCCCTCCCCTGCACTCATCCACGTTTGCTCGCTCCCTCTCAAAATAAATAAAAAACTTAAAATAACAGCCATAAACTTTCACTGAACAATGAATTTCAATCCAATATATAAACTAAAAATAAGGTTTCATCCTTAACGGCCAATGCAATAAAGACAAATTAATATTTAAGATCTCAATTCAAATTTTCATTTGGCCCATCACAGCAAATTTCTTTCTCAACAAAAGCTATTACTTCAGCTTATCAATCACATGTTTTGATTTCTTAAATAGAAGGATATTATCAAAAGAAAAATAACAATATAACACAAGGTTACCTTACAGAAACCTCTCCGAGACAGAACATTATTTGGTTATCCAAACTCTACAACACGTACACCTTTCAGTATTTTCTGACAAGATTTACGAGGAAATTTTGTATCACCAAACCTCAACATTTTAAACAAAATGGCAAGTACGGGCATTGGGGAGATTGGGGGGGGGGGGGGTTGTGTGTTAAATCTCAAGTTATAATTCAAGAACTGGCAGATCTTAAGAATCAACTGCAGATATTTTTAAAAGTGTCTCAAACAAAACGTCACTGGATGCAAAGCAACTGTCAAGAATCATCATAACCTTTTATTGCCAGGGAACAATCATTTACATATTAATATGGTAGCTTGTTTTTTTATGTAAATATATGACAGATTTTAGATACATTTTAGGAAACTAGTTGGGGTTTGAGAGTAGTATGTCACATACTTTTTTTTATTAAACAATATGAAAATGGGATTCTCATTAGTATTTTTTCCCAGAACATTTGATTTTCAGGAACAGAAAATTGCCATTAAGTGGAGATGCCTATATATGCAAGCAGTTGACACAGAGGATGAAATCAGATACAGAGCCTGCTCTTACAGCTTTTACCGTTTGTAAAGGAAGATTAGACATGGGCAGAAAGTAGAAGTAATGCCAAAGACTCACTGTGGGACTTAAAAAAGGGTTTACTTCCACAGCAAAAACAAAGGAAGCTTACTGAGAAAACCAGCCCTTAGGAGAGTTGTTGAGGGTAGGGTGGGTTCTGCCATAAGAAAGAAGGGAAAGAACACTAGCAGTAGAAGACTCAGGTTAAACTAGAGCATGTAGGCAAAAATGTCCACAGGCACAACTAAAAAATTAAAAGACTCATACCGCCAGGCAATCTTGGAGGTCTTAAACTTACTAGAAAGCCAATAACATGGTAATATTTTAGATCATTCGCACATCTAAAACCAAAATCCTTCCTTTTTTTATTGGGCAGTTGCAAAGACTGCTAACTAGCAAATGAGTAAAAAACATGGAGGTTTGAGGTTAGTGAAATATTTTTTAAGATACTTAGATGACCCACACATGGTTCACTCACTAGAAGTGAAGCAAACATAAGCAAGGCATATAAGGTTGACAGAAGAATTTGAATAAATATCCTGAGTTTAACAGTCTTCTACAAAGTCAGTGTGCTGTGGTGGAATGGGAAATGAATTTAGGAGTCGGGTGGCAGAGCCAGGGAGTAAACCTACAAAGCTGAGTTCCAGTGGAAAGATTTTAATACTCCCAAACCTTGATTTCTTTTTTCTATTTTTTTTGGACTCCTGAATAGTAATCTAGTGAAGACAAAGTTGTAACAAATAAATTTACATAATATAAAATTTCCTTATAAACTTGTTACAGAACCAATATTTATGTTTGTAATTTCTTAGGGTTTTCTGGGATTTTGGGGTGAAACCGTTATGGTTCTGGATATATTATTTAGAACAATGGATGAAATTAAAAAATTGTATTTCACAGGTTTCTTCTAGAACAGAAAACTGTGATAAAAATTTCTTGATATGATCAATTCTTTAGAGTTATTTAAAAATAACTTTTCTCCAGAAAATAAGTTCATTTCATGTGCATGCATTTTCTTTTGGTGTGTATGTGACAAACTACAGAATATGTCCGAGGAGGTGAGGATTTGTGATTCCCCAAGTGTTTCAGATTATGCCCACCTGGCAAACCCCATGTCATTATCAAGTCTACAGCCATCCAAAAGTCAATATAATGTTAAAAAAGACCACAGAGAAACAGGACTTTCAAGTTTTTTTCCAAAGACTTACAAGTAAATTGGTTTAAAAACTTTAAGGCAATAAAAACATCTGAGCAGGACTTACCTACCATACTGATTTAATAATTATTAAGGTGTCTATGAGGAAAAGGCAGGGTTCTGAAACCATGGGGAAGTAGATTTGGGGGGCAAAAAAAGGAAAAACTCATGTAACAAACTCTACAACTTTTAGGGTGCTTCTTCTAATGACTCTACTATTACAGATAGAGAGGTAATGCTAGCTAAGGCTAAAGAAAACATACATACATAATGCACAAGAACAAATTAAGGAAATGATAAAAGTTACCCAGCTCCCTTGAAACCTTAGCAGCAGACTAATGCAAGCCTAAGTATGTTCTAGATGTTAAGTGGCATATGATCTAATTAGGAACTGGCCAGAACACAAAATGATCCTGAATTTGTCAAGGGACCTATGTATGACCAGTGGGAATATATATAAATGGTACAAGCTTTCTAGACTGTAACATGGCAATAAGTGCTCAAAGAGCCTTAAAAAGTATTCAAACCTCATTAGGAAAGCAATTATTTCAGGTAAATAACCCCTAAATATAGAATAAACTCCGTGGAAAAAAGTTTGACATCACTGCCAATTTCTTTTTATGCTAAGATTTAACTTTCATCTAGATTTAACCCCTTCCCCCTCAATAAAATGCCTTCCAATGAAATTCACTTTTATTTCAAGAATTCCACTTCAAAGTAGTAGTTGAGTTGCTCTACTTGAATTCTACTTGGACACAATAAGGCATTAGGTTCAATTAGTCTGGAGTTTTAAACCCCAGGGAACTTTGCAGGGGTCGCTAATTCAGTAAGGACATTAACTTCGTTTTTTGTACATGTCCCAGCAACACCACAGTAAGTTATCTTCAGATAGTGGATCATTAAGCCTCTCTTTAGAACTATAGAACCATCTCCACAGGGACCATTTCTCTTTTTTATTGAGCAGTGTATGCTTTGAGCCATGTTAATTAGTAAACTCTAAGATAAGCTACAGAAAAATCAGCTATTTGTATGGACAAAATTAATGAAAACTAAGTAAAATCAAAGAATAGTGGCTGGGATTTGAGTAACATCAAATCTATAAAACAGCAATTTTAAGTCATAGTCAAAAGATGCATACAAGTAATTTATTGAGTAAACTTTAATGCTTACATAAAACTGTAGCTTGAACTTAAAATCAAATACGTAAATAAATGTCAAGCATGATCAAAAGAGGTAAAATGGGGGGCACATGGGGGGCTCAGCCGGTTGAGTATCTGACTCTTGATTTCGGCTCAGGTCATGATCTCAAGCTTCATGCACGGGAGCACCACGTAGGGTTCTGCGATGGCGGAGCCTACTTGGGATTCTCTCTCTCCCTCCCTCTCTGCCCCTCCCCTGAACACACCCCTCTCTCTCAAAAATAAACATTAAAAAAAAAACAAAAAAAAAAACAAAAAAAACAGGTAACATGATCTATCCTCACAAAAATACACACATTCTGAACTTTCTTGATCACTAAAAGTTTGAAACTGTTTACCAGCAGTGCTGTGTTAGAAGTCCACATAAAAGGAACTCAGTAACTATTTGCAAAAGGAATGCTAGTTAAGTCCCCAATGCCCATAAAACCTTAATACTGCCTAATTTTAAAACTTTAATACTAAAAAGCTGTTTTATTTTACTACAATCATAAAGTCTATGTTGCATAAGTTAACACAATCAGTAAGATAATAAGGCACTACCTTACAAAAGGTGCCCCAATATAAACATGGAATTATACTTATTTTGGTGGAATTTTAAAAACTATATTAAATATTCCCTTTGTTCCAAACATTCTAACTTATTACATTCTATTTTATGCTAGCTATTATCCTTCTATTAGAACAAATTTAACAAAAAAAAAAAAAGAATCAAATTGTATTTTGTTTTACGCAACTGGAAGCAGAACATAAATCCCTGAATGCTCCTTTGTACTTTTAAATCAATTGTGAATATCAATCAGTGACAGTTTAAGATTCGTGAATGAAAGCTCCATTCTAGTAATTGGTGGTATAATGAATTCATGACAGAAGCAGCAAGACTTGGCCTCTAGTCCTATATTTTATAATGTAAACAGGATATTATCAAAGTTGTGGCATTTTTGTTTAAAATAATCCAACAAAAGGAAAATGGCAACCAAATGCCAGTTCTTCCTGTTCCAGTACCCAACCACTTGTCCTCACAGAACCTGTACGCATCTTCACCCTTACTCTTCCTCCTTCCCCACAATCCCGCTGATCTCTTTGACCTCTCTAACGGTCCCGGTCACCTGCTCAGCTCCATCATCTGCTCATCCTAAGCGCCAGTCGGTGCTTGGCCAGGGTGTGTTTCTGCTGTCTCTGGGTCTCAGCTGGCACTCCTACCTTCCTCCAGCCAGCTTCTCCATCTGACACCACAAACAGGTCTAGAGGAGTGAATCCTCTTCTGTAAACTAAACTAGGCTTCTATAAAAATGTTTACTTTTCCTTAAACATGCCGGGCTTCAAATCCCTTTTTTCGCATTGACAATAACACACCACACGCCAAGGAAGTCTTCCTTCCCTCTCCCTGGATCATCCAGGAGGGCTGTGATGGTACTCTTCTCAGCCTCGAGAAGATGAAGCTGACTCATGCCAAGAAGTTTAGAAAAGGAATTCCCAACAAGAGGTCCTGTAGCTTTAGCTGAATGAAACACCACCGACGGATGATACAGCAGCACTATGGCCCTTGGTTTGGCTCTGAATTAAAAGCCCAGGATAGGATACCAATGTGAACCCAAATTTTGGGGACTCCAGTGGTCCCTTCATCATCTACGGCCTTCAACACACATATATCCAACTACTGCTGAGTCATTCTTTTCAGTAAGACCAAACTCTCCTCAATATCCTTATGATTTACAAGAACACAAAAAGCAATAAATTCTATTCCATGAGCTTAAGCTGCAGATCCTAGAAAATGTTTCATGTACTGGACTGGCACCAGGCTAAACTTGACTTTCCAATATACTAATAATTAACAAAGCAAAAGAGCTCAGGTGTGACATATACTTCAATAAGCTCAGGCCCATTTTTCTCAAAGTAACCTAAAAATGGAATGAAAAGAACTACATGAAAAGATACAAATTTTGCAAAGCTTGCTATATGGTCAATTTTACTCAGTGGTTAAAAAAAAACCAAAACCCTCAAATTAAAACAAATGCAGATATGCAAAGTATACATAATTTCAAGAAAAATTAAATCATCTGCCTGCAGGCTACTCCTCTTTACTATTCAAATATATAAGAAAATGCTACTTTATATACAACCACTGATATAGAATTATGCTAAGAACTTCACAAGTAAGTACTTTTCAGTCAACAGATCAACTTCAGAATTATATACTAAAACTATCACTTAAACTTCAAGTTTTCCCCAAAGTTCAGAATGCACATAAAGTAACAGGGAAATATATTTTAACATGTTCTAGAGACACACTAGGACAAAAATAACTGGGAAAGTTCAACAGAATGAAGCTATGATCAGACTTTTTTAAGTCATACTAATTTTGCTGATCTATGAAAATCTCAGAAGGTGATTTCTTCCCGATTAGTCTCTTGTTAATTTACACTAGGCTGGTGTTGTATATCTTTTCAGCATGTTCCTTTAATTTGAAAATGTATCTGGTTCATTTTTTACACAGCCATGTAAAGAAGTAATTAACCCCGATATATTTAAGTATCTTGATAATGTATACTTTTTCAATAATCATGATAAACATAAACATTAGCAAAAGACTGAAAAAAGCATAAAAAAAATTGTGAGAATCTGTTAGTCCTGAATATAGAAATAAGCAATAAATTCCAAATTTGACTTGTAAGTTAATCATAAGTAATATTTCAACTAAGACTTTTTTCTACATGAATATATTCAAGGAATTTATAGCTGCTACCACTGGTGGTCTAGTTTGTTCTAGATATAGCAGTACCCTGTATACACAAAGCTTAATCCTTGATAATAATCTCCCAAGGTGATGAAGGTAAATTATACCTACTTTAAAAAATGAAAACTTTAAGGGGCACCTGGGTGGCTCAGTTGGTTAAGCATCCGATTTCAGCTCAGGTCATGATCTTGCAGTTCATGGGTTTGAGCCCTGTGCCCAGCTCTGTGTGGACAGCTCTGAGCCTAGAGCCTGCTTCAGATTCTGTCTCCCTCTCTCTCTGCCCCTCCCCCATTCTGCTCTGTCTCTCTCTCGCTCTCAAAAATGAATGTTAAAAAATTTTTTTTTAAAAAATGAAAACTCTAAAACCAGAGATCAAGAATCTTAACAAATTTCATTCAGACACAGCTATTACTTAACCTAATGACGGGCTCCACTATTACGATTTTTCAAACCTTTTCAAACAATATAATTTTTATTTTCAAAGAATCTATTAGAAAACCCAGCTCTTAAAACAAAAGGATAGATGTTCTGCTTCAAACTGCTACTCAGATACCCTTCCCATCCCAACAAAAAACCCCGAAACAGGTTTGGAAAACCCTCACTCCCTTCCTAAGCCAGGCAGACATCCATACTAAGAGAATCTACATTCCAGGCCTACAGAAACCCACTTACTAATGGAGAGAAAAACAACACTAGGCCATTTCCCTCTTTTCTTTACCTATCCTAATCAAACTCCCATTTACTAAGGAGGGGCTTGCTGGAGGGTATAGGAAACAGTACATTCTCTTACTCTACAGTCAAAAGTTATGCAAAATTCCAAGTATACTGCTTAATATTTACTTTTGAAATACAGATATTTTGTAGTGTGCAATCCAGATCACGATCACCCATAACTTAGTCCTTAATAATTCAATACACTTTCATATCTCACAGTTCTTTCTGTATTAATGAAATGTTTATAGAGAACATTGCTATGCTAACCTTTCTTCCAATTGCTCCATTCTGCTTTTTTGGAGGCGGAGGCTCAAAAATGCGTTGTTGCTGCTGAGGTGGAAGTGTAGAGTATAATGGAATGATTTTAATGTCACCAACTTCAGGACCCAAATCATCAACCTCACGCTTTATTCTCTTACAGGCTTCATCAATTTCCTACAAAATAAAAGGGTGAGTGTAAAAACAAAATATACATTGAAACATTTAAGTATTTATCACTTTCCTAATTCTGTACAGGTATTTTAAATTTGGTAAATCAAAACTCAGTAAACTTCACTGAGGTTTCTAAAACTATTGAAAAAATTTTCATTTCTATAATCAAATAAATAACTCTTATTGGCATTCCACACTCTTTTCTATCTAGTCAAATGTCCTAATTAATTCTCAACAAACTGTACTAAAATTAAAATTTCTCACCCAGGAATATTTAACTGCACTCATAACCTTTTCAATTTTCACAATCTAAAAGAAATTGATGTGCTAGATATTTTAAATAAGCCAATTAGGCTTTAATGTCACGTATCACTAATGTAATTATATGGAAGATTTGCTTCATTGTGCCTAATGAGAACAAACACCTTTACAGTATCAACACATATTTAAGAAGTAGGCTAACCCAAATAACTTAGCCATCTTCTCCACCACAGAAAACTCCATTGCATTGCATTCAAATCCATTTTTAAAAAGAAGACAATGAATACTCAAGAGTATGTGGGAGACAGAGAAAGAGAGGTAGGTGGAGGCTCTAAGGGAGTGGCAAGGGGGTGGGGCACAAATTTAAATTTTACTGAAACATTAATCTGGTTATACTCAGAAGTATATTAAATGATTTGGCAGCCTATTCAATAATGACCCAATCAGTAGCTCTATTTATCAACAAAGTATCTCTTATTTAAAAATCAAAATTATTAAACAAAATACAGGAAAAATTTATCAGGTAAATGTAGTCTATATTTTTATTACAACAAGTTAAAACAGTTGTCCTTGAAATGGTTTTAAATCAAAGTTCAATTCTGTTTCCATGCTAAAGAATACAAAGTTTCTGGACACTTAAAAGCAAAAATTTTCCCCTCTTTCAAACATAGTAATTTCATTAAAAAACAGGTAAGGGTCTTGAAAATTATCACAGAAAATTATTATTAAGGATTTGATGTTAACAGTTCCCTTTGAAATCTGAAGTTTTAACAGAAAATCAAAGAATGCTGATTGAAAGAAAAAATATAACAAGTAAAACAAGTATTTTTAGGGGGGAAAAAAGCTTTTAAATGCTGTATCTAGATTAGAATGCCCCCTGCTGGCATGCAAATACAAAATTAGATTTCTTCCAAATCAAAAAGATTTGAATATAAACCCCAAGTCAGCTTTTACTAAAATTAACAAAAAGAAAATAGGAAAATTGATTCCAATATCCAGAATGTTTTTAATTTACTTAATTAACCATGTATTTGACCAGAACATAAAAGGTCCAAAGTCACCAAACATCCAAATTTCATATATTAGAAAACAAAGTGCCCCAAATCATACACTTGCAGATTCCAGAATTTTAACAAGATAACTCCAACTTTACTTGGGACTAGACTATGCAATCTGTCAAATGTGTACAGAACTAAAACACAAGCACTACTGCATGGTATATAAAGATATCTCTAAAGAGGAGAGAAAAAAACTCCCACACCACTTGTTTTTTACATAAGCAAAGTTCTAAACACTTACTTTTAAAACTGCAACAAAATTTTTCCCTCAGTTTACCAAATTTCCACAGAAAACACAGGAAGTTCAGAAAAGAACAAAGCTCACTGACATTCATCAGCATAAAGCAACCAACTGTTAGTTTTGAGCAAGACTGAGTATTGAGACAGAAGCTAAGGAGCTTTTAAACCTTTCAGCTCCAAAAGTATTAATATAGATTAATAAATAAATTTGGACTAGTAATTTGAGGAGGCTGAACTCAGTGCATAAGAAAAAGACATTTTGCTGAATGCAAAATTTACAGTAAAAGAATGTGCTGCTTCAAGAATGGTTTTAACATCTTCGTATAACCATTTACAAACAATTGATATTTCAATTATAATTATTATCTAATTCAGAAGTATAGCCCCCCTAAGGACTTCCACAAGGCAACACTTAATTTTAATCCTAAATCCAGATTTTATGCATTAACATAAAAAACAAGTAAAATTCTTCCTGACCTTTTCACCAATTAAGATTGATCTCCTTTACCCTAAATAACTCAGATTAGTATGCAAGCATTATTAAGTGGCCATAATGGTAAAATGCTCTTAAAAATAATTTTAAAATTTTATGGGTGCTATTTAAGTTTACAAAGACAGAAGTCCTGAATTCTAAGAATCTACCATGTAAAATACTGACCATGTAAAAATAACACAGGTTCACAGACATGAAAAATAATATTTTATGTATCTTTAAGTCAGCTCTACTAAACACAATCAGTGAAACAAAATACATTAGGTACTCTGCTACTTTCTCCCTCAAGATCTTTATAATTCAAGACTAGTCACCTAAAGGGTATTTAAAAATATAACAGAGCACATACAAACCTAGTTACAATTACAGTTAATAACTTTATTGGAAAACATACAGTCCAGCACACATTTGAAAACCACGGGGCTTACTCCCTTTTCCCAAATATAGGATAGCTGCCAAAACATCAAGTATATGAAGTCAAATCACAGAAAAGCCTTTCAGGTCCACACCATGAGACTATCTGGTATTTCTGATAAAATTCTAATATGCTTAGTTTTCTGAATATAATGGCTATTTTAAAAAGTCATTTAAGAAAATACACTATGTACTCTAGGTGAAGCAAGAAACTATAGAGACCAGACACAAAAGGACAAGATGAATACCTCAAGAGCCTAAACACTGCATTAGAGCGTAAATACTGTTTATACACCATCAAAAAAGCATTTTGATACTCTGGTTTACAAAATGTATAAAAATTCTTCCATTCAAAATGCATAAAAAGGAAGACTAGTACCAACAGAGGTTTATCTATAACACTGAATTTGCAACACGTTTTATATCCCAGAAGAAAAAGTATGACTCTGTACTGGGAATGATTTTCCACCCAGGGGACATGTGGCAATGTCTATAGACAATTTTGGCTGCTACAACTGAAGGAGGGAATGTTACTGCATCTAATGGATAAGGTCAAAGATGCCACAATGTACAGGCTACCCCGCAACAACAAAAAAATGACTGAATTGCCATGTAAATTGCAATGAGGTTGAAAACCCTTGCTCTATAGAGAAGGAATCATGGTCAATGGGGTACAAATCATAAATCATATGAATGCTGAAGAAATGAGGAATAAACAATTACTCAGTATTTATAGCTCTTAAAGCAATAGTATATGCTTGAATAGTATGTATACCAAGCATTTCTGTAGAAACTTAGTACAAATAAAATAATTCACATGCCAATAGAGGAAGGCAATATCAAATAGAAGACCTCTGATTTTGCTACCTGGGAGAACTAGGGCAATTCCCCACAACTGTTTCGAGCTGCCATTAATGTACCACAGGAATTACACAGGCTTAAACATTCCTCTGAGACTGTGACCTTTAAACCTAGGGAAATATGCAAGTAGCCTGGAGACCTCATCCAAGATGCAGATTCCCATATTTTGCCTCAGATTTCACCTATTTCAGCAAGTTTGGAAGAGGACCAAGAAGCTGCTTTAACAAACTCTCCTCCCCTAGGCAGAAAGTCCACTGGCCACACTTGAGAAATGTCCTGGGGCAGGGGTCAGACTTTTCACCATAAGGGACAAAACAATAGGCTTTGCATCCATTTAGCCTGCCTGCTGCATGTTCTTTGGTCTTATTTCCAACTTTTTAAAAATGTAAAAACAAGGGCACCTGGGTGGCTCAGCTGGTTAAGTGTTCGACTCTTGGTTTCAGCTCAGGTCACGATCTCATGGTTTGTGGGTTGGAGCCCCACGATGGGCTCTACACTGGCAACTCAGAGCCTTCTTAGGATTCTCTCTCTTTCTCTCTCTGCCCTTCCCCTGCTCTCTTGCACACTCTCGCTCTCTCTCAATCTCTCTCAGAATAAGTAAATAAAATGTAAAAACAATACCTAACTAGTAGGCCATACAAATGCTGAAAGAGGAAGAGGGTTGTCACGTGTAGCTATTTAAATAAAATGCTCTAAAATTAAAATTCAGTCTCTCCTCTCACTAGCCACATTTTAAATACTCACAAGCCCTAAGCTGCTGAGGACTACCACTCTGAACAGCACAGTCACAGAACATGTATGGCACTGAAGAAAGGTCGAACAGAACACTACCACTCCAGAACCTTGTACTACTCAAACCTGGAGAGCTTCAGCATTACTTAGGAGCTTGTCAGGAACAGAGAATCCAATCTCGGACTCCACCTGTCCTATTGAATCAGAATCCGCAAATTTTCTAGGTGATCTGCATGTATGTCAGTTTGAGAAGCACATTCTAGAAAATCCCAAAAGCCTATTGAAACAAAAGACAAATTCTAAGAAAACCCTCCAGCAAAAAAAGGCTCTGAAACTGATTTATCCAGACAGCTTTTTCCTGAACTTCAGCTCAAGAATATCACAGCATACCTATAAACCTACTGTGGGAAACAAGTTTATAACATGCAGCACTTGAAAATAAAATGTGTATCAGTATCATAAAATGGGTAAATCCTAATTAAGAAATTTCAGTGATTCCTTCCAATCCTCAGCACACACATAGATGACCAAACAAAACACCAAACTCATTTTGATGTTGGATGGGCATCCAGGTTACTCAAGTTCCCTCAAAAGCTAACTACCTATAATAACCTGATTTCACAGTGGCTATGTGGTTCAAAGTCATACCTCAGCAAAACTGCAAATTACCACACACTACTTACCACACCCAAGTCTCTCCAAAGTTGAGACTACAACTGCTAAATCCTGAAATTCTAAAAGAATTTATTCTTAGGATATTAACAAACACTAATGACATAAAGGTATCCACAGAATACATAAAAGGGCTATACATTTCATACATAAATATCAAACTGAAGAGAACCTCTGTGCCTTGGGATAAGAAATGTGTGGTTAATATATGCCCCAAGTTCTTAGGTTTAAAAAGTTGTATAATTTAATATGTTTAAAAGCTAAATAACAAAGCAAACAATGACAATACCTCTTGACCAGTTAAGAAAAGTAAAAGATCTCCCTCCTCCTCTTCACACATATGAATTTGGATCACTGTTCGAATGGCTGCTTCAAGATAATCTCTCTCTGGTTCAGGAGTATAAAAGATTTCAACAGGATGTGTACGCCCAGGGATAGTTAGGAGAGGACAGTTATCAAAGTAAATCTGGAATTTCCCTGCATCCAGAGTAGCGCTCATAACTATAACCTGCAAAGAAAACAGTAAATTATTTAAAGCTGTCCTCAAAGATTCTTATGTGGTCTTTAGAAAAAAAAGACAAGTAATCTTTACAGCTCTATATACATCAATTATAAAAAAGCCTACAAAAGCCTTCATACAAATAAACCAATTAAAAAATCAAATACAGAAATGCTGAGCTACAGTAAAAGACTTACTTACATTTTAAAAAATTAGAGATAAACCAGATATCCAATAAACTATAATATATTTTTGTGAAACAATACGAAAGTTTAGGGTCACCTGGGTGACTCAGTTGGTTAAGCATCCTACACTTGATTTCAGCTTAGGTCATAATCTCACAGTCATGAGACGGAGCACTGTGTTGGGCACCGCGCTGAGAGTCCAAAGCCTGCTTGGTATTGTCTCTCTCCCTCCCTCTGCCCCTCTCTCAATTGTGCCCTCTCTCCTGCTCATCTATGAAATAAATGAGTAAGAACATTACTTCACCTTTAAATCTGATCTCTGTCTTACAACTTCCTTCAGAACACCCATGAGAATATCTGTAGCCAATGTCCTTTCATGAGCCTCATCCAGAATTATTACACCATAACGCTCCAGGAGGGGATCATTCATAGCTTCACGAAGTAACATCCCATCAGTCATATACCTATATTCACAAAAAACAAGTTGGTCAAGGTTCATTTAATGCATTTGAAAACTGAACTTCATGACATAAAAATAAAATGCAAAGACATCAGGTGAATCAAAATTAAACCTCCCAAAACAAATACGCTGTTGTTTCATAATCAATTGCAAAATTAAGCATCAAGAAAAATGTCTAAAGATATGTATTTATGACACAAGTCATACACTATGAAATCTTGTCAAGTGAGACGGTAATAGTGAAATGTGTTACGAAAAGAAGTTTAAATATGATTATGGAATATAATGATCACATGGTTTCATGTAAATGCCAAAACAAAAGTCACCACTTAAATTAGTTAAGTACAAAATTTAAAACACAAATAATCAACCTGAAAAAGAAAACTAAGAAGACGCTTGCTTTGTAACATCACGAAAATGTTATCACATGCAAATCTACATTTCTTTAAAGCTTCAGTAATTCCCCCACTTAAGCTAACAACAGGCTACTTGGTTCAAAAAAGCTAAAATAGCATAAAAGTCTACTGTCTCTTTTCCCCAGCCCCACCCAATTCAATGAAATGATGGCAAAGAAGCACAAAAAGGAACACATTCATGGAACAAGGGGCAGCACTAGCACTATAGAGATGTTGATAAATAGGTATGAGAGAGAAAGGCAAAGGACATCTGCTAACTCAATGAACTAGGGAAGGAAACCAGGTTTAGAGATGGCTAAGACACATCCACTAATGGAGCACTCAGATGAAGCGCGGTTTGCAAATGCTGGTGTGGGCCAGCCATCTCTTAGCCATTCTACTCCGCCTGCTACTGTCCTGAATATGAAACAACTACACTTAGTTTGGCATGTGGACAAAATAAAGTCCACCTGTAAATGCTGAAATCACAGTTCATTCAATTAATGATTTTAATTACAAATTTAAAAGCAGTATAAAAATCTGAAGTCATCATTTATGAATTCACTATTTTGGGTCTCTTTTTCACAAATGAGTCTAACCTAATTGTTCACGGACCAACTTGGTATTTTTAGCTAATGCCATCTGTTGGAGCACTTAAATTCACCAAATTGACAATGTACAATAGAAGTGAATCCTTCTCTTTATTTCACTTAAACTTAATTCTAAATTTAATAAGACTTTTGGCAAACAAACCTATCCTACTCTATGTATTTTAGGCTTCTTTCTTCTTTGGCCATATTTTTTAAAGTAAACTACATTTCTAGAGTTGACACAGCATTACCTGCAAGATTATTTTATATTAAGACTACTGGGGAAAAAAAACAGTGCCAATTAAACTATGACTCAATGCCTTAATGACAGTGCAGCACAGAGCATGAATCAGCTACAGAAGAGCCTGTAGCTGCATTGAAACAGCTTTGATCTATTTGAGGACATTTAGGAACTTCTGCCTTCAGATGTTATTACTGACATAAGACAGGCAATCCTTCTCCACATTATCTCAGCAGCAAAACATAATATAGTTTTCATCTACTTTGTGAGTAACTTTCTCAGATTCAACAAAGCGCTTGTCTGTTGCTTTGCAAGGGGGAAAAAAAACCCAAAAAACAAAAACAAAACGAACTGGTCACTCGTCAAACAAGACTGGTTTAAATACTATCAAATTTACACCATGCTGCTCGGTTTCCATGCTTCGTCATTTCAAAATAGAATCCTAGTGTAATCTTTTTGAAGTCATTTTAATTAGCAAGTTAACTCAATACATAGTTCCAACAGTAGCACATTACTTACTTGAGGTGAAATATGTACAGTTAGATCAAGTTCAAGCATTCACAGGCAATAACCACCACCCAAACAGCTACCAATTTATAAGACTCTCAGACTGTAAAATGAACCACCAATCTCACATACTAAAAGTCACAAAACTGATAACGTATCAGACTTTAACTTGACACATTAAGAAAAAAAGCTATTCTATTTATTTTGATCTTTTTCCTGCTCAGATTCCTCAAGCTTCAACAGTGTAAAGGCATTCAAAAGCACCGCTAACCCAAATCCTCATTCTTTCAAATTTTTCTGAGAGCAAATGCTGCAAGTGGGAGAACACCAATACTGTACATCAATGGAACTACTATTTGCCACGTTTTATTAGAAACTATGCATACCATATGTGCCACATTCAATGGTCGGCTAAACCCTCAGACTTCCAGACTCCAGAGACAGACTGTCAACAGTACAACAGCACCTCAATATTTGATCATCACCCAATGACCCAGTTCCATGAGATGCTACTGCTATCTACTGCATCACAGGGGTATAGGAAGCTTACTGCTCGCTTAAGAGAGAACTTCAGGAAAAACTACATTTTTAAAGTTGAAAGGTCTCTTAAAAATACAGTCAATATTGCTGCTTTTCTAATGAACAAAATTCAATATTAGTGGTTAATCTTTCCAGAGTCTCAAAGCCAATTAAAGAGATTATATATATATCAGTGTACTAGTTCCCAAACCTGGGCCCCTCCTACATTAACACCCTCTCCCCAAAGTCCCAAGAAAATGTACGTATAAAGACAATAGCAAAAAGTTAGCTGGTGTGGGGGAGGGAGTTGGAACTAGAGAGAAAAAAAAATAGTTTGTGATCTACTGAAAAGAGATTATATTAAAACAAACAAAAATATTAGTCTTCTCCGTCTTTCTTTGCCCTCTGAAATGACTGCATTGGATGCTGTTAGTCATCAACACATTTTTTTGCCCTGGTTTTAATGGACCCTCCAACCCTTGGGTGGTCTTTTGTTTTCAATCAGAGAAATAGAGCTAGATCTCCCAGGTACATGTGGATTTGTAAACAGAAAGAGATTTTTAGAAAAATCAATAACCCAGCACCAGATGCAAGTCATACAAAATTGTCCTCCAAAAACAGGTATGTTCTTTTCCCCCTCTCCATCTTACTTGAACACTGAGCATTTAAATGTGTGCCAAACCTGAACAGATTTCTGCCATCTAACATCTTTCTTGTGTATGGCTTCAAAATTCTAATTTTGTCTCTATTGGCATGTCTTATTAACATCTGAAAAACACAAATATATTTTATTGGAAAACTAGGGTGGTAGGCCTTGAGAGTTTTGTGACAATTCTTTTGTTCTGTGTCACCACAATCTCAGACTCCTTTAGGGCATGTGGTTACCAAGGTATCGTATTTATACACAGTAAATTTTTCTGTGTGTTAAATGAGGTTTTGAAATTTTAAATAAAAAGTACACTAGTATAACATAAGCAGTTGCCTTTAGGAACTTTTCAAAGTACATTAAGAGGTTCAAAGTATAGGCATGTTCACTGACAAAGTAGAGGGTATGAGGGTCTAGATCAAGACCCAAGTTCAATAGGTCAAAAATGTCAGAAACAGTGAAGACCACAATCAACTGACCTGGCCTATTTAAAACCCAGAGGAGAGGCAGGGAGCAAGAGCACACACCCATCATCCCCAGGTTTCCTCCCTCTCTGTACTCCTCTGTCCATCTAGACGCCTCTGGCCTGCTGTCAATGTTGTTACATAAGCTACAAAGAGGAAACAGACAGAAGGATCCAACACTGCCTAACTGAGCCAATCTGAGCCAATACCAAATTTACTGGCAACTTTGGCCATATTATTTATGAGATGATTTTGTGTTCAGAGTGACTTGATTCTGATTCTTTATGTTGTTTTGTATGGAACAGCTATCTGTGTTTTAACAAAACTGCTCCCTTGTATCTTTTAGGGGTTATTATTTTTAAATTATGCACAGAGGGGGTGTGTGTGTGTGTGTGTGTGTGTGTGTTAAAAATTAAGGCCTTTATTAACCTTGAGGGAAAAAAAGCTACCCAATGATTTCCTGGACTACTAGATAGATAAGGCCCTCTGCCTAGAAAATAAATAAATAAATAAATAAATAGCCTAACACAGAGCACAGACAGATCCAGGTACTAGTGATGCTATATAAGTTATAACCATTTTCCTTTTTAAGCTTCACCACTTTTCATAGTAATAATGAGTATTTATGCAGACTAAGGCATCAGTCACAAAAACAGGGTATCACGATATTAAAACTGTGATTACCTCATTTTGAAGTTTCAGTGATAGACAAATGATTGAAAACTGCCCAACAGTCAAATTCTACACTTGACTGGATACCCTAATATCCAGTGTTTTCCTGTCTTGAAACGAAGACTTGCTTAAAAAGTCATCTGTATTACCTGAGAACTGGTTAGAAATACAAACTTGGGTCTTGCCCCCTGACATACTTAATCCGAAATAGGGATGAGACTTAGCAATCTGTTCTAACCAGCAAGTGATTCTGATGCTTGCTGAAGTATGAGAAACAGTACTCTAAGTCAAGTTAAATAAGAGGCAGATTAAGTAGATGCCTAATGCAGTAAAAACATCATTGGAAAGTAAGTCAAAAACAGTTCATAATTCCAACCATGAATGTTTAATTAATAAAATAAACCAAAAAAAACCTCAGTGTGCTGAGTAACATCAACTTAGCTTATTTTTTTTTTTTGCAACAGGCACATGCAAATGGCATAGTACAACTACAACTATTGCCAAACCTCATCCCAGCCAACATCACCAATTCTGACGTGAGCAAAGGAAACAAAACATTACATACTGCAAAGGTACTGTTTGTTTAGTTCTGTGTTTACATATACTTAAAGCGTTTTTTGAAAAACATCTCAAGTGGTCTGGTTCAAAGAAAAAAATCATAGGGGCGCCTGGGTGGCTTAGTCAGTTGAGCATCCGACTTTCGCTTAGGTCATGATCTCGCGGTTCGTGGGTTCGGGCCCCGCGTCGGGCTCTGCGCTGACTGCCAGCACAGAGCCTGGAGCCTGTTTCAGTCTGTGACTCCCTCTCTCTCTGACCCTCCCCTGCTCACGCAGTCTCTCTCTCTCCTAGAAATTTAAAAAAAAAAAAAAAAACCTTAAAAAAAAAAAAAGGAAAAAAATCATAAAAAGGACCCACAGAAAGGTGAAAATATTTCCCAAAATGTACACCAGAAATTTTTAAAGAACTCTGTATCAAATTATTTATAACTTTAAAGAATCTTAATGACTAAAACTCAAGTTATGAGTAATGAAAAACTGTGTCGATATGGGGAAATAATCCCCAATAACTCAGTGTTATATGTTTTCTGATGCAGGAATATATTGAGAGACACAAAGATTGTGCATCTTCCTGAATCCCTACCTCAAACCTTACATCCCTCTAAAAAAAATTCCAGACTGAGGCACCTGAGTGGCTCAGTCAGTTAAGCAACTCTTGATTTCTGTTCAGGTCATGAACTCACAGTTCATGAGTTCAAGCCCCAAGTAGATCTCTGTACTAACAGTGCAGAACCTGCATAAGATTTGTTCTCCTCTCTCTCAAAAGAAAAAAAAAAAAAAAAAAAAATCCAGACTGATCGAAGATGTGTAAAACAAACGAAAATAGTAAATATTGGAACACATGGCTTCAAATAATTAATTAAAAACACCTGTATAAAACTCAAGCTTCTAAATGGTATGAAGTGTGACAAAGCAAAAAAAGTGAGCAAAAATTAGAACTTAAAATACAAAATGCCAATTTTGTTAAGAAAATTTTAACTTCTATCATGAACACTATTCTGTTAAAAGCACCTAACAATCAATACGAAAAAAGCCAGCTCTGGGCACCTGGGTGGCTCAGTTGGTTAAATGTTGGACTTTAGCTCTGGTCATGATTTCGCAGTCTAATCCATGGGTTTGAGCCCCACATCAGACTCTGCTGACATCTCAGACCGTGGAGCCTACTTCGGGATTCTATGTGTCTCTCACTCTGACGCTCCCCTCCTCACACTCTGTATTTCTCTCTCTCAAAAATAAACACTAAAACAAAAATTTTTAAAGAAAAAGGCCAGTTAACCATAAAAAGATGGGCAAAGAATATGAACAGACACCAGGTTTTATCAATCCTACGTTACTGTACATTTTTTTCAAATTTACCTTCTCTGTGATCCAAATGCATTTTAAAATAGCACCTTACAGACGACTATCAGTCAAGCAAGTAGCAATACTTTTGGAAAGATGAGAAAAGCACTAGTCTTAGATCCAAAAAGAAACACAAATGTGCTATAAATATATGTAAAGATGCTCAATTTCATACAAAAGAACTGCAAATTAAAGCCTTAATACTATTTCATTTCTCACTTACAATACTGATAAAGATAAAAAGTTCCACAACACAGTGTCAGCAAGGAATACAGGAAACAGACACTCGTATGCTCATTCCTTACTGGCTGGAGTAGATGCATCTATAAAGGGCAATCTAATAAAATTCAAATATATGCTGTGACGCAACCAATTTCATTTGTAGGGAATTCATTTCAAACATATACTTATGTGTGTGTGAAAAAACGTGTATACAAGGTTCTAAGAGGGTACTAAGGGCAGCAGTGTTTTTAATAGCAAAGACCACAAATCTGAGTATCCATCAATAGAATTAATTAGACAAACTATAGTCATTTAAAATAAGGCAACTTTATGTTTACCGTTCTAGAACAACAGAAGTCAAATCAGCAGTCATGTCTTAAACCAACTCTGCTATAAACACTAAAGAAGTTAACCTGTTTTGAAAATCCCAGTTATGTAGTGCTATTACAATACTGTTTAGGATTTGGCAACTTTTCAAAGTATAGACTTTATTCTGGTGTAATTAAATATGCTAATAACTTAAAACTGCATTTCTAAAGAATCCAAAACTTGACGCAGCAGGACCCAAAGAAATTCTTGGTACGTGCTTTAAAGTTTATCTATTATAAATGACTGGCATTGTTTAATCTGGGTAATTACATTTCTGTTCCTACCAGTTGGGTCAACATCAACATAATTATACTTGACATGAAATGATAACTCTTAGCACAGAAAAGAGCTTTATATGCATGTCCTGATATATGCTTCAGAAAAGCTTGAAAAAGAGGAGTTGCGCGGGGGCGCGCGCGCACACACACACACACACACACACACACACAAAACTATTAAATGTGACATAACTATAAAAGCGTGAAAGGGGTATGGAATTCTAGAATTTCAAAAGGATGAATTTTCTTGATTTCCAGAAAGGAAATGCTTATGTATTTTTTAAGTGTGTGAAGTTTATATATACCACAGTAAGATCTAGACATTTTGCTACATAACTGAACTCCAAACAAAGGGTCCATATTCAAGGAAATGGCGTCAGTCCTACATTAACAGACTGATGAATGAATGTACAAGTTCTAAGTTATCATTTAGAATCTGTTTAAGGTTTGTATAAATTTTTACTGTTTACTAAAATTTTACATTAACCCACTACAATACAATCTAGTCATATGAGTGGCTCTATTAAAAGAAAAACTAGGGGTCACCCAGGTGGCTCAGTGGGTTAATAAGTGTCTGACTTTGGCTCAGGTTGTGATCTCACAGTCTGTGGCTTTGAGTCCCATACTGGGCTCTGTGCTAACAGCTCAGAGTCTGGAGCCTGCACTGGATTCTGTGTCCCCTCCTTTCTCTTTGCCCCTCTATCACTCATGCTCCATCTTGCTCTCTCAAAAATAAGTAAATGTTTAAAAAAAAATTTTTTTTTTTTTTTTTTTAAAGAAAGAAAACCTAGGGACACCTGGGTGGCTCAGTTGGTCAAGCGTCTGACTCTTGGTTTCAGCTCAGGTCATGATCTCAAAGTTCATGGGATCAAGCCGCGCATGAGGCTCCACACAGAGTATGGATTCTCTCTCTGCACCTCGCTCCTGTGGGCCTCTCTCTCCCCAAATAAATAAACAAACTTAAAATAAAAACTACCCATATTAAAATGGCTACACATACAGTTTTGTGTACAGATTCTTTATAATGAATCAAGACTTCTAAGACTATAACCAAAAATAAATATTTATTCCCTTCTCCCCCATATCATCTAACCTATTTTTGTTTAAAACCCCTATTAGTAAAATACTTTCTGAATAACAGTAAAAGGAAGCAGAAGAATGACAAAGCTAAAACAGTGTGCACTTGCCAGAAACTATATTAGAGAAAGAACTATATACAGTAGAGTGACTTTATAAAATAGAGCTCTTTTCACTACTATAAATATAGTAAGTCTAACACCCACACCCTACCTACCCATCCTTCACAATACCAACATTATGGTCAATTATCAATTTTTAAACATGCTTGTGAATGTTATTACACTTATTCAGCAGCTACTGAAAGTCATCAAATTACCTTCCAACAATTTCTTCCAATATCATTTACTTCTATATGCCATGGGTACAAAAATAAGAGAACTCACCACCTATTCTAAGCATATGTAAGTCAGTATAATACGAAGTTATTCACCTCTTCCAGGTGATCTGCCTATTTTTGGATTCATCATTAACTTAAAGTCTTCTGTATGTGTCCACAATGCTAGCACTTTCTCAATTTATATAGTTTTATAAAGTTATGTAAAAAGAAACTTTACAAACCTGATAATGTGACCACAGCAATTTAAAAAATCAGAACACACTTGTGTTCAATAGATCTCCTAAAGGATAGTTTACATATAATCCCCTAGCACAGTCCAAGTTTAGATTACCATATAACTCTAACATCTATTTATACCTACAGTCAGGAGAAAACTACCTCCTTCTTTGAGTATTGACAGGTCACTTAACTTGCTATCAGTAGACTGATTCAATTTGTTAAATGACGTCCAAAGAGAAGAGTAATTATGTTCTCACCTTAATGATTCAAAACAATTTATATTATTGTTTTCCATATACTCAAAATGTGATGCCACAGGAACTACTAGCAGAGATAGTTCATTATGCTATATTCCTTTTGATATTATCTTTGAAAAGCTCAATTTTTGATAGTTGCTATAATAAAAAGCAAACATAAGGCAAATATCAGTGTAGAATAATAAAGGTGGCAGTATCCAATCTGACTTCAAAGTTTAAGAAACTGGCGCAGACATCAAACTAACAATGGTGGTTAAGAATGAAATAATATTTTCCCAGTATGTGTGGTACTTGCTTAAATGGCTACTAAGTTGTTAGGACAGAAGTATTATTAGTAAGTTTTTAGGGCTGAACTACTAAATACATGGAGTTCTGAGTTATTTCTTCAGGCCTAGACTATCACGAAAAGTTAGTGAGACATTAAGTATTGATACTATGAACCAAGGCAGCATGGGAACTTCTACTCTACTTAAAACCTAGTTCATCTACCTAGTTAATCTGCATAAGCCTCTCCAGCCTTCTCAGCTCCAATGAGATGAAATCATCTACACAATTCATGTGACTGAGTCAAACTATCTTCTTTGCCTCACAGCTTACTTAAGCCTCCCAACCACGTCAGAGAAGAACAGTGACACTAACAGTTTATGTACTTAAGTGCTGCTTTCATCTGTAAAGGGATGTGCAAACATTTATATAGGGTCAAGTTCAATTTGATACATTTGAAAAACAGTCCTCTTACTACAATCACAACAGCGTATATATAGCAGGATATTGAGTACAATAAGAACTACTAGATGTAAATAGTCACATGGAAAGGTACCACACAGTATTTTGAGTAATTTGGAATCTACAATGTTTTAATGCATTTCCAACACCAAAAAAAATGGACAAAAAGAAAGCAAAGAAAAAACATCAAACCCCGCCTGTCACATATATAACAGCTTCCTAGTTCTTAGCTAAAATGCTTAAGCATCCAAACAGCTTTATTTGGGCAAACAGCTAAAATACAAGTGGTGTATTTCAGTCAGCTATGTATGTAGTCAAGCCAAAAAAAAAAAAAAAAGCCTAAGAAATTAAGAACAATAGAAGGCAACTAAACCACTTTTTCAAAATACACTGCCTATTCAAAGTTTTCACAAATTTTGAAGGAAATGCTCTATCATCCTCACAACACAATATACAGAAAGCTGGTATAAATGCTTAAGTTTTATTTATTATTTTGTAAGATGTTAGCCAGGTAAACCAAGAGCCTGCTGTAACTAAACCTAAATCAAACACAAAAGTCAAGTGTAATAATATAGGCATACCCTTAGGAAATCAAGTTAACAAAGCCAAAGATTTCTAACTCTAAGGTGACAATAATGAGTTTTTAGTCTGACAGGAAATAAGTGGTAAATAACTACACTTATTCTTTATTACCATCCCTTTTTTGTTAATAGTTTATTGTCAAACTGGTTTACATATAACACCCAGCGCTCATCCCCACAAGTGCCCTCCTCCACGCCCATCACCCCCCATCCCCTCCCCCCCACCCCCATCAGTCCCTAGTTTGTTAGCATTCAAGAGTCTCTCATGGTTTGCCTCACTCTCTCTCCCCCACTATTTTTCCATTTCTTCTCCCCCACGGTCCTCCATTAAGTTTCTCCTAATCCACCTATATGTGCAAACATATGGTATCTGTCCTTCTCTGCCAGACTTATTTCACTCAGCATAACACCCTCAAGGTCCATGCATGTTGCTACACATGGCCAGCTTTCATTGTTTCTCATTGCCATGTAGTATTCCATTGTATAGATAAACCACATCTTCTTGATCCACTCGTCCGTGGATGGACACTTAGGCTCTTTCCATGATTTGGCTATTGCTGAGAGTGCTGCTATGAACAATGGGGTACATGTGCCCCCTATGCATCAGCCCTCCTGTATCCCTTGGGTAAATTCCTAACAGTGCTATTGCTGGGTCATATGGGAGTTCTATTGTTAATTTTTTGAGGAACCTCCACACTGTTTTCCTGAGGGGCTGCACCAGTTTACATTCCCACCAACAGTGTAGGAGGGTGCCCGTTTCTCCACAGCCTCACCAGCATCTAGAGTCCTCTGACTTGCTCATTTTAGCCACTCTGATCGGCATGAAGTTATTACTGCCCCTTTTTCTAAAGATTTAGTCAAAATTACCTTTATCTAACCCCAGTGCCATAAATGAATTAGAACAAAGCCTACTAAAACAGATGTTCAATAAATTTACCTATAATTAATGTTTATTTTTAATATAATGCATATTTTATTTATATAAACATATAAATACATAACTATATATTATGTAAATAATAAACATTATATGTTCATATAATTAATGGTCTGTTTCCATAGCTTACCTCCAGCCCTAAAAGAT